>NC_137979.1:55783395-56300964 GCF_963924665.1 Micromys minutus | reverse complement strand
GAATATGGACTATTTTTCTCATTAAATTTCCCCCTAAGCTTTTGTATTTGTTCATGATGTGCATTAATTTCTATGAGAAACCTAATGTTCTACTGAGATACAAAATAAAACCCACCTAACTTTCCCTGTCAAGGATATTAATGCAAGCACTTACACTACAGAATGCCAAATAACCTTCTATATTCACAAGGAAGAAGACAAGGGGAACCTGGCTGTCGTGAAAGCTGTCCTAACGGAGAAAACCAAAGGGCAACTGGGGTTGTGTCAGAGTGATAGAACAAGGTCAAGCTAAATTTATTGCAACAATAATTTTGAGAAAATTCTAGAAATCTGTTAATTGCATCAGAGAACCCTCCTGTTCAGCCAAGGGTCCCTTTACAAACACAGCCTTTCTCCTGTACCAATCCTAACTCATGTCTTCACAATAGTGTGATTAAGTTTCCAACTGGTTAGGTTTCATAGTGGCATGCAAATTCTTTCATACTTTCTGTTAGGGAGGAAAAGTAAGAAACCCTACGTTTCTGTTCGCCTGACTCAAACCAAAGCCTGGCTATCCCTTCTCTCTCCAGAAAACTCAAATGCTGGGGCAGTTTGAGGGTGAGGATGTCAATCACAGTACCAGGAGTAGCTCTACAACTGGTCAAAATTTTCCCAGGATGGTTGGCGGTGGCATAACCCACCATTACATTCTCAAACCATCTCTACGGGGAGTGTCTGCTGAGTCCCTGATGAGATTTCTACTGGCAGGTCCTTGCTCATTTAGAGCCCTGGGAAACCATACAACATTACGTCAACCTCCTAACTTCATTTTCCGCAGCCATTTGCGGTTGTTGGCGATAAATCCCAATTTTGTTTTCATCTTTTGTGTTCTTAGGACGTTTTTATAAAGCCCTCATCAATCCCACCTGTCAGCAAGGAACACTGGATTCCAACTCTCTGCTCTTCAAAGAGCAGCCAGAGAAGCAGCAGCCTTTGGTATCAACAGCAGAATGGTTGGAACTGTGGAATATCACCCTAGACATCAGACCCACTATACTTTATGAAAAGCTCCAGGTAACTCACTTCCATTAATGCTTTAAAATGCATTGTTTGTTTAATTACATTTATTTCTTACTGGTTTGTTGATTGGTTAATTGGTTGATGATTGACTGAGGGGTCATGCTATACCACAACATGCATGTAGAGGTCAGAGGACAACTTATGGAAACTTTCCTCCCACCTTGTGCCAGAGGCCTTTACCTGATGAATAATCTCACCAGCCCCTGGGTGGTTCTTGTGTAGTGCTTGTGAAGTTAGGGCTGGGAAGATGGTTTGATCAATAAAATGCCCTCCTGGTATGCCTGGTGGCCTGAGCTCTGATTGCCAGTACTCATGCCAAAACTATGACCATACCCACCAGTAATCCCAATGCTAAGGATGGGAGGGTGGAGACAGGGCATCCCTGGAGCTCATGGTTTAGCCACCCAAACCCAATAGACGAGTTCCAATAGACGAGATCCTTAATGAAAGATCCTGTTTCAAAACTAAGAAGGGGTGTGATGGAAGAAGAAGACATGTGTCATTGGCCTCTGGTTTCAACATACATGCACATATCTACTAAAATATCTACATACATATATCATGCTAGTGCGCATGAGGTGTGTGAGAAGCCAAATGGGACAAATCCAGTTTTACTTATTTGTGTTATACTCCCATATAAAACAAAGGGGCCTACACTCAAATTTTTGGGGGGAACCAGTCCTTACTTTGGGGTAGCATGTTTCCAAGGGAATTCCTGACAAGACACAGCAGGTCTACACTATGTCCTCATGAAGAATGCACTGAAGCGGATCCATGGTTTTCTGTACTAATATGGAAATCAGTGACAACTGGTGTGGGCTGATTTCATTTGCAAGCCACGTGTCATGTCACACATCCTCCAATTTCATAAAGATGTCCAGAATGACACCTTCTTGGACCCGTTCCTTATGACAAAAAGAGACTATCTGGAAATGATTTTTAGTGTTCTATGAATTAACTGTAACTTTATGACAGGTCTTCAGCAACTCCAAAAATTCTGGTAATTAAAATTTTTATGCCACTTTTCTTACCTATGAAGTCAAACCTAGCACTTAAATGCCTACATGACATCCCAGCCAGGTATCCTTAGAGAAAGAACTTATTAGGGTGAGTGCTTGACAAGTAGCGGCAGGATTCCTAGCAAGAAGAAACTGTGAGAAGTTTGGCATAGTCTTCCATTAAAAAGATAACATACAACAAGACAGGCCAGATACCAAGCCTCCAATCTTGAGTCTGTACTTTGGTGGAGAACATGGAACTAGGTTTGGGGTCAGTTTACCCAGACGATCCCAAAGAAAATTATTCAAGAACCATCCCTTGACGGACATTGTACGGAGATGTTACGCCATAGTGGATTCACCCTATCCAGACTCTGGGCACAAGTCTGCTACTCCCAGCCATAGTTTACAAGATCAAATTTCTCATGGTTATGGTTCAGACCTTTACAGCCCCATTTAACACAAAATGTGTTCTTGCCTCAATGACGTGGTCAGCTCGCTCCCTGTAATTTTCCTATCAACAACTGAACTCCCCACCATTCCTTTATTCCCTGGTAGTTAAGGCTCCCGTCCTCAAAGCACAAATTACCCCTGATACAGTCATGGAAAAATTCCTTAGGCTCGATCTACTACCAGCTTTTGGAGAAAGACTTCGGTGTCTACCTGATGCCAGCCCTCAAGAACCTATCAGTCACCTTGGTCTTTGTTTTAATTAAGGTTTGAGTGTCTATTTTTAGTCATGAAACTCTGATCCATTAAAACATCATATGGAACTCAAATAATGCAAACCTAGAACATTTTCTGTAATTGAGGTTCTGAGAAAAAAAAAATACATAACTGAGCATTCTTCCACTCTGAAACATATACCCGAAATACACATTCATCCATTCATTTGCATATAAACAAAATACTCACATTCTCTCCCGCTTCTTTACACACACACACACACACACACACACACACACACACATTGAACACTGTGGTTATCCTACTGAACCTTGGAGATGTGTGACCCAGCATCACAAATATCTATTCTGTATTATGGATCCAGGTTTAGGGAGCAATTACAATATTGAACTTCCTTCCTAGAATTAAACTCCAGGCTTAAGTTTATCCTCTAAAGTAGATTACAGACTGTCTCTTCTTGAAATCTAATTTATTCCTATGTTCATGTCCCCAGTTCTCTATCTTAATCTCTGGGTCTAGCTTAAATTCCTGTCCAAATACACCCCAGATGGGTCTATTCAATCACTTACCAAGCTTGAATTGTTACATTGCTATATAAATTCTCCTGGGGGGGGAAAGCAAATAAAGAAATTTATTGTAGTAAGAATCAGAAATGATTACATATAATTTAAATAAGTAGCAAATGTCTTTGATACTATTAAAAATTATAGTTTTAAGTCTAAAAGTTGTGTTTTGGGGCAGTGTGTTGATTTTGCATATTGACTAAGTATCCTGCAATTTGGCTGCACTTATTAATCATATGGAAGGGTTTTTAGAGTATTCTGATAGGCTCTCAGAATGCCTGCAACTATTAATACCTTCATATATTCTGTTCTAATCTAAAGGTCTAATATTTCTTCTACTTCTGTGATTTCATAGGTTTGAACCTCTACATTCAATGGTGATAAGAAATGGTGAAAGTAAATACTCTTGCATCTTTCTAGTCTCAGAGGAAAAGTATTGTCTCTGTCACATTAGGGGTATTAAACTCTCATGGAAGTGCTCAACTTCTGACACACAATGTTTCTATCTGTGGCATGTGTGAGGGTGTTTTAATGAACAGATGGCAAACATCATCAAGAATATCATAGGTCTTTCATTCCTGAGTATAATGTGATTCGTTTCATGTACTTTTTGAGGGGGTCTGTTTTGTTTTTGTCTTCAAAAAGGTACATTTTTGAAAAAAAACACATAGAAATTATTTCTATATTCATCCAACATGACAATATCTGCTGACTGACTTGTCTAGAACATTTACTCCTAAAATACTTAGATCTGTGGTTGAATTTTTATCTGTCATTCTATCATTTATTGTCTCTTGTTCCAGAGGATTCCCCCGTTTCCTTTTCCTAGTCCATAAAACTTACTTGAATACTTCAATACTTCCTAAATTCATCCACTGGGTTGTCATTTATTTACTTTTGTCTGAGTTTCCATGATTGTTGCAGACATTACTGTATGTATAAGACACGTTATAGTTAAGATTTGACATTTCAAGCAAAATGTTGAAGTTTTAACATATAAATGAACTTACTCTCCTTTTTTAATGTGACAGTTGCCAAATGTATATCTACAGGCATTTAACTCATAAGATAATGCTATTATAATCTTTCATCAGTAATTTATATCAAAGAGAATTCAATAGGAAATAAATGGTTTTCATGTTTACCTAGATTCTTCCCTAAACATTGTTGTTTCTACATTCTTGAAGAATTTTATCTAAAATTTGGTTCAGAGCAGGTGTATTAACTGATTTCATTCCCATTTCTAAAAGGTGTGCTATAGTTCATCATGCCCTGCAAAACTCACATACTAATTTGTCATTGTAACTGAATAGATGGGACTATTGAGAAGTGACTAGTGTTGTGAGTGCTCCATCCTTCATGAGTAGACCAGTGTTCTCATTATAGGGATGGGAATGAAGCATCACCTCTTTCTGTTCTAATGGCTCCTTTAGATGGAAGTGCATTTCACCATGTCATCATGTAAGAAGGACCTCATTAGATGTAGTTCCTTTATCACAGATTTTTCCAGCCGCTAAAAGAGTAAAAAGGTTTCTTCTTCTTCTTCTTCTTCTTCTTTTTCTTCTTCTTCTTCTTCTTCTTCTTCTTCTTCTTCTTCTTCTTCTTCTTCTTCTTCTTCTTCTTCTTCTTCTTCTTCTTCTTCCTCCTCCTCCTCCTCCTCCTCCTCCTCCTCTTCCTCCTCCTCCTCCTCCTCCTCTTCCTCCTCCTCCTCCTCTTCCTCCTCCTCCTTCTCTTTCTCCTCCTCCTCTTCCTCCTCCTCCTTCTCTTTCTCCTCCTCCTCTTCCTCCTCTTCCTCCTCCTCCTCCTCCTCCTCCTCTTCCTCCTCCTCCTCCTCCTCCTCTTCCTCCTCCTCCTCCTCCTCTTCTTCTTCCTTCCTTCTCCTCCTTCCTCCTCCTCCTCCTCCTTTGTTATAAATTCTCCTGTATCTGTAATTGAATTATGTGAGGGTTAGTTTTAACTGTCGACTTGATACAACCTAGAATTATCCTGGATAAGAATCTCAATGGGGGACTGTCTAGCTCTGGTTGACCTGTTGAATGTATCTATGGGAAATTTTCTCAACTGTGTTAACTGCAGTTTAAAGATCCACCCACTGTGAGTACTGGGTTTTGGTCCTGGGCTGTACAGGGTAGAGAAAGCAAGTGGAATACAAGCATTCATTTCTCTCTTCTCTTGAATGGACATGTAACAACAGCCTGCTTCAAGTCCCTGCTGTTGCAACAGCCCCACAATGACAATTATAACTTAGGACTATGAGCTAAAATAACCACTTTCTCCCATCAGTCGTTGCTGTCAGAGTTTCTTATTACAGTTCCTGAAATGAATCTAGGACTCATAAGAAAATGTCCTAACAGAGAATTGATTTCGTGCATATAGAATTATAAACTAATAGGGTTGAGGATTTGAGGTTTTGTTTTCTTCTCAGGACTTTGAAAAGGCATCATATCCTGTCTTCTCATCATGGTGATTTTTTTTGGTTGATTCAAATTACATGTTTTCCTATATACAGCGTGTCATTATTTGACTAGCTTCTTTGAAGATTTTTCCTTGTCCTGTTTTTTTTTTTTTTTTTTTTTTTTTGCATTTTAATGATGGTGTGTCCTAGCTTGTTTTTTTGTTTATATCTTTACCCCATTTGGATAAATCTGTGAACTTTCTCTTCTTTCGTATTTGCAAAGTTTTAAACCACAGACGCCTTACAAGCATTCTCTACAGCCATGTCTTTTCCATCATTCTGAAACTTCAGAGACACATTCGAATGTTTGATATTAATCTGTGTGTCTCACACACATTGTTTGTTTCTTTTGCCAACTTATTTTTCTCTCTGTGTTCTCGTGTTTAATAATATATTATTAAAAATAACCAAAGTTCACTGTTCTGTCATTGGGTTCTGTCTAGTCTACCCAAGTTTTCTATACCTTTTTTAGTTTAGCCATTATCTTTTACCATTGTACAATTTCTATGTTGGTTATTTTTTCATAATTTTAGGTGGGTTTTTTTTTTATGAAACCTCCTTTCTACCCATTTCAAATGTGTTTACTAATACTTTCCACAATATGTCTATCATTTTAACTTTAAGTTATCTCCTTTAACTTCTTCTTTTGAGTCAAGCCTAATGTCCTGGTGCACACCAATAACCCAAGAACTCAAGAGGTTGAAGCAGGGGCATTACTATGAGTTCAAAGTCAGCACAGGCTACAGAATGTCTCACCAAAAGCAGAAAGACACACATTAAGATTTCTGTTTCTTTCTACATAGATTTATTTTTTTAATTATGTCACTGGCATTTTCAACATATTTTGTATAAATTTTGTGTTGTTAAAAATCTACTTGGACTGAACGATGGTGGCACGTGCCTTCAATTTCAACCCTTGGGAGGTAAATGCAGGATGATCACTGTAACTTTGAGGCCAGCCTGGTCTACAGAGTGAGTCCCAGGACAGCCAGGGCTACACAGAGAAACTGTGTCTAGGAAAAACAGCAACAACAACAGCATATACTTAGAATTGGTTTTTCCCCCGTAGACAAAATATGTAATTTATTTTAATATATGTCCAGTCTTGCTTCCACTCATTGTCATCAGTAATACTGAACTCGGGTGTTTTCAAAGGCTGTGATCTGCTGCATTCGGTTTGTCTCATAAAATTACCTCTCAAAGGTTGGCCTATTGTTGACCTAAGCCATACTCCATGGTTTGGGTCATAATTCAACTCTCAAAGACAGAGGTAAGCCTTGAGATTGTATGTGTCCAGACACAGAATTCAGGAGTTTTTCCCCCTTTGTTTTTTTAGAGGGACACTCCCTGAAAGGGTGAGTAACATATTTACAGGCTTCTTTATGTTGATGTGGCTGCTGATTCTTCTCTGACCAGAAAACCTTGGTCCCTTTATTCACACTCTAGGACACCTGTTTCTGTCCCCTTGAGGTAAAAAGATTGTTTTGCCTATGGAGTGTCACCAACCCCCACACACACAGAATTTTGGAAAGTTCAAGATACAAGAGAAAAATACAAAATAAAATAAAATAAAATAAAACTTAGGCCCTATAAGCCATATCTCTGGTGGTAAACTCTATTTCATAACTTCCTAGCTTTGTTTACTTTTAAGTATCTTCAGGTAGTTGGTTTTATTTTGTATTTTTCCCAAAAGCTTTAGCTGTAAGCAATGCAGAAGGTGGGTTTGTGTTATTCTACCTTGAACAAAACAGAGTCAGGATGTATTTGCAGAATTTAATACATATATGGTTCTATAAGATGTTCCAGATAATTTTCAGCCTTTGCTTATTTCTAGAGCTCAAGTGTGATGATCTTGAACCACATTTTATTGAAGCATTTTAGCATTACTGGTTTTAAACATGATTTTTAAAGGGACAATATAAGAATTTATTAGACGATAGTTCTAGCATAATTTGGGGTAATGCTTAAATATCTTGAATCATTTTCCAGAGTTTTATGTGGAAAAAAATGACGTGAAATGACTTTTCCCCAAGCTCTCTTTGCACCTTAATTTCACAATTTGTGTGTGGTTTGAAGGAAATCAAAACCATCGTATATCTAATCCTCTAAACTTCTATCGACCAAATATTTTGTTTTAGAGACATTTGATATTTCAGACCTTGGTAGTGCTTTTTTTCCCTTTGTTCCTTGTAAAAACAGGAAGTGGTCATCTTCCAAAAGTAAATAAATGCACTTGAAAATCCTTGGAGGTCATGCTGAGTTCATAACCTCAGACAGAACTGGTTGGTATATTCCTCCACACTTAACTTGGGTGTTTTTTTTTCTTTCTCTTCATATCTAAAAAGTCACCTGACATTAAGAACTTTTGCAAATATGACACTTTCACCAATTTTAAAATAATTCATATGGTTTATTTTCTGCAAAAGAAGAAGGTGACACAGGCAGACACCAAGGGAAAACTATAAAACCTGAAACAATGCAGCTGCACCACTGCATTGAATCAAATTCCAGCATAGGATTAAAAAACTATGGACCATATTGACATAAATGAGCTACCCAATAAGCACACACAGACACACACATGCATACATGGACACACACATGCATGCACAAATGCACACATGCATACATGGACACACGCATGCATACACAAACATACACGCATGTATACATGGACACACACAAGAAAACTGGATTTCTCTGCGCTCACTGCACCTTGACACTTGTGCTTTGAATCTAGAATGTTCATTATAGACTCAAGTTTTGAATGTTGAAAGGCTGTTGATCCATTCAGAGTTAAGACCTAGATGGCTGAAGTCTGTCACTGGGGTTATGAAGATTATATGTCACCCCTGGTCTCTGCTCTCTTGGTTTTCTGACACTATCCTATGGAGAAACCTATGGCTCGTGTTCCGGCCACTATCACACTCCCTTCCCAACGATGATATGCTGAAGTCTCCACCCATGAGCCAAGTGTTTTCTCCTTGAATTATTTCTGCCAGGCATTTTGGTCAAAATTGTGTAAAAGCAAATTATATAGGTGCCAAATACAGGTGGTGCTGTCTCTACCTTCCTAGCCCTGGATTCAGGTGCAGACCACCATGTGCTGGTTTTTCTGGGGTTCCTGGAGATCTGAGTACAGGTCTTCATGTTTGCTGTTAGCACTTTACCTGACAGGCCATGTACATACTAGAATCATCATCAGAAGCATCATCATCATCATCATCATCATCATCATCATCATCATCATCACCCACTCAGAGTCCCTCTCATTTTAATCAAAGAGTTTAGAAGAAAGTCCTAAAACCGTTAAACTCTGTTGCTTGTATCTTCTTGGTTTCTTGGCTGTGACACGTTTTTTTTTTGCTTTAAGTTTTTCTTATATCTTATGTTAGAATTTTCAGTTGTGAAGAAGTCCATAGTTTCAGTTGAGAGAAGTCTGTAGTTTCCACTTGCACGGCTCTATTCATATGTAAAAATACATGCATGCACACATGTACATACATGTGCGCAGACACACACACATACACACACCACTTTTTAAAGAAATTCAATACCATCCTTGTCTACATGAGTTGGGGTCTATAAGGCCATCCTTGTCTACATAGTGAGTTTGGGTTTAGCCTGGGTTAACTTGGAGGATTACCTCAACAAGTGCCTCCTAATAAAAATAACAACAGTTGATCAACCAGGAATTGAGAATTAACCAACTGTGCACTAAAAATGTGTCAGCCCTTTGAATTTGTGATCCTAATAATCAGCCCACTTTGAGATCTGGAAAAATACATCTACAAAAAATAATTTGCCCAAGATTCTGCCTTGTTTTTTTTTTCTTCTCTCATATATTACATCTCTACAGTGATGTCACCTGCCTTCCCTTCTTCTGGTCTTTCCCATCTCCCCAATCCTCCAGACTGGCGACTCCTCCTTTTCCCTTCAGAAAAGGGAAGGCCACCCAGGAATATAAGACTAGGCCCATCCCCTCATACTAAGGCTGGATAGGGCAACTAAGTAGGAGGCAAGGGTTCCCAAAAACCGGTAAAAGAGTCAGAGATAGCCTCTGCTCCCCCTGTTCAGAGTCACACAAGAACATCAAACTACACAAACCTAATGTAGAATCAGAAGACCTGGGTAATAGAATACAGGCTGTGTCTGTCCAGTCTCTGTGAGGCCCCTGTGAACCCTGCTTAGTTGATTCTGTGGGCTGTGTTCTTGGGGTGTCCTTGATCCCTTTGGCTTCTATAATCCTTCCTCCCACTCTTCTGTGGGACTTCCCAATCTCTCTCTAATATTTGGCTGTGGGTCCCTGCATCTGTTACCGTCAGTTGCCAAGTGTAGCAATCCGTTGATGATTATGCTATGCTCTGGTCTAGAAATACAGTGGAGTACCATTAGGAATTATTTCGTGACATGACTGTTTCTCACCAATCATGTATGATTCTATGCTAGCTCTCTGAGCCCTGCAACTTGGCACCCCAGGTAATGTCATGCATGGTCTCTCTCTCCATGGCTTGGGTATCACATTAGACCAGTCATTGGATAGTCACTCCCATTGGTTCTGTACCTTTATCCCAGCACATCTTGCAAGCAGGACAAATGGTAGGTCGATGATTTTGTGGTTGTGTTGATGCCACAGTCCCATTGATAGGAGCCATGATGATTATATAAGGCAGACAGTTTGGGCTCCAGATCCCCCTTTGTAGATTCCATGGAGTTTCCATTGCATTAGGTTTCTACTTTGCTCCAGAAACAAATGACCCCCCACAATTCCAGCCATCACTCCGGATACTTTCTCCCTGCATCCTTCCCCTTCACCTGATCCCTTCTCTTTCCATCCCCACCCACTCCCAACTTTCTCACTTTGGCAGACATATACTAAAATTGAAATTATGGAGAGATTAGCCAATTGCAGAGATTAGCATGGCCCCTTGCAAGATACACTTTTAATAACGGGGAAGAGCACACACACATGAAGCTGCCCCCTGCCTGGCATTCCTTGGGTCTGGCATTTCCTTATAAGGTCTTCTTTCCTGAGCCAAGCTGGGTAATGGTATGCTTGTTTTGATAGGTCATTCCTTCTTTGGAAAAGGGCATGGTTCAAAGCAAAAGAAATTCCCTTTCTTATTGGGATCAAATCCACTCAACTTTGTCTATAAACCTTCTCCAGCTATTTCAAAGTGTCACTAGTTGAGGCTCATTGGACATTTTCGGTACTTGGCTGTTCCCATGTAGCAGAATGAACACAATTCTATTTGTAGAACAAAACAGCGGAGCCTTCTTAGAATAGCAGATGCCCGTTTGATTCTGAACAATTCAGAATGCTTCAGTGCCCCCTCCCCGTTAGCCATGAAACATTCTGTGTTGACTTCAGAACACAGTGAGAACTGTGTTCATGATTCATCTTACCTCTGTGTAAAATACCTGATAGAAGCCATTTAAGGAAGTAAGGATTTGCTCTGTCTTGTCCCTCCAGAGCAGAGCAGCTCAGCACAGGAGAAAGCCCAGAGATGGGAGTGGGTCTGTCTGGAACAGCTGGACTGTGTGATACTCTTGTTTATATTCTGGTAGGTCAGGAAGCTGAGACTGGGGCTTAAAAGCGGCTATCAAAACCTTCTACCCATTAGAGCTCATGACCCAGACTCCACAATCTTCCAAAACAGCGCCACCAACTGGGGACAAGAGTATCCATCCCATCATGAGTCTGTGGGAGATGCTATGTATGCAAGCCACAATTTTAAAAAGAAAATAGGAAGGGGGGAGGGAGGGAGAAGAAAGGAAGGAAGGAAGGAAGGAAAAGAAATAAAGGAAGGAAGGAAGGAAGAGAGAGAGAGAGAGGGAGGGAGGGAGGAAGAAAGGAAGGAAGGAAGGAAGGAAGGAAGGAAGGAAGGAAGGAAGGAAGATGGATGAATTGATTCTACAGACCCTAGACACTCTTAGTCAGAGAAAATACCACATCCACTTAGACAGACTGTGAGCACTCCATCCACTCCAGAGTTACGTGTGTTTCTTCTTCCTGTGAGCCAGTTCCTTGAAGGGAGGCGTGAACGCCTCTGTTCACAGTGATGCAGACCCCGCTACAAAAGCACCACCCCTGCTGATCACAAGAGTTTTTAATGCATCTCATCTAACATGAAAGTCACAAGAGGCTTAGAATTAATTCTTTACATGCCCGACGCTGTTAGATCCACTGCCACAGTTTAGTGAAAGATTTTTTTTTCCACTTCTTCCTGATTGCATTTTACCCTCCTCTGCCAAGAAAATTTACTACATTTTTTCATGAGTTTCCTCGTGTCAAGTGGAACGTTTTCATCCAAATTTCATTGCTCCGGCCCATATGTCTCTTCTTTTGTGATTTTTTTTTTGGTTGGGGGGGGGGCATTGGTGGTTAGGATACCACATAACAAAAATGTTTCTCTTATATTAATTTTGTTACTCAGACAAAATAAACCATAGCTCCTCGCTATGCCATCTAGGAGCCAAAAAAGAAGTGACTCACTCATGCAGAGATTTTATTTAAGCCATTTGCTCAGTGGTCCAAGTAGATTAAAGACAGATCTGCTGCCCTAGGGAGTACCATTGGGGTAGCGAGGATCTTTGCCACTTGGTAGATAGACCGCATGTGGCTCACATAGCAGC
This sequence comes from Micromys minutus, assembly GCF_963924665.1. Taxonomy (NCBI): domain Eukaryota; kingdom Metazoa; phylum Chordata; class Mammalia; order Rodentia; family Muridae; genus Micromys; species Micromys minutus. Next base: position 56,288,566 of record NC_137979.1, on the reverse strand, counting down.
CACTTCCCCCAGTCTCTGTCAGCCTCATTAAACACTGTGGCACCTGCCTTTAACAGGCTCTGGTTGACTGGGGGAGTACAGTTACTGAGCTCTTGAGATAATTCGATGTTAATGCACTGTCCCCCCTCCCCAAACTCCCAGGATGCCTAGAGAAAGAGAAGCTACGTTTCCCATAAGGAAGGATTCTTGGGAAATGAAGGAAACAAAAGGAGAGAGTGGCAGAGAAGAGGGGAGGACGTGGAAAAGGAAAAAAAGAGAACAGAAATAAAACCAAGAGAGAAAACATTGCAAGTTTCCATTACTCCCTTTCTCTGCCAGAGAGTCTGGAATGTTAAATGGCTGCAAATTGAGCAGCTCATGGGTAATGGATTTGATCTCTGCCACTAGGGGTCAGAAACCCAGGCCGTGTAAATAATACTCACACACTGGAAACGAGGAACAGATGATGTCCCTGCAAAAGATGAACCTCAGTTTTCTTATTTTCATAGGGAAAAAAATGTAAATTACAGCATGAGGAGAAACAGCAAGAACACTGTACATTTAGGCACTTCCCCATGGGTGCACATCTCAAGCCATGTGGGCTTTAGGTCAGGTTTACCAGTTCAAAAGAAAGGCCTCAACTGGGACAGTAACTCAGGTGGTTAAGGTTTTCCTAGCATGCAAGTGGCCCTGGGTTCCCTTGCCAGCACCTGCAGAAGCCGAGTATGGGGGCACCTACCTGTAATCTCAGCACTTGTGAGGTGGGGGCAGCTGGATTAGAAGTTCAGCTACATGACAAATTCAAGGCCAGCCTGGGATGCAAGATGCCTTATGACTAATGATGATGATGATGATGATGATGATGATGATGATGATGATGATGATGATGATAATAATAATTTAACCAGTTTTAATAAGGTAATGCATTCATTTTCCTATCTCTCTCCATATTTCTTCCTTACTTTCATTACCTTAACAAAATGGTTTTATTTTGTTTTTGCTGTTGTTCCTTTTGATTTTTTTTTAAGATGAACACACAGGGTTTGAGATAGTGCTGTGGCATTTTTTTTTTTTTTTTTTTTTTTTTTGATGCAGTGAGTCCTAATAGATTTTTCATCCCTTGCTTTCAGCTACTCCTGATCTCTCTCTCTCTCTCTCTCTCTCTCTCTCTCTCTCTCTCTCTCTCTCTCTCTCTCTCTCTCTCCCTCCCTCCCTCCCTCCCTCCCTCCCTCCCTCCCTCTCTCTCTCTCTCTCTCTCTCTCTCTCTCTCTCTCTCTCTCTCACACACACACACACACACACACACACATGCCCCTCCTTCCCTTCTTCTAGTCTCTTCTGCTTTTGCCCATTCCCACCCGTCCTGTTCACTTACTTTCAGCTTCTCTTGGTCTCTTTTCTATTGTGTTAGGCTTCACCCATACTTTATTCATTCACGTGTGCACATGCATGTGAATGTGTGCACATGTGTGTGCTACAGTTCTATCAGCACATTACACTTCCCCACATCTTCACCCCGAGCATGTCCTGTCAGAAAGTTTTACGTTATCCATTCTCACAGGAATCAGGTGGCCTCTCAAAGTAGTTTAACTTAAATGTCCTTGAGTATTAAAGAGTTTGGTTTCATTTTTAAAAAGTAATTATTGACCACTGATCAATTTCCTTTGTAAACTGTTGACTTCAGCCAGTCATGGTGGTACATGCCTTTAATCCTAACACTTTGGAGGCAGAGGCAGGTAGCTCTCTGAGTTTGAACCAAGCCTGATCTACAGAGAAAACTTCAAACAGTCAGGGCTACACAGAGAAATCCTATATTTAATAAGAACAAAAGCAAAAACAAAATTATAGTCCATTTGTTGCAGGATTTTGTCTTCTTGTTTTGATTGGTGTTTAATTTTGCATTTCATTTTTTAAAGATTTATTATACATAAGTACACTGTCGCTGTCTTCAGACACATCAGAAGAGGGCATTGGATCTCATTACAGATGGTTGTGAGTCACCATATGGTTGCTGGGATTTGAACTCAGGACCTCTGAAAGAACAGTCAATGCTCGTAACCTCTGAGCCATCTCTCCAGCCCTATCTTTGCATTTACAGTGTAAACTGTGGATATCAGCTCTCTGTCTTGGGTATGGCTGGTAAAGATGGCCTCCTGCTTCTTTAAGCTGTCTGTTTGCTCTGCTGACAGTTTGAAAGAATGCTTGTGTATTTTTGTTGTTAAGAGACCCACAATTTCAAATGGAATGTCCAGACAACTAGTATTTAATCCATTTTTAAGGCCTCCCTGGGTTAGTATAATACCATAAATCAGCTTGATTGGACAGTGTTACATACAGTAGAAGCATTGCAGTGGAGAATGTGAAAAGGACTGGACAGTAACTGTGAGACATTCTCCTTGTAGGAGTTAATATCAGGGCTTAGGGGGAGCAGTGGTCTGTGCAAACAGACCAGCTAGAATAACAGAGAAGGTAAGATTCAGTAAAACCCATAAATAAGCTATTACTAGAGGATGGGGGCTACATTAAAGGTGCTAGAAAGCAAGGTTGGAAAGGTTGACAGAAGATATTCAATGTTGGGGATTTGTGTGTTCTATCCTTGGGGTAATGAGAAACTGCTAAACAACATTAAAGTGCCCCTTTTAAGTGGTTATGAATGGATGAAGGACTCTAAAGCAGTAGGTGTGGAAACAGAGACATCGATTATCGGGCTCTCGTAATAGACCAGACAGAGATTCTAATTGTTTAGACTTTGGAAGCAATCTTAGGAATGGAGAGAAGTCAATGCCTTGAGGTTATATGTAAGACTCGGTGATGAAAGAGCAGGTAGGGGACTAAACCGCTAAAGTAGACAAATGGACGGACCCGTGGCTTCAGCTGCATGTGTAGCAGAGGGTGGCTTTGTTGAGCATCAATGGGAAGAGAAGCCCTTGGTCCTGCCAAGGCTTGATGCCCCAGTGTAGGAGAATGTGAGGGCCGGAGGAAATGGGGGATAAGGGGCACCTTCATAGAAGCAGGGAGGGGGTAATGGGATGGGGGTTTATGGAAGGGAAACAGGGAAAGGGGATAACTTTTGAAATGTAAATAAAATACAACCAATTTTTTACAAAAATAGAAATAGCTGGTAGAATGGATGTGTGGAATGGGATATGAAGAAAAAAAGGTGACAAGAACCACACACAACTCTTAAACAAAGATATTTGATGACACAAATGACAGATCTGTGGAAAGAGGGGTGACCAAATTTAGAGCCATATAAGTAACCTGAGAATTCGCCTTGGCCCAAGGTCTGCTGTAAGAGCCTGAGACATATACAGTCCTGGCTTAGCAAGTCCTAGGCAAGTGACATACATATGTAGTTTTCAAGGACAATCAAGTGATTAGAAAACTAGCTCTTTTCCACATGTGAAGGCACATATGTGTTTGTATGTATGCATATTCATACAGGTGTGTGTGTGTGTGTGTGTGTGTGTGTGTGTGTGTGTGTGTGTGTGGAGGCTAAAAGGCAATATTAAGTTTAGTACTGTAGAAGCCACTTATCTAGTTTGTTTATTCATTTCTTTGTTTTAGAAGTAGAATCTCTTATTGGCCTGCAGCTTGATGAGCTAGAAAAACAAGCTAGCCAGCAAATCTGAAGAATCCTTTTGTCTCTGTAGCCCCAGCACTAGGATTTATAGGAATGGACCACCATGCCCAGATATTTGTTAGTATAGGTTCTCAGGAGTAATGAACTCAGATCTTTATGTTTGCACTGCAAGCATTTTACTTACTGAGATATCTCCCAGGTCCAGAAGGTTAATTTTAATATCAAATTAAAATTGTCTCCGTTAAAACTATTAGCCAGCAGCTTTCTATTGTTAGGAAGAGTCCAGGGGAACCAGTTTCTTTCGAGATAAGCCTGAAAATGTTTGAAAGAACAAACTGACACCCCCACACAGGAGGAAAGTGTGAATACATGAATGAACCTCCCTTTTAAAGAAAGAAAAGTCCATTGAAGACCGTGTTGTCAAAGTTCACAAAGCATGGATCAACAGAGGTTCAGTTCAGATAGAGCTGAGTGGCGCTCACCACAACAGCCTGTCTCCCAGACTCACATAAACAACCTCTAGTGCCCTCAAGTGTTCCTCACACTACAAGACTCAGAATTCTTTCACTGTCCTGAATGCACTCCAGGAGCTTCCTACTCAAGGAAGTCTCTCATTAAATGTTTATTCTTCCAACAAATCCATTCGGTCTAAACAATTTTAGGTCATGCCATTTTCTGGACAGCTGTCTTTTCATGGTGGTGCTGGGCACAGCAACCAAGTGGCCACACCACACTGCTGTTTTGTATAAAGTCTGTGGTGAACGCCTGTCTAGCCGGGTTCCCACATCCTATACTACTGCTATAATTTCTTTGCTGAGATTTAAAAGGTTGAGGTATTTGAAACTTGAGCCTCTTTAAACTGGGATATTAATTATTCCTTCCAACTTCTGTGGCAAACATGGGTCTGATGAGTGACCCTTCTGCCTGTGTCCCATTCATTGATACAGTGGTACTTGGGGGACAGAGAATTTTGGTGTCATAAATGTAAAAGTGAAAGTTTGTGGCTTGCTTACTATATTTCAGACCTTCCTCCATGTCTGAGTTTCCACATCTATAGATACATAGATATATAAATCTACATCAATACTATATAGATTACAGATGGATTGATACATAGATAGATACATAGATACATAGGTCATACATACATACATACATACATACATACATACATACATACATAAATCCATTCTCTGACCTAACTGATGGATGTGTGTAAACAAATACAAACAAATATATCCCCATAACGGTCGTACCATAGAAAGTATGAATAAGTGATCTCATTGACAGGTGTAAGTATTACTTAGTTGCCCTCCCATCATGTGACAAAAAGAGGGAGGTACTGTCTGAGTGCTTCCCAAAATGCCCCACCAAGAAAGGGATCCAAGAGCTGATGGACAGATGATCCTGGCAGTAAACAGTTACAGAAGGAAATCTCTGATGTGCCTCTTCTCTACCCAACGTCATGCCATTTTACAGAGTTCTCTCCTGCACATAAGTCTGGGCAGGTTTTAAAGCAAGGACTCAAGTACAAGTTGTTCTACATTAGGGTATGTCAGGATGCTGAAAGCCACCTGATACATGATGGTTCAGTATCCATGAAGCATCACCATCCTACGGAGCTACAGGAGCCATGGTAGAACATGTGCCGTGGAGTTATTCGACTCTTGTGCATTGACTACATACTTGTTTCCATCATTCATTAATAGGAATTTGTTGGGCCAAGGTTGAGCCCCAAGTGCTCTGAAAATGCCCTGTCTACCAGAGAAAGCCTTCAAGTGAATGGAAGCACGATACCATGGTGAGCTCTGGAGACTGGGGGCTGTGGATCAGATGTAACCAAGTGAGATGTTTGTTGGGGAATGAAAGATGGAGAGTATGCAAATACATCAATGATTGGGTCTTTGTATCCACAGAATTGGAATCCATAGATTCAATCAATCCATCATGAATCAAAAACATTAGTTACGAGTATGAGTGCTGAACATAGGTGGATGTTTGTATCCCCAGTAAGATCCCCTAGATCAATGGTTCCCAGCCTTCCTAATGCTGCAGCCCTTTGCCAACCATACAATTATTGCAACTTCTATGCATTGTAATATAAAGGTCTGAGCTTTCCAAGTCTTAAGCTACCCTGTCGAAAGGGTCATTCAACCTCCTCAGGGGGTCACAACCTGTAAGTTGAGAATCATTACCCTAGATGGTACAGTGTGATGGCTATCTACACATACTTTGCTTTGTCTTAGTTACTACACGTATTCCAGAGTGTGTTTAGCATGAACAGAAAAATGTACATAGGTTATATGTAAATACTTTATCCTTTAGTTCCTCATGAATACCAAGGGATGACTGGAGGCTTCACACATACAAATACCCTATTGCTCAAATTATTTTGAGAACCCTGACTAATACACCGTCTCAGCATTAAGCAACACTGTAGTGTTATATTCTCTTTCTTATCAAAGACAGCTTCCCTGGGATAGCTTTCATTCTCTTTGTCATAGGCTGTATACCTCTTCCCAATGTTGACTGTGCCTACTATGAGCCCTGACCTACTGATGTTAGATCTACGTGAGGCGTCTAGAGCCACACAGAGAGTTCAATGTTTCCAGACACAGAACATTCGCAGATGACACTGCATTGGGGATACCTCCACAATGAAGATTCCATGTCAAGGATTAAGACAGTAGAGGTTGGCTGACATTTCCCAAACCATGCTCTTTTCTTTCTGAGTTTGAAGGGGTGCCTAAAATGCAGTGGGGGCTTGGGGGAGCTTACTATGTTTTCTCTCTTCCTTATATTAACTTTATTCCTCTGTTTTACAGTTTTAGAAAGAGATACCCAATCAAAAAAATGCCATGCAAATTATAACCAAATCTCCTTAGATCTTGTGATCAGACTAGCACTTGATTTAATCACAATTGGCCGATGCTTCCAAATGCCTAAGGCTGACAAAAGAGAGTTTAGGAAATCTAATGGGTAAAAATGCAGATCTATTAAATATCTTAAATATTGGAATTTTTCCCAGAAGAAATACAGACAATGGAAGCTAGGATCAGTTGACTAGCATGTGTGAATAGGATGGAGTGCTGTAGGTACTGCTTCCTCTGTGTATCCAAAGATATCCACCTCTGCATGTTGACATTTTTGCCTAACTACCACATACATGTCTGCATCTTCCTGTCGTAGAAATCAAGAACTTTAATTTCCCATGCTCATTGTCTCCCACATCTTCCAAGGTTATAGTGTATGGACAGAATAAAAGGAGCCACATGGGTGCTGGGGATGGGGTGGCTTGGTGTGCATTGCAAACATAAAGATTTGAGTTTGATGCCCAGAACAAGTGTTTAAAACTACTCAAGTGTGGTGACATACAGTTGCAATCCCATGTTAGAAAGACAGAAGAATCAACGATGCATGCAGTCCATGCTACTCAGTGAGCTACAGGTAATTGAGAGGCCTTGCCTCAAAAAAACAAAAAAAAAAAAAAAAAAACCAAAAACGAAGTGAATGGATAATGAGAAATCACACCCAAAATGAACCTCGTGTCTTCTTTGCACACGCCTACGCATGCATGTGCCCACATGAACATGTAACCCCATACATACATATATACATACATACATACATACATACATACATACATACATATATACATAGAAGAAATAGAAGCAATAGTAGAAAATGTAAAAGGAGATACCTTAACCTTTACTTTCTTAGATGGCACCAGTGATAGCTGTATTCAACTGGCTAGTGTGGAAATGGTTTGAAGATTTGCTTCCAAGTATTAATTGCTTCCTCTTTATATTAAGATGTTCATGTCTTATATATCTTTATAACATCTCTCTGGAGAGAAGGCATCATAGTCACACCTGAAGGTTTTGCTTGGGTTATGTGACTTGATAGAGGATCCACTGGCTCTGTTAGTATCAGCAACATGTTAGCATGCCTTCACAGATTGCTCTGCTTGTAATTCTTTCCTGAGACATAACGGGACATGAATCTGGTAACATATGATGCAAAACAGTGTTACACGGGGAAGACAAATGCGATGAGAACAAATGTGGGCAATGCTCTCTGATGCGAGCAGAATTACTAATAACTTAGAGACCAGTGAGGAAGGAACTCCTACCTACTTCCATAGCCACTGAGGCTTGAGGGTGTTTGTAACATGGTGTCAGTTTGGCAGATAGCGTTGAATAAAAGCCAAAGCAATATTAGAGACATCAATCTCCCCCTGGAGATTAAATTACAAGTAATCTGGAAAGAAGACAATTGTAAGTATCCTCTATATCAGTGGTTCACAAGCTTCCTAATGCTGTGACCCAGTCATACAGCTCCAGATATTATGATGACCTCCACCCGTAAAATTATTTTTGTTGCTACTTAATAACTGTAATTTTGCGACTGCTGTGAATTGTAATGTAGATATCTGACATACAGGATGGTCTTAGGTGATCCCTGTGAAAGGGTCGTTCAAGCAGCAAAGGGGGCACAACCCACAGATTGAGAATCACTGGTATAGATTAGCTAGATTCCCCCCACACCCACGAACGACATGAGCTAGGCCTCTGTGTGTGACTCCCTAAACCTACAAAAGTCGGGGTATTGTTTTATATGTCTGACTTTTAGAGCAAAGAGACATGGATCCAATTATCAAGCCCATACTATTCATACAAAATAAACAAAACCATTAAACTTCATTTCTAAAGGTCAATGGGATAGCTTACTTCCTTGGTATATATCTCAAACCAAGACAGAGAGTTTCTTGGGCTAACTCAGCCAGGTCATGGACCACTGGGATTTCCTTCTTTCCATTTCTCCTTCTTCTGCAGACTACACAGAAGGACAGACTTTCTGGGTTCTGGCCTCTTTCCTTCTCAGCCATCTTTCTCCTGTGCCTCCACACAATTCCAAAGCAGGAGATTCAAAGTGAGTTCAGGTCATGCCTCAAGCCTTGAGATAAGAAGTACAGTGGCCTGGCCTTCCCTCGTACAGATTAGGAAACACATGCTGCCTCCACTGTACTTCACATTAGGAGACACGCTCTGCCAAGCATGAGGACAGAGGAAGGACTGTTGGGTTAGCAGCCGACAGGTTCCCTGATGGAAGAATGAGACGCCACCAACGTGGTGCATTCTTCTATTATTAAACCCTTATTCCAAGTCCGTGTCTTTTCACGGCTCATAGACACTATTCCCACCCACACACCCCCTTTGAAGACCAAAAAAAGAGAAAACCTCTGCGAGCTCATTGAGGCTCACAAAGGAAAAGCAACGCGTTTAAGATCACCCAGCTCGCAGATGACAGAGACGGAGTTTGAACTCGGGCCTGACTGTGTCAAAGCCATTGGATGCAAACGCCCTGCATGTGGAGCTCTGCCTCGCTCTATTCTTCAAGACTTCAAGACAGCCCTCCATGCTGTTTGCCTGATTCCTCTCTACTACAAAAGAGGCACAGGACACAGACACAACACAAAGTCCCTCCCTGGGGATCAGAAATAGCCAAAAAGAGGCAGATGGTGAGTCTCTGGATGCCAAAGCCCATTCCAGAGAAACGAGTGCCTGCTGTCCCATGAGTTTTAACACTGAGCGATGTGCAAATTCTGCTGGGCTCCCGAGGAAGCGTGCCAAGTCTGTTTGCAATTTCGCAGCTCATAGCACACTCATCGGAGGCTTTCCGTTCATTCTTCCTGATGCTTCCTGGCCCGCAGGAGCCTTTGCAACTCCGAAAGCCAAAGAGCCCAGGCCCCGGACTCTCAGAAGCTGGCTGCCCTTGTAATTACATCCTTCATGGTGCTGTCTGCCCCCTTTGCTTTTTGCAAAAGGGAGGACATCACAGTACAACTCAAAAGGGCAAAGAGCTGAAAACCCACTGGGACACTGAGCAGCAATTCTTCCCCATTGCTCCTCCTCTGAGGATTATTTATCCCTTAATCACCAGTATCCTGGCCTCAGAGTCTCTTGCTCTCTGGACAGCAGTCTGTCTTGATCTCTCTGGGAGACACCGTGAGCAGCTGTGGTAAAATCCAATGCCACATTCATGGTGTTGCTCTGTTTTCTTGGGATTCCCACGTGGAAGCACTCTACCCTGGGTGGCCTTCCATGTAGACCAGAGCGGTCCCTCTTCCCAGAAAGGCAGCTGTGAGGTCCATCTGTCTCAAGGAGACATGCTGCACAATCATCTCAGATTTTTCCACTTTCAGAGAGTGCAGGCTCTTTGTGGAGAAAGCTGGTGTTGCTGTCAAGTCAATGGACAGATGCCTCCCCCGGATGCACTCTTTCCTCTCTGAGAATGGCATTCTTAAAGCAAGTCACAGAGAGTGAGGGGAGAAGGAAGCAGCAGGAACTCTCTACCTACATGGTACCAGAAAAGTGACCGTCAATAATTCATGCCTTTGTGAAATACAATCTTCTGACCTTGACACATATGAACTTGTGAACATGATAAGAAGTTATGTGCTAAGAGGATCATTAGCCAGGCATATTTAAATTAGTCCTGTGAGACTAATTTAAATCAGATCACACCATCTCATGTGTGTTTGTATGTATAGTATGTTTGGAGTATATGTGTCTGTACACTTCTATACAGTTGCTCATGCCTGTGCATGCATGGATGAAAGCCAAAAATAGAAGTCAGGACTCTTCCTCTGTCACACTTTGTCACATGTTTTGAAAGAGGATTACCTGGGATAGTTTGATAGTTAATTTTGTCAACTTGGCACCTCTAGAATCACCTTAGGAAGAAAGTCTCGATGAGGGATTGGCTACATTGGGATGGACAATGAGTATGTCTACTGGCGATTATCTTAACTAAGTTAATAGATGTGAGAAGACCTAGTCCATAGTGGGCAGCACCATTCCCTAAGTAGGAGGTCCTGGATGGTTTAAAAATGAAAAAAAAAATCCATCTGATCACAAGCAAGCAAGTAAGCATGCATGACTTAATTCCTCTCTGTTCTTGGCTGTGTGTAAGACTAGGTGTTTGAAATTCCTCCATTGACTTTCCCCTACAATGAACTGTAAGCCAATATTTCCCCCCCCCTTGTCGGGGTATTTTATTACAGCAGCAAAACTGGAACTAGGAGAGGCTCTTACTAAACGTGGAGCTCACCATTTCACTTACATTGGCTGGCCAGTGAGTCCTCACATACACCAGAATCTACCTTATGAGTTTATCAGACTAAATCATTGAGTTTACAACTTTTTCTCCCTATCCCAGATGATGTATGTTTTCAATTTCCATAAATAGCTCTTCTTTTCTCATGTCCTCTGGAAACAGGAGGTTTCCTTCAACACTTCTTCCTTGGTCATTCACAATCAGCCCAACATTGTGACTTGTCAACTGTATCCCTTAAAAGTATTCTTCGTCATCTTGCTAGGCAAGGTAGTTCACATTAGTTTTATCCCTAGAATTTAAGCATTTTCTCCAGAAAGGATGAAGGGTTCATGGGACTCAGGAAGTAAACCAACTTCAAGCATTGGAAACATAAGCCTTACAGGACTCATGAGGGTCCTGTAACCTCCTCAAGGTTATGAGTACTTAAGGAAGAGACTCTGACCAGCCAAACTGCCTGAAGGAGACTTTTGGACTTGTTGATGTATCTGCAAGCTACAGTCGGAACATCAGCACTGCTGCTTGATGGGTCATCAATCCTGTTAGGGTGAAATTTTCAGAGCTGCAACTACTTTTCAGTCACCCTCACTATTGTAAATAACCCCCCACCACACCCCTGTAAGTAACTCCAATAAACCTATCCATTCAGAACGTCGTACCTTGGCCCATCCATCAATTTGGTCTGTTGTTAGTTCCCTAGATATGTGTCTCATGTCCTATTAGAAAAGGTTTCCCATGATAACTGTTAATTCAAACATATAAAAGGAAGGCTGAGGCAGAAGGATCATAAGTTCAAAGTCAGCATGAGCTATATAGTGAGATCATACAAAGACACACAAATGTCCCTCATCCATCATTTCTTCTCTCTCCTTATTGATAGAAACGTGCCAATACAGGTAGGTCACTATGTTTTGTTTAGAGTTTGACAATGACATCTAAACTATAGGCCATATCCATTTCCAGTTCTCTACATCTACCCACCAGTCTGAGCCGGTGTGATACAGTCAAGTTTTCATCACAGCCTAACTCAACTTCAAATTAAGTTCTTCAGCAAGGAGCAACAGCCACTCATTTTATAATTTCCTCATAAAAAAAAAGAAATGAAATGTTTGTAGTATCAACACATTCTTCTTATTTGGAAGTCTTCATGGATTTCTTTATTTTCTTCATGGTGACACTACAGTTCTTACCAGGGCTGAGCACAGAGGAGAAATGAGGGGACAGTGGGGCAGAGGTATTAAGATGAGAGGATTTCCCACAGTTAAAATCTACTTTGTTCCCACAAAAGAATCCCTTTGGCTAACCTGGGTTTGTTTTCCTTGGAACCAGATAACCCTCAACATAAACAAAATTTTCCCCCTTTGCCATTCCTTCCCCGAAGCATCTAAAACTCACATTCAAACTTCAATCTGTATGGTCATCACATTTGAAAAAACGCTGGTGGGCTTCCCACACCAAGAGTTTATTTTTATGAGTTCTTTACCAGCAGTCTGTCTCTTGCCAGACAAAACAAAAGAATCCCCCAAGTCAATTATATATTTTTGACACCTTACCTGGTGATAACTTCACATTTATGGATGCATTATGGAAATAAAAATAATACGAGGATTCCTGCATACCTTCTGCTCAGATGCTTTCCAGTTTGTCCTGTGTGCTCTGTCATTCCGATTAACTACATATCTAACTACATAGCTATATCTCACACTTTATGTTCCAGTTTCCCCAGTTTATCAAACGGGGTGCTGCACTATATTGTCCCCCCACTCCAACAGAGGATCCACTTGAAGGTCAGAGGTTGTGCTGACCTTTGAGATATTATAATACTTGGTTGTTGTTAACTATGGTCACTATGCTGTCCAAGATCCCTCGAACTTACTCCTCCTGCATAACAAGAGGCTTGAGTTCTTTGACCAATATCTCCCACATCCTCCTCCCACCAGCCCTGGATAGTAATGCTCTCCTCTTGGTTTCTATGAGTTCAATGTTTGAAGATTCTATATGGAGATAATAGTATGTAATATTTCTATTTCTATGTTTACTCTATTCTACTTCATGTGACAACTTCACAGGGCTATCTGTTCACAGTATGGTAAATAACTTCCTGTCTTTTCCTAAAGCTGCATAGTATTCCATCATACATAGACATGCACATATACATTATATATATATATATATATATATATATATATATATATATATATATATATATATATATATATATATATAACGATAGTGATATATTATTTACCTATATATCCATTCAATTTTGTTTTTCTGCAGTTGTGAACAATGCTGCAATTGGACATGAGTCTACAGATATTTCTTCACGTTCATTTTGTTTCCTTTGTAGCTATGCCCAAGAGTGTTGAATGAAGTTAAGCCTCTCTCAGGTGTTTGAAGAATGTTCATCTCTTCTGTTTCCCATGCTGGCTCTACTCACTTAAACTCCCACCAAGAGCGTGCAAGGTTCCCTTTTCTCCATAAGCTCCCCCACCTCCGGCTCCTTTTAACCTGAAATATCCATTCCTCCTTTGGATGTGCTGGCTATCTCTTCCTGATAGATGGAGCACTGTGTAAATGGCCTGTGTTCTCTGGCTCTGCCACACCGGGTGATCCACAATGTCCACATGTCCCCTACCATTACACTCAAATAGGCACAATGTCTGTCTGTCCCCAGTGTTGCACCTGGAGACCCATGATCTTCCCTTTTCCGTGGGTGATGATGTTTCACCACTGAGCCCATTGGTGCTCATATTATATGTGTGTGTGTGTGTGTGTATATATATATATATATGTATATGTATGTATATACATATATATACATATATATATGCATACGTGTATTATGTATGTGTGTATGTGTGCATAAATAGATAGATAGATAGATAGATAGATAGATAGATAGATAGATAGATAGATATTAGTTTAGCACCATTTATGAAGTGTGGTTAGCCTCTTAGGGATTTGCATCCTTAGAGAAAATTTACCCTTACTCTCCTAGCAGCTATTGGTTGGCACTAGCTACTCAGCTAGAGGTAGGATTCCATGCCTGCCTCCTCATCCCTTCTCTATGATGAAATTTTGTCTGGCTTGGTCTTGTGTAGATTTTGTGCATGCAACTCTCAGTCATGAACTTGCATATGAAACTTTCCTGTGTGTCCAGAAAAAAAAAAACTATGTTATTGTTGTCAGTCACTGTTTCTGACTCTTACAAAATATCCATTCCGACTTTCACTGTGATCCCTGAGTCTCGGTAAGAGATGGCTATGCCAATGTCTCATTTAAGATTGAGCAACCTGTGGTCTATAATTCTCTTCACATTGGCCAGTTGTGGGTCTCTGTGTTAGTCACTATCTACTACAAAGAGGAGTCTCTCTGATGGGTACTGGGATAGACTAACCTATGGGGAAAATGATACATCATTAGGAGTTGCTTTAGTATTATATTTATTTAGCAAAATAATAAGTTCTCCCACAGGGGGAATGTTCTATTTAGCCACAAGTTCTTGGTCCCTAATCTGAGTCCCAGGTATGCCCTCCATCCATTAGGGAAGACTCTGCACCCAGTCAAAAGGCTGTTGTCCTCTCCCATAATTTTTGTACCACTGTTGTGTTGATGGGCATAGCTTGCCATGTTGTAGTAAGATATTTTTTTTTGTAGCTCACAGGATTGACATCTGGGTGATATTGGTGATTATTTTTCTCTTCTGGTAGTATGCCTACCACCTGCCAGGTCTATGGAAGTTAGCCAGAGCAGATGAAGCTTCTAAGTGACTACCAACTTAATTTCTTCATAAACCCATGACTGAAGTATAAGTGTGGCCAGACACTTTGAGGAATGCAAACGCCTTCTCTCTCATCAAAATGTCTTCTAGTGCTTAAAACCTATCAGATTCAAATTGTGCTGTGATGTTATAAAATGATAAATTCCCGACTCCAAACTTACCCCAAACTAACCAGTCAGATTTTGGTGATTTTTATATTGTGTGTGTGGGGGGGGGGGGTTTCCTGGAAACCAAACCCAGATCCCCAGGTCCTCTGCAGGGAGTATTATTAACTTCTAAGATATGGCTCCAGCCCCTACTTATACTGTTCCTATTGTCAAGGCTCTTCCTTTATTTCTATTCATTTATGACGTGAATTTATGAGTTCCCGTTATCTGATGTTTTATTGTTTGTTATGTTCCTTATTGAACTTAATTGTTTTCATACTCAGATTGCTTGAGATTTGGCTACTGATAGTCTACCTGCTCAAGTTCTCATGACAAGAAATGAGAAATTACATATATAGGCATACTTATGTATGTGTGCCCTCTGTGTGTGCCAGGTTCTTACTTTATGCCCTAATAAAATATCTCTATTCCCATCCTTATATGGAGCAGAGAAAACCCTGAGTGAGTGCATCTTAAGTGTGTAACTGACATGAAGCAGCTAAGCAAAACCCCATAGCCTCAGACATGCGGCAGACACGCAAAGCCTTCCCCCTGGGGTGAGGTTCAGAGGGGTGGTAAAACCTTCCTTGGGGGATTTAGTGTTCACAAGGTGTGCGCCATAGCCCTCAGGAGCCCTGGCCTTGATGTTCATGGTCTAAAGACTGCCTGCTGAGACGGTACCTATACTGGTATTAGCCAACCATGCCTCCTTGATCCAGATGTATGTCATAAACCCTGCCTCCTTGTTTGTCTGTGGGCAACAGCCCTGCCTCTGTTCGGTTCTATATAATACTGTATTTCCAGGGTGTGACCAGTTCTCCAGCCAAGAACCCAGACCACTTGATCACAGCTTTCTGTATGTCCGTCTGTGTCTGTCTTTTCTTCATTGTCTCACTACCTCAGTCAGGTCTGTCTCTGGAGCCCTGCTGGACCTAGATCCTGAAATCAACCATTTCTCTCCATAACCTTTTTAAACTGACAAGCTATGCATTAGGTTCCTTAAAATGGGTCACATTTCTATGTACTTGATCCATTATCAAAATACTTTAGCATAATCTTTAAAGACAAAACAAAGATGTTTCAGTGGAAAATTCCTCTATTGGCCCATTTCCCCTCCATTCTTTGGACAGGAAGACAGACAGAGTGCAATGTGGGTTGAATTCTACTTATTGGAAATCAATGTGTTAGTACCCTAATCTTCTGAGAGTCAGTGCTTGGCAGATTTCCCCAAACTTTAGTATGAGTGACAATGCTGGGGATCAGCTAATCCAATAAATGCTCAATTCTTCCAGCTCACTTAGACCAAATATGATCATTCTTTTAAAAAAATGCAAGCTTGTTGGAATCCATTTCTTCATCTACAAGTATAATGATTTTGACTAATTTTATACAAAAATATTGCCATGTGTGGGCCCCATAAATCTGCCTACTGTTGTTACTTGCTATTCTCCCCAGCTGCTCTGAACTTAGCAGAAATTTTCCAAGTTAAAAAAAAAAAAAAAAAAAAAACAGAGCTGTTATGTGCTGTAATTTCCTCTTTGGGGCATTTTTTTAAAATTTTGTCATTATATTTCTTACGTTTCGAAATATATTAAATGCATCTGATTCGGTGCCCGGGATACAATTGTTTCCACTTTTAGCAACAGAATCGAAACTCTGAGGCTTGCATGTTAGAATTTCAATTTGCTTAGATTTTATGTAACAAGTGTTGGCATCTTATCTAATTATATTTGTCAGATCACTTCTCTTAGAGACTAAAAGGTTTGTGGAAACCCAAAACAAAAAAGCAAATAATATTTTTCTTTCCTGTCCCACACATAGTCTATGCTGGATTGAACTCAGCTACCCTTCAAGTGATAAGCTTAGCCAGTATGAGTCAGGTTCACTCAACCTCATGCAAAATAGTAACGAAGGAACACAGAACAGAATGCCAATAGCTAACGCTTCAGGCAGAACACATGTGAACTTTACCATAGGGCAAGCTACTGTTTATGTGTCTATATTTTAAGACCCAGAAGAAGGTTAACAGACAGTGTAAGATTTCTTACATATCTAAGGGCACTGAGATGTTAGTTCCCATGCCTGGAAGTCAACTTTCCATGTGTGTTGTTCAGTGGGTTGTAGTACATGTATAGGCTTATCCACTGAGCAAAACCATCTCATTACAGGTATTTTCTTTACCTCACAAAAGTAAGCCAGAGGGTGATAAATATGGATCAATTTGCATTTTTCTACATGCAAACCAGCACCATTTGTTCCACTGAATGGTTTTGGCTTCTTTGTCAAAGATTAACTGCTCGTTAGCATGTGGCTTTATTTCTGGGTCTTTGACTCTATTCCATTGATTGACCTGTCTGTGTCTCTGTATCAATACTTTGCAGCCTTTATCACAACTACTCCGTAGTACAGCTTGAGATCAGGGATGGTGATTCTTCCAGACGTTCTTTCATTATTCAAAGGGAGGAGGGATAAGGAGAAGAACTCTGTGATGGGGGAGACCAGGAGAGGGAGCCAACATTTGGGGAATAATGAATTAATTTTAAAAGTAAGTGATAGATATTGACACTCATTTCTTTTTTTTGTCCCTCTTACCTCAACTCCCTCTGCCATGAATGAATTGCCTGTGTGTATTTGTATGTTCTGAAGAGATTATATGAATGTAATTAGAGCGCATGTTGCGTCTCACACCTAGCAAGGTGCTTTCAACTCTTGGTACTGTATCATGCTTCATTCTTGCAGCATGCTTCGTTATTATATGGTCAGATAACATTTTTGTGTTTAAATACAGCATAAATTTGTCTCTCCACTTATCAACCAATAAAACATTGGGTTAGCTCAAGCTCTTTATTATAATGTTGCTATGAGTACTCATGTACATGGATTTTTATAGACACACATTTTTCACCTTTCAACTACTTGGGAGTAGAGTTACTAGATCATATGGTAATTCAGTGTTTGGCTATTTTTAGCAAGCTTCCATCTAAAGCAAGTCTCCCATTTTATATCCTCTCCATATAGATATGACTTCTCCCTTTATTGTCTGTTGTCTCCATTGTACCCATTCTAATCTATGTTAATTAATTATTCTAACGTGTAAACTTTTACTCCCTTTTCTTTTGATTCCCATTCCTCTAATGGCAACTGAGGTGGAAAACCTTGGGCTGATTTTATACACAGGTGATTGATATTGTTTTTATTGAAATGGATTCTTTTTCATACAATACATCTTGACCACAGGCTACCCTTCCTCGGCTCATCCAGCTCCTCCCTGCCTCCCTTCTTCCCTAGACACTATCCCCCTCCTTTTCACTTCAGAAAAGAACAGGCCTCCCAAACAAAACAACAAAATACAATAAATCAAGATACAATAAGACAAGGGAAAGCCCTCACACTGTGGCTGGACAAGGCAACCCAATGAACCCAAAGAGCCGGCAAAAGAGTCAGAGACATACCTGTTCCCGCCATTAGGAGTCCCAGAACAATATCAAGATATCAGGCATAGCATATACACAAAGACCTTGTACAAACCAAAGGGATGTTGAGTCAAGTTGTCACCTGGATAGTCCATTCTCTACTTGTCAGGGTGTCCCACCTGAAGAGTAAGCCTCACATTTGCCACAAATGTGTAAGGGGTCGAGGTCCATCTCCTTCCTGTTCCCTGGTTGGTGGTTCAGGCTCTGTGAGCCATCATGGTCCTGGACTGGTTGACTCTGTTGGTCTTCTTGTGATGTCCTTCCAGCTTGCTCACTTCTGTCCTCCAACTCCCCCAGGCTCCACTTGGTGTTCGGCTGTGGGTCTTTGCATCCGCCCCATCTGCTGCTGGATGAAGCTTCTCGGGAGACAGTTATGCTAGGTTCCTGTATGCAAGCATAGCGGAGTATCGTTAATAGTGTTGGGTTGGCTTTCTTACATGGGATGGGTCTCAAGTTGGGGTAGACATTTGTAGGCTGTTCCCTCAGTCCCTCCTCCATCTTTATCCCTACACATCTTGAATTGAAGGGTGTGTGGGTGGGTTGCTGTCCCCCTCCCTCCTCTGGAAGTTTTGCCTGGCTACAGGAGGTGACCACTTCATTCTCTATATCTGCCTCTGGCAAGAATCTCAGCTCAAGTCAGACCGATAGACTCTGGTATCCTCTCCCTCCCCAGGCCTCCAGCTGGTCCCAGAAATAACCTCTCCTATATCCATTATCACTCCGCCCTCTCTTGCCTCCTCTCACCCCACACCTGATTTCCATCCCCATTCCTCTCCTCATCCTCCCTCTGACCCAGTTCTCTCTTTGCGTCTACCTCCTGTGACTATTTAGTTTCCCCTTCTGAGTGAGAGTCACGCATTTCCCTTCGGACCTCTTTGTTTTCAATGGAGTTATCCTTTATACTGACTTGAACGAGCTCTTGGATATTTTGGATGCAGTTCCATTATACGAGTTGTGAATGTTTTCCTTCCATCTGTGAGTTGCCTTTTGACAGATGTCCTGCAATGTGGTGAAGTTCTTCATTTTAAGGAAGCCAAACTAATTCATTAATTTTATAATTTATGTTTAGGAAATCACCACTGAGAAATTGTGTCCTGATGTGGCGTAATAAACACTTTTTTTAAATTTTTTAAGTAAGAAGACCTGAACACATGTGAGACTTTTTTTTGAGTAAAGTATTTGTCTTGCAATTACAAGAACCTGAGTTTTATCCTAAATCCTATGTTGCTAAATGTCAGGCATGGTGACACTCTAGAAATTCAAGCTGTGACAGGGAGGAGACAGGTAGATCTCTGGAGCTCACTGACCAACCACCTTAGCCTGCTTGGTAAGCTTCAAGCCAGCTAGAACCCCTGTCCCAAAAAAGAGTGAGTGTAACCTGAGAATTCAACCCTTGAATATATCTTCTGTGGATTATGCACGCACACAGGCACATGTATCTGCACACACACAAATAATGGAAAGACATAAACACAGGAAAGGCATCAAAAGTTTTCCCTCTCAATTTTTTTTTGTATTTACCCATTTTGAGTAATTTTTACATGTGGTTTAAGATAGGAATCCTAGTTTTCTTCTTTAGAATGTACCAGTAATATTGGTTAGGGGAAAGTTTTTTGAGACAGGATCTCACTATATAGCCCTGGCTGATACAGAACATAGAACTCATCGCCCACCAGGCTAGCCTCGACTCACAGAGATCCTCTGCTTCTGCTTCTGCCTCCAACATGCTAGGATTAATGGTGTGCACAACCACACCCAGCAAGAAACTTTTTACTTGATTCCTTGTCTTGCATCTCATGAGCCTGCTCTCGCTCTTTTTTGAATGATGATTTTAATCAAGCATATTTCTCTGTTGTAAGTTTCCTTATAGAGGCAAAGGCTAGAACAAAAGGCCTTAGTCCAACTACCACCAGGAGATCTGGACTCTGGCAGTAGCCTATGAGTGAGCTTGGAGACATACGCTGTCTCAGTCAGGCTTTAAGATGACCATATCATTGTGAAAATCCTGAGCTGGAGAAAGAATCTGAATAAAATCCCAGACTCCTTATACAGACACATACAAAAATAAAAAGTTCTTACATAATACTACAAAAAGGTGAGGATGATTTATGGTTAGTGTGAGTGTGTGTGTGTGTGTGTGTGTGTGTGTGTGTGTGTGTGTGTGCACTTGAACTCGTGGATACACATGTGGAGACCAGAGATCAACATTGGGTATCACCTTCAATTGCTCTCTGCCTTTTTTTCTGAGTCTGGAGTTCACCATTTCAGATAAACTGGCTGGCCAGCAAGCTCCTAGGATCTCCCTGTCTCTATGTCCCCAGTGTTGAAATTACAGGTGTGCACTAGTGCTCCTGGCTTCAGGCCATAACTAGAAATCTGTGCTCCAGCCCTCATGGTCATGTGGGAAACACTTTATCCACTGAACCATCTCCCTAGCTCTGGGGAAGATGCTGTGAACATTGGCAGGTAATCCACGCCACAGCTTGTCTTTTCTGTTGTTCTTTATTCTGTGCTATAGATCAACAATACATGGAAAATGATGCCAAAGGCAAACAAAACTCTTGCAAACTTGGGGCTTTCAAATCCTTTCTTGCAGCTGTGTCTCTCCATGTCCGCACTGCTCTTCAGTTATTGGACTGGTCCAGTCCTACTCAATGCTCCTGGGTCTCATTTCCAGTGCCTCATCTGGAAGTTCAGTGTCTTACCACTAAATTGTACCTTCTATTCACAAACTCCTCCAATTTCCTGGTGTTTACCAAAGCCAGAGTGTTTCAAAAACCACATCAATGTCTTCTTGAATGGAAGAAACTCCTGCTCTGCGTGGATACCATTTTCTAGTGACGGAATCTTTGGCCAATTAAATTCCTCAAAGCCTCAATATATTAATTTCTTAACTGAAAATAATACCTGCCTCAGAATGGCTGGAAATTTGTTGAAGAAAAGTGCCTGGCTTTTCTTCATTCAACAGTTTCCACACTACTAACCAGGGTTACTCTTAACATGACCCAGCCAGGGACATGCCAGAGAGGGCAGAAATAATTGTATCTGGAACAACTCTCTGGAAGGATCCAAGGATGTTCTCCTAGCATATAAATTTGAGGGTGTTTGATCAAAGTGGATGGAATATAAGACTGGATAAGTAGTATTTCTTTGAATTGGGGGTATTTTATTTAGCGGGATGCATCACTTCATCAAGGGATTGGGGGAAGGAAGAAGGATGCAAGTGTGGCTGTATGCAATTTATAAGCTTAGAATTTACAAGGGTGACATTCCAGCGTGGTAGGATAGCCTGAGTTTCCCTGGGAGGTGGTAGAGGAAGAAATCAGGAGTCAGAAACATATGAGCATTATTCAGAGGACAAATTACTTACCTCCAGAAGATCCACCAGAGATGCACATCCCGTGAAAAACTCAAATGATTAGACATCATGCCTCCAGACCATTAGGAGTGCCCTGAATTGGACAATGAATCTGAGAGAGAGAGAGAGCTGGGGAGGCAGTGGGGGAGGGGTTGAAAGTAGAAGATCAAAGGGTCTGTCTATCTTCTAATTCACAAGGAGATGTATAGACTAGGGACGATGGGAAGTGAGGTATCACACGGCATGGCTTGCTGGCGCCCACAGGAAATTGGGACAACGGTAGATGGCTATGTAAACACGTCCCATAAGTCCAAGCCTCTTATCCACAGCTGCATAAAGATGAGCTCACGAATGTGAGTTCAACCAGTCAGTGAGAAACACCACCGAGACAAAGCATTCTGCATCTCAGCAGTTCTCAAGTAACCCGTCACTCTAGTATTTCCACTAAAGCTTTTAGAATTTATTCTACAGCTCTTGTGAAAGTCATAAATGTTTGCAGAGAGAAAAAAAAATCTGGCTCCACATATACAAATTTGAATGGTCTCCTTTAGTTAGAGCATGTCATGGAACTACATCTTTAATCAGCAGCGAGCAACAAAACTCCTGGTGTAAATTTTTTCTCTATAACTAGAGTGTAATTGATATTTACAAATCCTTTGGAAGTTATGTATATATGACCCTGATATATTGGTTTGATATTTATATATCAGCAACATGGAATGTTGCTGGCTCACAATGTTTTTCTCAACACAGATTCCCAGTAGATTTCATCTACTCCTTGGGTACAATGACATCAGGACACCAAACTGGGTCTAAGCCAAAAGGTACCATGGCATTCTGAAACTGGTTAAATAAGTACCATAGCTCCATGGCAGTAGAATGGGGTTTACAGTGTGCTTTCTAACTACATTCTACATACTTATCCTTGTACCTAGAGATAAGTGGAGCACTTCCCTTCAGAAAAGACACTTCTTTTGCAGCAAATGATCATTACAGGTTTCCACAATTGAACTGATACATCTAAAGGACATCCCTTATACATAAAGCTCAGTAGAAGAGGTGGTAGAAAGATTATAAGAACCAAAGCAGAAGGAAGTTTGCTGCAGGCTAGTTTCTTCTACATATGACTGAGAAGCTGTACCCATAAAAATCTCAAAACTAAGACACCTAAACAAGATGAACGCAATGACAGTACCAGTTAACATGCTAGTTTAGATGAGGGAAATGTCATGAGGACCCATGCAGATGAAGAGCTTCGGGCAACTAATGGCTGCTCAGAGAGGAACAATCGGTTTTCTCTGGAGAAGAGTCCCTGATTATACATAACAATAATTACAGAAGTCATGAAGGGGGGGGAATTGGAGGTGTATGGGGAAGGGGGGAAGTCAAATACCTACTCGTGTGTGAAATTCTTAAACAAACTTAAGATGTATTTTTTTATTAAAAATTCACAGGTTTTAGGACTCCACTGCAGCTATGAATGTCAACTTTGCGACTTGATAACCTCATCCCAGGCACATTTCTTACCTTTTATCATTTCAATGTGGTCTCCTATAAACAGAACAGACACAAAAGTTTGTTCTAGGCAATACATAAAATAAATCAGCTGGACTCTGGTCAACAAAAGCCAGCTTTGGTAGGGTGCTGCCTGTTCACCTCCGTGCTGCCCATGGAGTGTGATGCTTACAGCATCTATGAAGACCAGCAGAGATCAAAAGAGAGAGAGAGAGAGAGAGAGAGAGAGAGAGAGCCCAGCTTTCGGGTGCTAGGAGGGTAGGAAACAACTCCTTTACCTAAATTCTTGTTCTAAAAGTTCATACCTATTTACAGATTTGTGAGATCACTCAATACAAGATTTGTCTGCTTGATACATATCAATATTGAAGTCATCAGTGTTGAATTCATATTGAGACTGAAGTGCTGTCATTTGTTGGTACAATTTAGGACAGTTCTTAGAACTTATTCATCTTTCATAGATGAATTTTATACCCAGCACTTCATTCCCCCTTCCCAAGTTCTGTCAAACCAAATTCTGTATCCTGTTCCTATGATTTTGGACAAACATAAGAAATGACCTATAAAATACTTTAATTTTCATTTCTGAAGGGTGTTTTGTAACACTACTTAGAGGGCTGCTGATACGGCTTTTTCTCTGATTTGCTAAACTTCATATATATATATATATATATATATATATATATATATATAAAATCTTGCTACTATCTTGGCCTTCCTCTCTTCAGTCAGAAATATCACTACTTTCTTACCATCTATGCCACTACCAATGCAGAGCATAAATACTAATGAAAAATCTGTTTACAGAGATGAACAGCATAGCTTCTGGCTGTGTTCAAATACTAACGAATAATCTCCCAAGCAAGTCACAGGTGGAAGAATTAAAATTAAGTGACTAGAGAAAGAGAGTATAATGATTAAGTTGAGATCTCTCTGTCTCTCTGCATCTCTCTACCTCTCTGTCTCTGTCTGTCAGTCTCTCTGTCTCTCTATGTGTGTATGCATGTGTGCTGGGTCTGTGTGATGTATTTACAAGAGCCAGAGTAGGACAAGGACATCCTGGTCTTTTAGTCTTCACCTTGCCCCCTTGAGGATATGTCTCAGACTGAACCTGAACTTTCTATTTTTCACCTAGTTTTACTGGCCAAGTACACCTCCCTCCCCAGTGAGAGTCGACTTTCTGTGCCCCAGTGTTATGATCAGGGGTGCATATCTACATTTTACATGGGTGCTGGGGATGTGAACTCAGGTTCTGATGCTTGAGCGGCAAGTGCTCCCGGTGAGCATCCTGCAGGCCTGATCTTCACTATCATTTTTAAAAGGCTTTAAAGGATGATCCTTCTTGGGGCTAGAAAGATGGCTCAGTGGTTAAGGGCATTGGCTACTCTTCCTGAGGCCCCAGGTTCAATTCCCAGCACCCATGTGGCAGCTCACGGTGACCTGTAACTTTAGTTCCAAAGATCTGACACCCACCTCTGACTTCCACTGCCACTGCACACACATGGTGTATAGACACACATACAGGCAAAACACCCATACACATAAAATAAAAACAAATCTTTAGAAATAAATAAAACTTGCTTCCTAAATAAGGGTGGCTGATAAATGGCATTTATTGACTTTCTGAAGAAAAATTGTAAATATTTAAATCACTCAGTCTCAATAGGTAACCACCTCTCCCTCCAACATTTAACAGAGACATTTTGTTAATGAGGGGGAGGCTGTGTTCTTAGTAACTGCCACCAAAGGGCTGGGATACTAGGAAATGACCAACATTGCATAGGGTCGTCCTTGCTATGGTTTCCATGTGGCTTATTTCTACAAAAGCTCGTGTTGAAATTTGATGACTCATGTGGCCAATTTGGGAGGTGGAGCCTTTGAAGGGGTTAATATCCTTCCCACATGATAGTTTAATTTTGTGGAGATGGATTAAGTCTTATGAGAGCAGTTTAACATATATATGTTATTATTTATATTACGAATAATATGTATAAAATGAAAGGGAGAAAGTTTCACATATAACCCACATGAGACTCATATCATTTTCTTTCATATGATGCCATCTGCCATGTTATAGCATCAAATGAGCCCCTACTAGCCACCTGCACATCCCTTTAAGAAATATGAGCATGAATCTATTTTTCCTTTATAAACTGCCCAGAATGAGATATTCTGTCATCGCAACAGAAAAATGTATTGACAGTCCCCATAAGAAAAATAATATGACCTAAATGTCAAATATACCAATATCAGGCTCTGCTCTGTCTGGTTTAGGAAGGGTACACAGTCTGTTCACATTCAAGAATGTGGCCATAGAATTTCTCACAGGGGGACAAGGATGTCTGGACTACGCAGAAGCTTTTATACAGATTGATACTGAGGAATTACAGGGGTACAGCCCCCCTCATTCTGTCTTCTCCTTGCACCCAAGGACTGTTCCCCTAGAAGAAAAGAAAATTCAAACCAGAGAGTGTCTGGGGAAGATGAAAGAGCCATGTTCTTTGAGAAGATGAGTTAGCTTTAGAGAGAGACAGGTGAGTGCCAAGTGGGTGTGAGTTGCAGAGAGAGCACTAAGACAGAAATAGCTGGTACATAACATCAGCCGTGACATCCCTCTCCTTGCAAAAAAAAAAAAAAAGATCAAGAATATTACACACTCTCAGGAGGAAAACAATCACTTTCTATGTGTTACCTTGGCAGTCGTAATGTAAAGGAACGTCCACAGGATTGTGTGAATCAGAGTCTACTCAGTCAGAACTCTAACATACATTAAGTACACTCCGTCTGAACTACTCTAAATATAAATTTTTATGTAAATAAAGAGACTATTTCTAAATGTGAACTGTTTGAGAGCACCCTTGCCAAAAGAGCATTATTGTATCAACATGATTCTATCCCATGCCAAGTTAGGCAGCTTGGAGAAATATAAGAGGGTTTTTATCAACTCATAAATACTTGTAAGACACCTGGGTGTGTTTTGTGAAAATCCCTTCATGTGTAATTACACTGGGAAGGCTTTTCTTTCTTCAACCAAGTCTCACTAAGTAGCCCTAGCTGGCCCAGGCTGGCCTCAGATTCCCAGAGATCCAACTGCCTCTGCCTCCTTAATGCTGAGATTAAAAGTGTGCACCAGCACACTGGTCAGAAAGGCTTGTATTACATTCTCTATATTAGAATATTTAAGAGAGATAACTTATTAAGACATCAAGTCATGCCAAGTCTTTAATTGTGGATCAAATCTCAAAGCACTTTATTTTCCAGAGAATCAGTAATAGCGTTATAAACGTGCAAAATTCTTTGATCAAGCAAAATGGTCCTTGGCAAGCTGCTTTTACCATCAAAAGCACGGGCCCACAAAGTTGAAAAACTAAAAACCTGGAGGAGAAGAGTATGTCTCTGCCACCATCCTGTATCTATGCTTCAGCTTCAAGCACACATAAATTATTCGTTTTTTTTAAGACTTATTAGTTTTAATTATGTGTGTGTGCCTGGCCTTGCATTGGGCTAGTAGTGCTGGAGCCCCTGGAAGTCTGAAGCTTCAGATCCCCCACTAACTGGAGTTACAGGCAATTGTGAGCCATGGAACATAGGTACTCTAACCTCGGTGGACAAGCTACCTCATCACCAAGCCAAACTGACTGATTCCCGCATCTTCAGAATGTGGAAGACTGTACATACAATCGCCTAGCTATGGGGTTCCTGCTATATGCTGCACCCGGACCCAGAAAAGGTGCTAAGTAGAGAATGCTGTTCAGCACTTGATCTATTCTTTAAGAATTCCGTATATGTATGTGGCAGATTTTTATTATGTTCACTCCCCGTCCCACTCTTTCAACATCTCCAGGACCTCCCACACGTCCCCCTCTCGACTTTATGGTCCCTTCTTTTATCTTTATAACACACTGAGTCCAGTTGGAGCTAGCTTATGTGCAGTTATGTGCAGTTATGTGCATCGCTACAGGGCAATCCACTGGAGCATGAGTAGCCTAAGAGAAGTCAAACTCCAGAGAAAACTGACTCTCCCCAAGCCCCCCAAAGCCATCAACTGTCAAAGGCTCTCAGATATGGGGAGTGGCTGGCGGCCTCTCCATCACCGATGCTGGGATGTCGGTTTGCTTTCTCCAGTGCTGGGATGTTGGTTTGCTTTCTCCAGTGCACGTGTTACAGAGGCAACCACAGCCTCTGTGGGCTCATGTCAGTTGAACATCCACGCCATGTGCAGAAAAGCAAAGCTTCACCTTGGTCCTCCTCGACCTCGCTGTTTTTAAATGTATTTTCAACTCTGTGAATTTCCTGTGGTTGTTTTGAACTAGACAAAGCTGAAACCCATTCCTTTGGTAGAAGCAAAGCTGAACATCTCAACCTTGTGCTTCTTCTGGGGAGTTGTTCCTTTACCGTACACTACTGGGTTAAAGCAAGTATCTACACATAGGTGCAGAAGGAAAAGGAATGTACCTATTAAGTAAAGATGTTCCGTCTAGTAAGTGTCTTTGCTGACGGGGATCAGGGGTGGAGGGGAGTAAATAGCACTGGGAAGAAGTAAATTGACTTGAGTTGGCCTGCACTACAACAAATATCCTTCTGAGATGAATGGATAACTAGAAGTTTGTGACCCCATCTTCCTGCCACCACATAAGCTTGTTTCAACCTGGCATTAATTAGGATCAACATTTTATTGACCAATATATCTAAACAACACAACATCAGCAGAAGTGCTACTCTTGTGCTTATGTGATAACCCTTCCATGGCCATGAGTGTATACGTGCCATTGTTGCTTGGTTAGAATTGGGGTATCTATTTCTAGTCAACCCAGATACACAAGGTAAGGACAGAACAAAGAAATTACTCCAGTCATGTGTAGATTTTTGGATGTAATGGCTAATCTTGGTTGTTGATTTGACAGGGTCTGTCATTGAATAAAATATGAATTTAACAGGCACTTCTGGGAACAACTTTCTTGATCAGATTATATGAAGTGGGGAACCTACATCTGGATCCCTTCTTCTGGTGGCAGCCCTGATAAAAGGACATGGAAGGAGAAAACTTTGCTGTCTGCTTGCCTGCTTATCAGGACAGCTAGCAAGTCTGTCTATCCTGTTCTTTCTCTGCTGCTGTTAGAACCAGTTTCTTTAGCCTTTCAACATAGACTAAAGACCAGTAGCTCTCCAGGAAACATCCAGGCCTTCAGCTCCAGATTAGGAAGGCTGAGACATGCAGCTCTGTAGAGTAAGGAAGTACTGGGTTCTCAGGCTCTCCAGTGTGAGACAGCATCTAAGGCTATCCATCCAAGATGGTATAAGAAAATCAAATAAATCCCCTTTATATATTAACTTACCAGTTCTGTTTCCCTGATAGAACCCTGACTAAAACAATGGGCTGTTGAGTTTGGGGAGTGACTTATGGGAGCATAAGAGGTTACTTAGGTTAGCATAGATAATCAACAGGCAGCATCACATCTGTCCTTTCAATAGATGTTAACTGGGGAAGGGAGAATTCTGAAGAGATTCTTCAGCTTCATTGACCTACTAACACGGGATGGGGGTGTTAATGGGCTCAGTCTCGTAAGGGTCTTGAATCATTTGTCTGACTCAAGACAGCAATGACTAAGTCCAACCTGAAGGAACCAAGCAACTCTGCCACAGTTATGCTCCATATTTCTTCAAAATTAGTCTGCTGGTCTTTTTTTCACTCTGACATGCATGACTGTTACTGGGGAAGGTGGGGTTCCCTGTGTGGGGAAGTAGTCTCATCCAGTGAAAGAATTAGAGACAGACTGCAAAGATAACTCAAGGAGAATTTTATTAGGATTCAAGAGAAAATCCACAAAGCAGGCAAGCTTTGAGTCTCGACTTTCCAGAATAAGAGGATATAAAAGAATAAATAAATAAATAAATAAATAAATAAATAAATAAATAAATAAATAAATAAATAAATAAGAGAAAAGACCATGTCTTTGGGTCCAGCATCTTTAGCAAGCATCCCTATAGCACAGGGGCCAAGGGAAGGCAAGGTGCTTTGCAGAAACAGAGTAAGAAAAGCCAAAATGTCAAGGAAAGTGTCTTCAGGTTTTGAAACAGGGACAGAAAATAAAATAAAAGATTAAAGAAGGGTAAAAAGACCATGAGAGACAGAAGTCGCCAGATAACTGCAGGGAAACCGTTTTCTTGGCATGATGGGGACATTGCTCACATGATGTCACTGTAACTGTGACCTCGAATACAAGATCAAACCAGCCAAAGTCCCAGCATGCACTGAGGTAGAGGTCACAAAGTCCCACCCCTAGCTGAACAGCCAGTGGCAGCTGCTGGAGGAGATAGGCTGCCATTGTTCCTGCCAATGGCCCTACGCCCATGGCTATTCTGACATCATGAAGAAGGGTCCATCTACAACAAATGGTGTGAAGTTAGGAGGGAGAGAGACAGGAGGGGTATTAGAGAATTTAGAAGGCAGGGAGCTAGGGGGGAGATCTGATCAAAACACACAATAGCCATTCTAAACAATAAAAAAATATTTTCACACTGTTAATGAAAAGAAAAATGTTGAGATTTTTTTTCCAAGTAAATGATGAACCATTTACCCAGAATCTCCATTTTAGATTTGAAAGCCATCTTATAATAAAGGTTAATTCCTGTTTGTGATAACTCTGTTTCTCGTGCGTTAGCTATGCCCCACCTGTAACCTTAACTACACATCCTTACATACTGCTTGTTCCAGGAAATAGCAACTATATCTTTGTTTCAAAAAGTTGGTATGGCCATCTCCCAAGTCTATCTTTGTTTCAAAAGGTTTTTAAGACAACCTTCTTAAGACCACTGTGTTATTCTGATCCTGACACCCCACCTACTTGTCCGCCAAATGCCCCATCTGGAATTCTCCTATCCCTGAGTTATAAAATCTCTTATCTTGGGGGCAGGAGCAATGGCCCAGCAGTTAAGCGCACTGACTGATCTTCCAGATGACCTGGGTTTAATTCCCACAACCCACCTGGGGGCACAACTGTATATAACTCCAATTCTAGGGGATCTAGCACCTCCAAAGATACATGCAGGCAAAAACACCAATGCACATAAAATACAAATAAATCTTAACAAAAAAAAAAAAAAAAAACTCTTATCTTGTCCATGTCTAAGGCTGGCCTCTTAAACTCACCCTTAGGGGGAGGCAGCCCAAGTATGTGAATAACTAAAGCTTCCTTTAATGTGACGATTTGGGTCCCTGGTCTTTCTCCTCACATCTTTAGGATTAACATGACCAGGAATGTAGGCAGATCAAACAGAGTTACATGGCAGTGGGTCTGCTCCAAGAAACTGAAGGTGTAAGGGGTAGGTCTGCTCCATGACCTTTTATGGGATGTTCACATAGTGTCTGCCTTTGCTACATTCACAGAAGGCTGTTTCAACAGTATAATTCCCTGATTAAATGAAGCCCAGTGGATAAAGAAGTCTAGTCTTCCCCTTGTTGGCACCCTTCATGCATTAATCTCTGAATCCTTACCCACAACCTCTTCCCTGTTCTTCCTCAGTATTATTTGCAATAGTTGGCATTTATTAAATGTCTACATAATTGTTTGTAAAACACATTTCATACATGTTCACAAAACAGAACTCCATTTTTTATGGTGCCCTGACTCAAGTGCGTTTGTCTTCTGTTAGTAGGATTAAACTCCCTCCCAGGCTGAGGCTGACTCTGTGGGTGATGTCTTAAGCAGATGACATGGCTGGAAATTGCTCCTTCTCTTGAACCTGCCTGACGGATGTGGCCCACCCCACCGTCCCCCATTCTTGCAGGTTGTCAGTGGTTGGTTCGACGTTCCTGTGCTCTCGGCTGTAATTTTGGTCTCCCCACCAAGGCAGTTTTATTTCCTGACAGGCAGTATGGTTTATGAAAGTTAATGCTATTGGGAAAATATTCCAAATGCACAGGTTATGTGGTCGGTGGAAAACAGACATTAATGGAAAAGGGACCAAAACCAAAGTCTCTTCCGTGCTATTTTGGAGCCTCTGGTTTTCCTGTGGAATTCCGAGTTAGTACTGATTGCAAAACCAAAAGACCAAACAGAATATTAGAATTGCAAGGGGCCAGGAGTTGTCAGCTTTAGAAATAGGTAAAGCCTTACATCGTAGTGCTTCATGGGTTTTTGTTTTTAAGTCAGAAGACATGAAGGGTATTGAACAGTCTGGGAGTGATGAATTTGAATTTCTGTATTTTGCTTCCTTTGTTCAAATCATCCTTCCTGTGTCTATGATGAGACCCCGTTGCAAGCTTTCACGATCGTAGCCTTTGGACACAGGCACAATATGTTCAGGCGAGCAGAGGCTGCTATGTGCACCCTGTGGTTGCCAGCGCCACCTAGCTTCTACATTGCCTCAAGTCGGCCGTTTTTAGAAAAGGCTACTTAAGTCCCATCCAGCACCCACCTCAGAGGCTCTGAATGATGGAGGCTGGGAGAGAGTCAGAACAGCCAAACTACTCTGAACTGTTGTCTGAGAGCGAGGCACGTCCTCTGACTTCGTGGAAGGAAGTAGGTAGGATTGGAACTCTCTCTGGGCACTTCCTGACTGCCTTTGACAGGTCTTCTCACTCCCTGCCATTGGATAAGGTGCAGAAGAGTTGTTTCTGAATTTCACCTACTGGGTTCTAAACAGAAATGAGCTCTGGGAGAATCTTTATAAGGCTCACACTACACGACTACTTTCCCATGAAGGAGCTCAAATGTGCCACTTGTCATGGGATTATTTTGAGTTGGAAGCAATTGAGAGACAACTCTCTCCTCTCCCCATCTTCCTAATTGTAGAGTGTAAATTTCCCCTTATTAATACTTCCTTGCACACACTGAAAGGAGGGAAACAAGCCTATCATAGAGACAAGAGACACCCTTGATAACTGTACGTGACAGTCCCTTACACCGTGACTTTGTTCTCTGGAGTTTCAGTTAGCCACAGTCAAAGCATCAAATAGAGTTCAGAAATAATCGATTCATACCCTGCAACCTTGTCTCTGTTAGCCTTCTGCTGCCACTGATAAACTAGATGCAATAAATACCTCAGAAGGGAAGCTTACATTGGCTTGTGACTTTAGAGGTTTGGGTCTGTAGTTATAGTTCTTCCATTGTCTCTGGTCTGTGGTAAGACAGAGCATCAAGGCAGGGAGTGAAGTTAATCACTTTGTGGTATCGAGGAAGGAAGTGGAGGTGAAGGAGAGATACGGTGCAGATGCTCCAAAAATACACTCCCAAGGCTCCATCTCTGAATAGACAAGCCACAAAATTATGGTCTCCTTAATCGATAGAGTCTCTGGGATCTAATCGCCCACTAATATCCCACCTCTGAGCATGGCAGAATAGGAAGTCAAGTTATCAATACTGGAGTCTTAGGGAGATATTTCATGTGCAAACCATAGTGCATACTCTTTAGATTGTGCAGACTGAGTCTACATCTGTTCTGTACAGCCGAAGATGTGACTCGCCCCTTGTTCAAGGTGCCCATACCATGCACACAAAAGTATACACATTCTTGGCACTCAGTAGCTGTCACTGCTACACAGTAAGCTGTCCCTGTGATGGAATGTTTGTGCAGACATTTATTTTTATTGAGTGCTGGCCACAAAGCATGGAAACCAAGGTGCTGGCATTCTAGAACCAGCTACTGTCTATAATTTTTCCATTTGACTGTTAGTTATGAGCAACTTCCTGTACCTAACTTATGCATTGGACTTATCTATTATAGGGATGTCTATGCAGAAAAATAGCAGATAGCATTCAAGACTACCCATAGATTCCGGCATTCATCGTGAATACTAGAACATTAGAATGCACACCCTGTAGATAAAGGAGAACTCTCATGCAAATATTTGCCTCTGCTTCTCCTCATACACATACCTTCCCACAATCCACCCTCAAAGCCCTAACTCCCTTCCATGATCCAGTCGCTTCTCCATAATGTACAAGCCTTTGTTAAAATGGGTCACAATCCCCAAAGTCTAACTTCTCTATAATTTTTCTTGCACATCTTTTCCATGTAAAAAATATTAACATCAAGTAAAACTTGTATGATTTTCCTCTGTTAGTCTACCTTTTGCGAGTTTAATTAAGTCTGGCCACAGAATGTGAGCCCAGCTGTGAGGTGAAAGGCCAAACCAGGGTGTAAGACTTAAAAACGATGGGTTATAGTCCAAGTCCAGAGAGGCAAACAGGTATCCGGGTGGTGTATGGGCAGGCACCAAGTAGACCACAGAAGCAACAGGAGACTCCAGAAACAATCAGTCATTCTCTACCTTTCTGCCTTTGGTTTGTACATCAGGTGACAGGTGTCTGTGGGTCATGCTTCCATAATGTTGGAAGTCAGTCATTCACCATGCCAAAGTGAGCGAGTCACACCCTTTCCTTCATCTGATACATTCTTGGGCTTTGTTTTGCTAATATGATTCCAGTGCACCCATGTGCCCCTACAGTCTCAATTTGCTCCCAATAAATTTATAAGGTCACTGCCTTCTACTCCCGGGAATAATTATTTATCAGTCTGTGTTGGATGGGTGGTACTCAACAGATAAAATAGTTTCTAACTCTACCCAGAGGCTCCAGTTACCTTTCAACCTCAAAATTTAGTCAAAAGCTGATCATGAAACCAAGAGTTCCAGGGCAATGCACAGCCTGAGAAAACACAGGTCTTATACAATATGAAGTAATGTAAAGTACTGTATACCGTGAAGTATTGTATATCGATTATCCTTTGATCTCTAATCCAAAATAAGCACCTTCTTTAAGTGCTTTCTGTTATATACACTGTCACAGCAAATAGGAAATCACTAACCCACTGAGCCAAGCTCACTCTGAGACCATAGTTTGAAACATTGGAAAGTCAATGAACACTTGAAATAGATAAATAAAATCAACACAAAATAAGAGAGACAGAAAAATAGAAAACGTGTATTTTCTATACCATCTTCACATTGCAGTTGGGAAGATGCAGACATATCTCCTTTTCCTGCCATTCAGTAGATACTGTGCATTTTACAAATTGTAACCCACCAGTGCTGTTCACAACATCCAAGACTGGCCCTCTAGCACAGCCCATTTCCCATCCTAACATTGCCCAACTCTAACCAAATCATTCATAGCCTCCAATCTGGTGGGTCCACCTGATCATAGCCTGTCCTCACCATATCTAAACACTAGGCCTACCGAGGTCACACATACTGTTTCTTGGTCCAGTCTGGTAAGTCCTCCTAGAGTCTAGCCCATCTGCACCATAACTAGCCTCTGGTCCTAGTGAACACTGCACATCTATTCACTAACCAAGCCCTGTGAGTTCCTGGGCCTCGTCCATGGGCAGCATCCCAATCTCCTGGGCTAACCTCTTATAGTTTGTACACTGGTGAGTATCTAGGATCCTGACCCACCTCGGCCATCATTAGACTACCTGGCAGAGAGGCACAGCTTACACACCAGCCCCAGTGGATCAAGACATTTATCTCATCTGTGTGTTCTTAAACTCACCACCAAACCAGAACCAGCCCCGGTCTTCCAATGAAAAATCAACACGGAAGGATTAAAGTACCAGTTCCTCATACCTGGTCTGAAATCAACCAAACTTAGGCAACAACAAAAACAAAACCAAGCTTCTGCTCCATAGATGTAGACTAGAACCTCACATCAGCTACACAAGCAATAAAGAAGTCAATGTGTGCAGGTTCCATCACAAAAACACAAATAATAGGAAAAGCCCACACAGTACATCTATCCCCAAATCCCACATTGTTATAAAATGCTCTCCAGCAGAGGTCACACATTTGAACACCAGGGAATGAACAAAATTATGTTTGTCAAGGAATTTAAGGGTTTAAAGAATGCATTTTAAAAAGTATTCAACTTAAAAAATGACAAATGTCGGAAGACAACATAGAAATATGTCCGAGTTAAGTGATGAAAATAGTTCAGGATTTGCAAACTGAATTCAATCA
The DNA here is from genome assembly GCF_963924665.1 of Micromys minutus. Taxonomy (NCBI): domain Eukaryota; kingdom Metazoa; phylum Chordata; class Mammalia; order Rodentia; family Muridae; genus Micromys; species Micromys minutus. The sequence continues at coordinate 56,253,653 of NC_137979.1, read as the reverse complement.
AAGAAAGAATATTGAAGAGAATTTAAACCAAACTGAAGAATAAAAACCAAAATATTGGAAACCTCAATAAACCAATGAGAAAACTCAGGGTTAGGCCTTTGAAGTAGAATAGGTTAAGAACATGGAATATCAGGACAGAAAGGTAAAGTCAAGGAATTAGAGCACTCGGGGAAATGTGGAAAACACACAAAAGAAACAAGCAGAATCTGTGGGTTTCCATGAATGGAGCAAGTCTTCATACTATAGGTGAAGAAGAGAAGTTCGGGTCAATGCCATAGGTCAGATCTTCAGTGGGACCACAGAGGGATACCCCCAAAACATACAAAAGGGACTAGGAAAGAAAAACCCTCATAGATACAAGAAGCACACGGAACACTGAATAGACAAGACCAGAAGAGAAACTCTTTTGTGGTCTCTTATATCTAAAACACTAAATGTAAAGAACAAAGAAAGAATATCAAAAACTGCAAGGGAAAAAGCACAAGTCGAATCTGAAGGGAAACTCATCAGCATGACATCCGATTTCTCAAGGAAAACTTCGAAGAGCCTAGAACAATGGACTTTAACCTCTAAGACACCATAGATTCAACCTATCCAGCTGTACCCAGTAGTTCTATAGAGAACAGAGTAAAGAAAAACTTTCCATGATACTAACAGGCTAAAAGAGTTCGTGCCCTGTAGGGAATCAGCCAGGACACACCCTTAATCGCAGAACTTGGAAAGCAGAGGCAAGCAGATCTCTGTGAGTTGATGGTCAACCAGGGCTTCAAAGTGAAATTCTGTCACTAAAGCCAAATAGCCCTTCATGGCACCCAATGCAAGCTCTGTAGGCAGCTAACAGTAAAGAAGGGGGCCCACTGAAAGCATTTCTGTTTTATCACACACACACGTTGGTCTTGTTCAATAAGGATTAATTTTTTAAAGAAACTTATATTTTTTATCAGAGTAATTCCTGTGTCCTTATGCACACCACGACACCATCTGAAATATATTTGATATAATATCTGAAGTTCTTTTTAATCCCTAAATTCTTAATAAGGGCCTTAAAGACTCTTATTTTTTCATCCCACATTTCATCTAACTGTACACTTGGGTGTACCTGGTAAAGAAACACAGGGCCAACTAAGGAATGTCATTTACCCATAAAGTGTTTCGCTCCCTATTGCATGACTGTATCCAGTCACCCGACCCTGGAAGGGGCAAAGGAGTCAAACCCAAAATAACTAAGATGCATTCTCCGGCTCTATCTGATGAGAAGGATGTTAGATGCAAACGCAAGGAAGAGTAGTACAGAGGGGGGAAACAGTCTCCACTGTAGTGCAAGCCTGAGCTAGCCTGACACAGGGGTACCAGGATATGATGCAGCAGCCACAACAAGGAAAGTGGGAAGCTATGATTCAGCTGCGAACTCCTCACCCTGGGAATCCAGCTCTGGTGAGTAAGTCCTGCCCAAGATAATGATGGTATAAAAATATATTGACACAACAGTCATTGAAGTGGGGTGTTTTTTTCATCTTGTTTTCTGGTCTTCTGGCTAAACAGGAAGTTTTTTCTGCAGGATGCTCCGATATCCTCTGTTCAGAGTAACAACTTTAGCACTTTGCTTTTCCTCGCTCCCACGACAGGCTTAATGTTTCCGCTGCCCGGTCCTGGATTCAGCCGCAGATTTCCTGCAGGCAGCTAAGGTTCCTTAACTCTTTGTGAGGATACGACACAGTCCACAGGAAAAGTCACAAGAGGCCTTCTGGCAGATAGAATCGACATGCTGGTGTGTGCCTTGGGGGAAGTCAGACTTGGCAAGTTAACAAAATTGTGGTGACACCAGCCATCAATGTCAGCATCTGGGACACTCACTGGAAGTTGGTACTTAGGATTGCTTCTGGTCATAAGGAAGGAGATGCATGTTACATTGTCATGGGAGTTAATGATGAAAGGAAACTCTTCCTCTGGGCCTTTCCTTGGCACTGGGAAAACACTCCCTTGGCTATATGCTACTGTGATCTAAAGCTGACGCAGACAACTTGATTAATCAATTCAGTGAGAGTTGGCCATATTGTCTCAATGGCCAGTCTTGGGCTAAAGAGGCCCTGGCTTGAAATCCCAGCACCTATGCTGCAACTGTTCATGTTGCATACTGTACTTTGGATTTCTCTATATCTTCCTTATTAAAATGGGGAGAACAACTGCATTTCGCTGCATCTTGCAGAGTCACCAGTAACTATGGCAACTGACTATGATGTCTGGTTAGATCTATGGGGCCTCACAGGCCAATAGCTCCAACAGTAACCAGGATTCATTTCTGTACCTTAAAACTTATATAAGGTTTGTTTCCCCAGAGCATTAAGGAGTCAATACTTGTAAAGTACTCTGCATGGTACCTGTGAAAACTTAACTAATCATATTTTTATCTTATCATTCTTCTAATATGTAAATACTGACAATAAAACGAATGGATTACCTAACACTCTAGAAAGTACAATCCTGTAGGGAAAGGAGCTTTTTTTTTTTTTCCAGTCTTTTCCTCCTGTGCATTTGTTCCTGGAATAAAGACTATAGTAAATAAATGTATGCTATATAAATGGACAAGTTAATATCAGCAGAGATCTGTGTGTGTGTGTGTGTTTGTGTGTGTGTGAGAGAGAGAGAGAGGAGGGGGAGGAGGGAGAGGGAGAGGGAGAGGGAGAGGGAGAGAGAGAGAGAGAGAGAGAGAGAGAGAGAGAGAGAGAGAGAGAGAGAGAGAGAAATGAGAAATGTGTTGAGGCAGGGACTCTTCAAGTTAGTCCCAGTAGGCAGGTGCATTTTTAACATACCAGGATTGACTTATCTCTCACTAAGTGACTGAAGAGTGTAGTCAATAAGCATCAAGAAGTTATAATGTAGAATAATGCAGATCAAGAAATTCAGTTTGCACTGTGATTCTTCAACTGAAGAGACCCTGATAATCTTAATTCATAGAATTAACATATGGATGGTGACTTTTCCTTTTTTAATCATCTGATCATTAAAGACGAGATTGGGCTTAATACACTATCTATCTAAAAGCAAGAAACAGAGAACTGGGAGAAAAATAGTTGAGTGGTTAAGAGGACTTGCTGCTCTTTCAAAGAATACAAGTTCAGTTCCCAGAAACCACAACAGATGGCTCACAATGACCTATAACTCCAGCTCCAGGAGACCCAACAACTTTCTCTAGACTCTCAGAGCACCCACACAGACACACACATAAAAAAAATAAATAAACTTTTAGAAGTCAGAATAGCACAGACTGGCTGACAGGTGTTGTAGCTCTCAGCTTCCTTGGTTAGAGTCTGGTCCTGAGTCATTACATACTGACTGGAGACGGTGAGGGGAGAGCTTTGCCTCCCTTCCGCATACATTTCTGCTTTATTGGATGAGCAGAACCCATTGGCTGAGCTGCCAATCACGGGGAACACAATAAATCCCATACTTTCCTGTTATAAGAAACGTCCATTTCAGAAGAGACGGCCTGGGAAGGACGAGACCAGCGGCGCGCCCTTTCTTCTTTTTTGCTTTAATCCGTTTGCATCATTTCCTTGGAAATGGTGTCACACTTGGGGTATTTAAATTTTTATTCATCTAAAAGCAAGTCCGGCGCTGTAACTACGATCACTGGTCATATTTGTGAACTTAAAAGATCGTCAACAACAATAACAATTTTTTTTAAAAAAAAGAAATCCTTTTTGATGATTTCCACCGGAAATCTTGAAACTCTGCTTCACTTCCTGACCTTCCTTCCTGCCTCAGTAAAGGTTCTCATGAGACTCTCGAGACTCTCAGGAGAACAGAGTCAACCCCACTCAGGAGGGAGCTGAGCTCTGGCTTCTGGAAAAAGGATGTTGTTTATATCTTAGTTCCTGTTTTCATCCTGGATGAAGCGCTGCCTACCAGGTGCTTCTCCTCGGGTTATCAGCTCCTCTTCCAGGATCAGCCGGAGGGAGGCAGCTTCCTGCAGCCCGGAGTGAAACTAGAGGCTCAAAGCAAGAGAGCACCTGTCAAATGGGATCTTCTCAGGGTCTCCGGTTTTCAAGGTTGATCCCGGTTGGCGGGACCATCTGAGTGACGGGCTGCAGGACCCAGAACAGGAGCTCAGGGCTGTTGCTGCTGAAGTGGGAATGGGAAAGATAACACATCACATCAGGCTAGGCACCTGAGACGGAAAGAGTTGCAGAAACCAATTAAAGTGACTCTTTCTGGACGCAGTAAATAGATGATATTCCACACAGCGACTTCTAAATTGCTTTGTGCATATCTGATGGTCATGCTGTTCCCTGAAATAACACACTTAGATACCCGGAGTAAATTACTTTCAGTCTCTCTTCCAAAAGAAACTCGCATCACCTCCTTCAACACTCACTCAATCCCCCAAACAGACACAACGGACCAATTTTGCTCCAGGATTCAATTACAACCGGTTAGGTAATCAGAACACGAGGATGCTTAATTATGCACCTACACCCCTGGCTTGGTGCTGCCCTGACACCCAGCCTAGAGGACCCATCTCGGCTGGGTTCGCTCTCACTGCGGGGAGGTGAGCAGGTGGGCAGAGCTCACAGCACTAGGAGGGGAGACAAGCTGGAAGTCCTTCTGAATTCCTGTTACATGTTTTGATGCTTACTAACCAGGGGGGGGGAAAAAGCAGCCTGCCTCATAGGCCACGTACCTGAGGAAATGCATTTCCAAGGTTCTCTCCTCTGACTTACTAGTTATTGACGGTAAAGCAGACTTGACTTAGGAATTGGGAAAATATTGCCAATTCCACTTCCTCTGAGCCAGGCTTAGCTACTTCCTCCTCGCTACTCATGGCTTCCTTCCGGCCTTAGGCGGTCTGCAGCAATGGCCTCGAGGTTCCCAAGGAGACTCATCCCACCCCACAAAGCTCACTGGATCCAATAGCAAATCTCAATCATCATAGCAACGTGCAAAGTGCCAGAGCTATTTCTTCCCGTTTGGACAAACTAAAGGGGAACACCAGGCAGACGGCTGATGAAGGGAAGCAGTTCCCTAGAATTATTTTGGGAGTAGTTTTTATAGATTTCAGAAAATAGATGTTCAGAAAATACAAATAATTGATTTTAAACTGAATTGGATTTCCTGGATTTGTGTTAAAATATCTTTCCAAAATCCCTAAGGGTAATTATTTTCCAGAACTAAAGAGGGGAACAAACATTTCTAAATCAAAAGGGAGTTTGGAGCCCTTCCTAATAAGCTGGAGCTGAAGTATTTCTAAAGCGGGTAATGCTTTAAATAAAGACGTTTTAGAATCTCAAATGTAATTGAGAAAGATTAATTTATTAAAAGACAAGTAAGTCCTACTATTTCACATTTACAGATTTGTTCTTTTGACTCGGAACTGCATTCAAAAAATATTTGAGTGCCTAACATCTGTAGGCACAGTGGTAAACAGGAATTGTACATACATGCACACACTCAAACCCTACACACATGCACACACACATACATACACACATACACATGCACACACACATATGCACAAACACACATGCACACACACACACACACACACACAGCAGACTTTGACCTCTGGCCTCCAGATACAGAAACACGGACAGACTTCCCCATACATGAACATGTTCACATACTTACACCGACAAATACACACACACACACACACACACACACACACACACACTAATTGGAGCTGATAAACGCAGGGGATAAGAGAGTCTTAAAGTTCACTTTGGCACCCACTGCAGCAATAATAGTGACAAAAGTGGGTCCTGGAGGATGCTAAAGCCACTGTGAAAATTTTGCTGAAAAACAAAGGAATGATGACATGAACTCAGAGTGTGTTTTCCATGTACACTTATTTTTCTTAAGTGAAATACAGCAATTTTACGATGAGGAAGAAAACATCAGAGGCCACCCTAACCAAACAGATGAAAACAAACGTAACTGATAATTAAACAAGAGGTGTGTCTCTTGGTGCACACAACACCTGCCTAAAATTCATGTATAGATCCACCCGGAAATTACCCTCCCACATGTGTCCACCGTCACGGAAACGAGCAAGGAAAAGGACTGAAGAATTATTTTGTAGTGTAATAAAGACACATAAAAAAAAAAATCCAATGCCTGACACTGGGTAGGATGCCAACCTAGAATTTACTTTTATCTTTTGCAATAGATAATGTTTTTAAAAGTTAATGAAATTTTATAAGGCTTGATTCAATCAGGAACTGAAAAGGTGTTTTTCTCCATCAGATCTTTCCAGCTCTGGAGGCCCAAAAGTCTCTGTCAAAGCCATTGAATCCTGTTATTCAAAGACAGTCATGTGGGACCTGTAAACAAATGCACATGGCTGTGTACTAATAAAACTTTATTTACAAACAAGAAAGCATCAGGCATAGGCAGTCATAAACACTGCATTGCTGTGGTCCAATCAATCTTCATTTATGAACACAGATGGCAAGCCACACATATGTGCCAACCACTGGACTAAATGCTAATATTAAATGAATGTTAATTTCCAAATCTGTTAACTGCACTACAGTGTTTTAGAGAACAGGTACAAAGCATTTAGGGATAAAAGGTGTTATATTTGTAACTTCCAAAGGTTTCAGAAAAACAAAAGATAAATGATAAATGCATGTAAAATTCTAATGTCCCTGAGGGATTTTGCTGTTTTGTTTGTCTTTAAGTCTGAAAAAACAAAATACCCCCAAAAAGGAGTTAACAAGTAAAAGGTAAGAAATACGAATGGGCCGTGATACTTGCTCGGGACACGCCCACTATTGGCATGACTGACAGATTCAGAAGGTTCTCAGGGAAAGTTGGGTTGAGCAAAACTGTTCACCTGGCAATTCGTTTATTAGGTGCTTCCTGGAGGTGTAGCAGCTGGGATAGTCACACTTTCAAAAGCTAAGGAAATGAATTGTGGAAGAAACCCATTTACCTTCTACATAGGGAGCAGTGCATGTGAAGTCAGAGATGACTGAAGTCTCCAGACAAGAATAACTCTAAGGGGGAGACTGAGTCCATCTCCTCTGGGCTAACCACCTTGCACAGACCAACTCATGAAAAAAAAAAAAAGCAAAGGTTTTAAAGAATTCTCTAGAAGCATGGTTTTGGTATATGTTCTACACTACAAATTTTGTGCCAAGTGTATAGCTCTGCAAGAATATTGCTTCTGTGGCATCTCCTTCCATTCATGCTGAAAGGCTGTCCAGACCTTTCAGAATCCATGGGAATAAACAAAGTGCTAGCTTTTCTAGGTAGATAGATATATGATAGAAAGACAGACAGATAGATGATAAATAGATAATAGAAGATAGATGATAAACAGATAGTGGAGAGATAGATAAGTAAATGATGGATAGATAGATAGATAGATAGATAGATAGATAGACAGACGGATGACAGACAGATAACTGGGAAAAGAATGGTTTTGTGAGACTTTTAAAGATGGTTTCCAAGGCAATGCATAGAACCATGATCAAAATTTGGATAATAATCCTGGTATGTTAATCAAAGTTAACAAGTGGTCACTTCACCTATACTTGGGCAAGGTAGCCCCAAGAAAGTCATGCAGGGATGAATGTACTAGCCAGGGTCAATGCCCGACTCATGACAAATACAACGTGGGTTTCTCTGGTGGAGAAATCTGACCAGTGTCTCTTCATTTTATGAAACCAGAATTTCACTGTCATGACTGTTAGGACTTCTCCTTTTTCTCAAGTATCCCAAGATGGCCTCAGGCTCTTCACTGAAGAGGACCTTGAGCTTCTGACCCTCCTGAGCTCTGGGATTACAGGTGTGCTACAATCAGTGTTTACTGTGTGCTAAGCAAGATATCTACCAACAGAGCCCTTGCCCCGCCCTCTGCTTGCAGCTCAGGATTCCAGAAAGAGCTGAGTGGTCCTGGCTCACTTCCAGACAGACCAGAAGTCAACAAGCCTCACCTCCAGTCCAGTTAAATGTAAACAAGACTGGGAAATTAAGGTAAGGAAGAGTTAGTATTCCCTAAGGGGGAAATACCTGCTGTCTTGAATTCTCTTCTAGCTTCTGTTTAGTAAACTCTGCAACCTCTTATCAAGACTACAATAGGGGGTAGAGTTGGATATGCTTCCAGGCAGCTGCATGACACAGCATGAGTCAGTTATTCAAGGCATTCACTTGCCTGTGCACCTAACCCATGCAGATCCTATTAATATCTCAATTACTTTTGCTATTAAGTCTCATAGTCCTTAAAAAGCATCACAAAATTTTTCTAGTGGCAGAAACAATGGCAAGAGTTGACTTGTTGTTTTTTGTTTATTTGGGAGATGGAGAAGGAGAGGGGACGTTTGTTTACTCTTTTATTCAAATTTTAAGTTTTTTTGAGAATTTTACACATTAGTAGTACAATTTCATTATTTCTACCCTTCCCTCTCCTCTCCCTAACTTGTCCTGTGTCCCGATTTTCCAGTCAAATTCATTACCTCATCTTTGTCAAGTATTTTTATATGTTCCACGTAAGTATACTTACATACTTCAAGTGAATATATATAGTATGCATTTATACAAATATACATCTATCACTTGTCCAGTCCACTGTCCTGGTCACTAGTCCAGTCAGCGTTGCCTGTATGCATTTGTAGGGCTGGCCACCTGCACTGGCTGGTTTTGTGTCAACTTGACACAAGCTGGAGTTATCACAGAGAAAGGAGCCTCAGTTGAGGAAATGCCTCCATGAGATCCAGATGTAAGGCATTTTCTCTAGTGATGGGGTGGGTGCCATCCCTGGGCTGGTAGACCTGGGTTTTACAAGAAAGCAAGCTGAGCACGCCAAGGAAGCAAGCCAGTAAGTAACATCCCTCCATGGCCTCTGCATCAGCTCCTGCTTCCTGACCCCGTTGAGTTCTAATCCTGACTTTCTTTGGTGATGAACAGCAGTGTGGAAGTGTAAGCTGAATAAACCCTTTCCTCCCCAACTTGCTTCTTGGCCGTGATGTTTTGTGCAGGAATAGAAACCCTGACTAAGACCCCACCTGAGGTTGGATAAACTCTCAGAGACCCACTCTCACCAGCCGCTGCCTGCCTGTCTCTTTTCTTCTAGGGGGTGTGTCTTTGTGAGATTTCCCCATCCACATTGGTAGGCCCACTGGTGTCTTCATTGTGTCGCTCTGTTCAGGCAGCCATATTGTTGAGATTTCATGTGTGGCTTCCCCTGCTGTATATAGAAGACAGTCTCACTGCAGGCATCATGGTCCTCTGGCTCTTAAAATATTTCGACTTCCCTGACCCTTTAGTATAAAGACGATGCTGTAGATGTGTCTGTTGGCAGTGTGCACCCCGGTCTCTTGTTGTCTGCATCTGACCATGTGTGGACCCCTGAAATCGTCTCCACCTACTGCAAAGCAAGATTATTTGCCGATGCGTGAAAGATCCACGGCAAGTATTCAGAATGCAGTTAAAAATTTCATTGTTATAGGAAAGTGGTATCCATGACCTTACCGACCATGGGTCGTTAGCTATGCTTACAAAGCCCAGACATGAATCCTTAATTATTGAATGAAATGAACCTTAACTCCCATAAGGTAACTATTAGTTGTGAAAGTTACTCAATCTCAAACCCGGGGGTTCTACCCTGCCTAAGACCATTTACATTCCAGGATGAAAGACACACACACACCTTTAGATTTATAATAAGCTTTAAATACAAAAGCTGGGCAGCTGTCTGCCCTCTATACAACAGAAACTACTTTCCTACCAATAACCCCAAGTTATTACTTACTGTGTTTCCTCTGGGCCTCGCTCTTAACGCCATTGACTTAAAATTACACAAACTGCTCGTGCCCTGCGATTGCGCATGCGCATGCGTGTGTGGAACGTTCTGCCTTTTGATGTGTTGATGCCCGTTAAGAGCCATAAAGATTATCTATCTAACACAGACCCCAGTACCAGGCAAAGGAAACCTTCCTTTAAGTTGTTGATCAAAGTAATCCAAGAGACTGCTCAAACAAGGCAGGCTCCTGCCGTTGCCCTTGGTTACCTCCCAGAACTTGAAGGTGAGACCCTATTATTGGACTGGAGAGACAGCTCATGGGTTAAGAACACTGACTGCTCTTCCAGAGGTCCTCTGTAAATGGGATCCGATGCCTTCTTCTGGTGTGTCTGAAGACAGCAACAGTGTACTCACATATATAAAATAGATAAAATCTTTTTAAAATGTCATAGGAAAAATACTGGGCAAAATAAATTTTTTAAAAAAAGACGCTATTGCTGAAGACACCACACACTTCAGACACTGGAACTGACTTAGTTCCTCCCTGAGGACCGGCTCCCCCAGCAGCCAACAGAGAAAAACAGTCAACAGTCCTGGCCAGTAACAAAGCCTACGGGCCACAACAATGGGCAATCCTGATTTCTATTCTTCCTTGTAAGCAAGTTTGGAAAAGTACTCAACACCACGTAAACAGAATGCTCCTATCACGGTCATTGTGGTTTAAGAGAAAAACATCTCCTGGAGAAAGAAGCTAATACATTTCTGACATTCCAAGGTGTGAACGGAAGCAATCTGACGTCGGAAAGCCAGAAACAGAAACAGTTTCTTGGCCCTGGCTGTTCTTACATGCCGAGGTCATCAAGAATTTTATCAGAACTCCAAAATAAATAAAATCAAGATGCTATTTTAAATTATATCCTGTATCCCAACGCTGCAGAGTAGCTGGTGAACATGTGCCCATTTTCTCGCGCTTGTTGGAAAGTCTTGGAAGAGGGGGGTTGTTGAGCTCAGTTGAACACTAAAATTCCCCCCAATAAATGTGTGTCAAGTTTGTGAAAATTTTGGCTCACAACAATTGTAAAAATCTTGTTTATGGAATAAACAAGAGATTATCAAGAAATTACAAACAGGGTTATTTTTACAGAGCTTCCTATTAATATGTTACCTTGTCAGATTATGGCCCACAAAGAATAGTCCTAAAATAGAGACTGTGTCTACACACACCAAAATGACTTAGACACGGTTCAGTTACCCTTTCTGTATAACTCGGGTAGATTTGGGGGGTGAATGCCTCTTGCATAGATTACCTCGCTCCGGGGCCGTTTTCCTCCATCTCCGTACAAAACCAAGACACCAGTGAGGATTTACAGGGATGAAATTAACTTCCTTGGAAATTGACCTTCTTTGTGAAGAGATACCGGCTAGAATGCCGTCCTTGGCGGGCATGAACACATGGAGAAAGATGGCTAAATGGTGGGGCACAGAAGACTCTTCACGGACTGTCTGCCTGTGCCCTTCCAGGTCCCCAATAAGCAGCTGGAGATGTGCGCATGCTCACGAAATATGGAGCAGTTGTTACTGTTGCTTTTTACTGAGTCAATTTTCTTCTTTAGCTAACTGTAGAAAACCGCAAAGGAGTTTCTTCTCAAGGAGTTCCCAAATCTCCCTTCTCCCGGAATCTGTCTTTTTAGGTCTACCTCTCGAAGAAATGCCCTCTTTGCCATAAATCAAAGTTATGTTTTTCAAAACGTGGGGGTGGGGGGTATCGAAGCAGGATATCAATGCACAGAACAGATGGCCAGGGTGTCAGTGCCCATTAAGCCTCCTGAAAACCCCTTCCCTGGGGAGAGTTTACAAATAGGATGCAGCCCAGGGCCTACCCCAGCCCTGTCACCCTCTGGATGCAAGGATCTGCATCGGCTGAGGACTGTCCGTGTCTCTGAGAAGGGTAATAACAACCTTCCCCTTGTCCTGGATGGACCCAGCGCTGTTCCCTGTGCTACCAAACTTCCCCGTCCCCACAGACAGCTCCGGGAGACAAGTATTACCCTTCCACTTCCAGAACTGGACAAGTGACCTAGCCTCTCTGTGCCTGTCCTGGTGGCTCTAGAGCCTGCCTAGGAGGGGACAGACTGGCCGGAAGGGATGTTCAGTGGGAAACACAAAAAAACAGAAACCACAATGGGAAATATCCAAAAGGACTGGCTACTCAAAAACTGTGTGTGTGTGTGTGTGTGTGTGTGTGTGTGTGTGTGTGTGTGTGAACAAAAACTGAAGTCATGACACTAAAAAATAATCTAGAGAGATTTGTGTAGATACAAGAGTAATACATAAATAAATAATAGTGATGGAAAACAGTTGAAGATAATCACATGAAAAACGAATTTATTAAAGGTCGATGTAAGAAGCTGAGATGTATTTAACGACGCTCATAATTATGCAACAATGATTATGGAGAGAGCAAATATTTGCAAGACAAACTCTCTATTTGCCAGGGTTTGAGAAAATAGAAACTTTTACCTGTTTGTGGAAACATTACAAACCATCCTGAAGATGGTTCACTATTACCCATACACAGCATATTGGACAATTGGTATAGATGGAAATGTTGTCATAACAAAAGTTATAAGTGTGTGAAGCGACCAATACGTCAGTCTGGCTTGATAATCTCATGGTTATCAAAAACATCATGTTACACACTATGTACATATACATATTCACATATGTACCTCCAGTACTCCAGGGAATCTGGTGCCCTCTTCTGGCCTTCCAGGCACCTGCATATGCATGCACATACACATAGACATACACATAAAAATAAGTATTTGTTATATCTATTTTTAAAGAAAATTCTGTAGCAACAATATTGATAGCACTCTAAAATATATCAATAAGCAGCCAGGTGAATTAAAACTGTATTTTGTCATTGAAGAAGAGGCCAGGCTCTGGTGCATCATTCACATCTTTGTCTATAGTTTCCTATTCTGCTCAAACTTTACCTATGAATACTCTGGAGTGAGGGGGAAGAAGCAATATTTTCAAGTTTTAGTATACCTAGACTTTTCCAATTTTTCAAATACTTTCCTGTTACAGAAACTAAACGGCTTTGCCCAATAAGCTGCACTTTTTTAATATGGCTTTATGTGATAAAGCAAAAATGACTCTCTTTTCCTGTGAATATTGCTTGATAATTGATTGATTGATTGATTGACTGACTGATTAACTGATTTGTCAGTTACTGGTTGACTGGTTGGTTGTTTGGTTGGTTGATTGGTGGTTGATGGCTAATTGGTTGGTTGGTTGGTAAGTTGGTTGGTTGCTTGCTTGCTTACTTGCTTGCTTTAGGTAGTGTTAAAGATGGAACCCAGAACCTCACACATTCTAGACAAACATTCTAACATTAAGTTGGGCTAAGTCTCCCCTGTAAAATCTTTTTCTATTTGTCTTCTATTGAAAATAGATTTTTTTCCTTCGTACAATATATTCTGTTTGTGAATTCCACCCACATCCCCATCTATCCACATTCACACCTTTTCTTTCTCTCTCTCATTAGAAAATTGGCATCTAATAGTAGTAGTAGTAGTAGTAGTAGTAGTAGTAGTAGTAGTAGTAGTAGTAAAGACAAGATAGAGCAAAAATGAACAAACTAAAATAAAATAAATTTTAAAAAATAAACAAAAGAAAAAGAGCCCAAAAAAATAAAAAAGGAAAAAAGAGAGCCAAAAGGAAAAAAGCACAAGAAATACATATAAAGGCAGAGACATATATACACATGCACAGAAATCCTGTGGAAACAGAAAACTGGAAACCATAATATATGCACATAGTGAAGAGCCCTGAAAAAGCAGTACGAGACAAATAACATCCAAAAATGCCATTGGATTCATTTTGTGTCAACCACTCATTGCTGGGCATGGGGCTTAGCCTTAAGAGTAGTTCATACACCTAGTAAGACTTCATTGGGGTGAACTAATTTTTCATTCGCAAATGGTTGTCAATTGGAGATCACTTCTGGGTTAAGGATGGCGGTGTGTGTCCAAGTCTTTCAGCTCCAGAATCCCGTCCGGTGCATCCCTGTGCAAGCCTATGTCTGTGGTCGTGTGCACGTCATTCCTGTTGTCTTTGGAAAACCTGGTTCCCTTGGCGTCCCCCATCCCCTCTGGCTCTGAGGCTCTTTCTGCCTCCTCTTCCGCAGGGTTCGGGGTGGGGGGGATTGATGGAGACATCCCGTTTAGGACTGAGTGCCCCAAGGTCTCTCATGCTCTGCGCGTTGCACATCTGTGGGTCTTTGTGTTTGCTTCTGTCCACTGCAGGAGGAAGCTTCCCTGTTGATGGCTGAGCAAAACGCTGATCTCTGAGCACAGCAGAATGTCATCGAGAGTCATCTGACTGCCATCTTTCTTCAGCAGAACAGTGGAACTTACTTTTCCCCTCGGTCCCTGGACTGTCTAGTCCCAGGTTCTTGGCCACCCAAGCAGTACTGGGAGTGTGTTCCGTCCGATGGAGTGGGCCTTAAATCCAATCAGATGTTCGCAGGTTGCTCCCTTTTAAAAACTATTTCAAAAAGAAAAGGAAATCAGAAGTCAAACTACTCAGGTGTTTGGGTTTAGTATTCATGATCAAAAGGAGATAGAAAAAAAAAGATCATTCATTCACCCTGAATATCCTCAAGACCCTTTGAAAAGCCAGCTGCCTGCTCCAGTCAATGGCTCTGGGCTACGTACACAGATGACCGAAGAGTCACTCCTAAGCTGTGTGTGTTTTCAAAACTAAGGGACTGAGCCTTTCAGCCACGTCCCAGGGTCTGCTGGCCAGTCCTTTCATGCAGGCGGGAAGGAAGTGGCTGACAAACTTTCTCGTCTTTATGGAAGGCGAACTTTATTTCCAGCTACCAGGTCAAAAGGTGGGCGGAAAGAAAACAGAATCGCCGAGAGATAAAGGCTAAAAATAACCGCCTGTGAGGCGAAACAGCCCAGCTAGGGATCCTGAAGGCAGCAACAAGGCGAGGATGTGCGTAGGGCTGGATCTGCGTCATCCTTAACAGGTGGTCATGAGTTGAGTCAAGAAGCCTGGGCCAGGAGGAAGGATCTCTGCAAACAGGTGCGCCGGGGAAGGGGGGTCGGGGGGGAGGCGTGGGGTGGGAGAGGAAAAAGCCACTGGAACAAGTCTGGGCGAGGAGCCCAGACATTTTCCCAGCAGGTCACTTCTAGGAGATCCCACGGCCTGTGTTTGGGCATGAGATTGGAAGGACCTCAATCTGATTGGGGGTTTTGAGGTTTGGAGTGATTGATTGGCTTCGAGTTGAAAACAGAAACGGATGTGTTGTTGCAGCCAGATGTCTCTCTCTTTACGTTCAGTTGTCTCATTCATGGAGACAAATCCGTGATTCACAGACCAGTGCCCTAAAAACGCAGGAGTCTTCATTTGCAAATTTCCGATTTTATAGGAAGGGAAGCTGGGGTGTGGAGGGAGAATGGGTTTAAAAATCACACGAAGCACATCCTTTATAGGTTTTGATAATACGTATAGCATACGATGTTTTTATACAAATAGAACTTAAATGAAGCTTTTGGCAACATGCTAATTTGGTCACGAAACCATCCAAAGACACGGATCCGGCAGGTAAGGGAGTATCAGTCATGTTTTACAAGTTAGGTCAAGTAAATTAAAGAATTGGATTTCAGGTGCTCCTACACACTGATTTATAATCTCAGTCCTTCTCTGTCTGTCTCTGTCTCTCTGCCACCCACCCCACCCTTCCCCTTATCTTTCCTCTCCCTGTACTATGAGCAA
This sequence comes from Micromys minutus, assembly GCF_963924665.1. NCBI lineage: Eukaryota > Metazoa > Chordata > Mammalia > Rodentia > Muridae > Micromys > Micromys minutus. The sequence goes on along the minus strand of NC_137979.1, from coordinate 56,238,115 downwards.
ACCTCCAAGTGGGAAAGTTTGCGTTTCTCGTTCCTGTGATAAAATACTGAACAAAAGCTACTGAAAGAGTGGCGGAGGCAGAGCTGTAGAGGGGACACAGTGGTTAAGTGCTGCTCTTTCAGAGGACCCCAAGTTACGTTTCCAGCACCCCAGGTCAGCTCAAGTCATTTCTGCAGATCCAGAGAATTCGATGCTTCTCCTGGGTCTCCTCGGGCACATGGTACATTGACATATATTCTGGAAAAATCACACATACACATACCATAAATCTAAAACGTGATGCTTTTGAAGGAAGGGAGGGTTTGTCCCAGTTCACAGCTTAAGCAAGAATTGGCCACCAAAAGGAGGGCGAGGCAGAGGTAGAACCATAGGAGAAAGAAACTGAAGTCAACAGACAGGGAAACTGGGATGCATACTTTGAATATGAAGTCGCTTCTGGAGGGACAGGAACAAGGCCTAGAAAGGACAAAAGCAAATATAGGAACAAACAAACAAACAAAGGCGCTAACTTTTAAGGGGGACCCAGAACACAGGCAAGAATAGCACTGGGTCAAGTCTCAGCAAGCCCAAGGCCAGAGCCTGAGATTAGTAGAGGTTTCTGGGAAGGCAGGACACAGTCAGGACTATTATCTGGCTTGGGGATTTTAGGTAGAGATACAGGGAAAGTTTTGCTGAGAAAGAAGGATGGGGTGAGATAGTTGGGAAGCTTTCTTTTATTGTTGTTGTTTTAATCATTTTTTACTTAAGAAACTATTGATGGTTCATTTTTAGATTCCCCAGAAGGATGGGCACAATTTAAAAGGTACCATAAACATTCCATAAATACTGTCCAGCTCTCTGTGAGGTGACTAGGTTGAATCGCTGACCTTTCGAAAACACAAAGCAAATCCCACAAAGTCTTGTGCCTCTTGCTCAGACTCTCAATTGACCCAAAGCCTCCAGATGAAGGCAGATTCCCTTGCATGGTGTGGACTCTGGTGCCATGTGAGCAAGAGCATTCTATTTCCCAAGCCTGAGTAACTGGAAATCCCTTACGGCTCTGCCAAGGACAAAGCCAATGCCCTCACTCATGGGGATCTATGCAAGTTTCCCCAGGATGTTAAGATGTCAAGCAGCATTCAGGAAGCAAAAGTACAATCTAAACCAAGCGGACTCCACAGCACCTTTCAAAACATTATCTCCTTTCCCAGATAAGCAGATACACCACGGACCATTATCAAAGCTCCCTAATTTATCTGTATGATGAATGTCAAATTTTAGAGACAATTACCCAGAAGGTCTGGTCAGGGACCTTGACAGCTATTCAACATTCCCAAGACCAGACAACCAGATAAACTCTACCCTTTGAGATAGCTAGAGTTAATCGTCAGCCCATCCCTCTGCGTTCTTTCCTCTCACAGACCCTGAGCTGAATCCTTCATTCTGTTTCGAAATGAATCAGTAACACAATCTCAGGACAACAAGACAAGTATTTCCCATTTCTTGTGAAATTCCTAATATCTATGATGGGAAACAGCTTAGTTCCCTAAATGAAGTGTTTCTCTATATGGGTCATTGGGTCACTCTGGAATGGTGCCACCTTTAATAATCTCAGTTGGTCTGAGATTAAATTCTCCCTTTTTGATAAACAAAGAAAAAAACAGTCATATGAAATTTTAAAGTCCATCAATAAAGAGTATTTTTTAGCCCAGTTATTTCTGCTAGTCCGGTCTTTATTTGTGAAAAATATACACAGAAAACTTCTACCTCTTGAATTGGTTGGCTCTTTTAATGATTTTTTTTCATTGAAATCTGCCTTTTGAAAACAAAACGATTTATTTGTATTCTTTTTTAATTATGAGAGAGAGGGAGAGATAGGGGGGTATGTGCAGCTGTCTACATAAGCTGCAGGAAAAAGACTCCCCCCCTGGTACAGGAGTTCGACGTAATCCTGAACCACCCATCGTGGGCACTGGGAATGGAATATGGGTTCTTATAACTGCTAAAGATTTCTCCAGTGCCCCAAATTGGCCTTTATAATGGCAAAAGAGATGGTGGACACATATTAGAGCCAGTATCAGCCAAGTTTCATTCACAGAACAAGAAGGCAAGAGAGTCACTAAAAATGCAAGGCTCAGAGCCACGCAGAAGAGGAAGCAGAAAAATTGGAAGAGACAGGGAATGGAGGGCTGCAAGGAAGCTGTGTTCTCCGGGTACCAACAGAACTGATGTCCATGTAAAATCACAGAGACTGGCGACATGCACAGGACTGCACAGGCTCGATCTAAATGGGATCCCAGGGCTGAGAGAGGCAATCAATCCGGCACAAGGTCCTACCCATAAAAGAAGAAGCCATACGCATCTGACACCTGCCTGCAAAAGAAAAGTTAGTCTTCTTCAACAGCGTCTAGGAAGGTATATTAGCCACACTTAAGGGCAGACCGGTACCCAACAATAGAAAGCCAATTCAACATGAGCTCAGTGGGGTATTTTTGTAGACTTTATATTTTTGTAGACCTTTTGTTTCATTTGGCTTTGAGCTTCCCTCCCCCTCCCCTTGTTGGTCTTTTGCTTGCTTATTTTTATTTCAGTGTTTGTGGGGTTGGGGAGGTGTTTCTTGTTTGATTTTTGTTTTTGTTTCACTTGGGTTTTGGGGAGGGTGCATAAAGAAAGAGATAAAAAAAACCACAAAGTTGGGTGGGTAGGGAGACAGGGAGGATCTGGGAGGAGGGTGAGGGGAAAGACATGGTCAATTTTTTTTTGAATTTTATAAATTAAAAAATCATTTTGTAATAAAAAAGTAAAAAATAATAATAACAGTTGAGCTGTGAGGAATAGATTGTAAGGTTTTACTAATTTGTGAGACACTAAGATATGAGAGTGTGTGTGTTCCAGAATGTCCTCATAATGCTTAAGATATGGGTTAAAATCTATGTTTAACCTCAGTTTTAACAAAAGGAAATGAAAATTATTAAAATGTTAATACAACCTGTCTGTGGAATAAATGCTCAGTAGCACACAAGACCCTCAGCACAGTAGAAGAGGCTTTGTCCCTGCATAGCAAACATAATGTTGGTTCCTTGCCTTTACTCATATAAGCGATAGGTTCTGTGATGTATTTAATAGTTTTTAATCTTACTGATGAGCCAACTGCCTTCAAATATTCTCCGTGTAACATCTCTGCTAATGCTAAAATCTGCAGTGTTGTCCTCAGACGAGCAGCATCATAAAGACCTAAGCTTCCACTTACAGAAAAGGGACCACAGACAAAGATTACATCCATCAGACAGGACATGGCACAGCAATCTAAAATACAAAGTGGTTTCAGAGATGCCAATATTGGAAGAGTATCCAGAAGTAACAGAGGTTCTCTCTCCCAACAATTTTAATACATGTATAAATTATGAGGCCATGAGCAGAGAACTCAAATGTCCAAGGAGCATGGGACGTCTACAAGGATAAGCCAGTGTGGCTAAGATGCTGGAGATACAAGAAGAAGAAAAACCAAAATGTAGATGTTTCAGCCCTTCTTAGAAAGGGGAACAAAATACTCATGGGAGGAAACACAGGGACAGAGACTGGAGCAGAGCCTAAAGGAAAGGCCATCCAGAGACTGCCCCACCTGGGGATCCATCCCAAACCAGTCACTACTGCTGATGCCAAGAAGTGCTTGCTGACAGGAGCCTGATATGGATGTCTCCTGAGAGGCTTTTACTGATACAGATTAAGATGCTTTCAGCTAACCATCAGACTGAGCACAGGGACCCCAATGGAGGAGTTAGAATAAGGGCTGAAGGAGCTGAAGAAGTTTTCGATCTCATGGGAAGAACAACAATATCAACTAACCAGACCCCACCCCAGAACTCCCAGGGACTAAACCACCAACCAAAGAGTACACATTGGGGGACCCATGGCTCCAACTGCACATGTAGCATAGGATGACATTGTGTGCCATCGATTGGAGGAGAAGCCCTTGGTCCTGTGAAGGCTCATATTGGAATGCCAGGATGTTGAAGTGGGAGATGGTGGGTGGGAGGGGGAACATCCTCATAGAAGCAGAGGAAGGAGGGGTGAGAGAATGGGGAACCAGGAAAGGGGATAACATTTGAAATGTAAATATATAAACTACCCAATAAATAAAGTTTAAAAAACAAATGCTGGAGTTGTGTACAGAAATCTGGAGTCTCAAGGCCATTTTTGAGTCCTTATGATGACAACTATAGACACCCTCCTTGTATAAATGCTTCCAGCTCCTCTGAGTAGCTTCTGACAAGCCATTGCTGCAATCTTTAGTTCTGAACAAGACAGCTTCTCACAACGAGCAACCCACTAGACATCCGGTGGGTGCGGGGCCAGTGTAGAACATATCACCTGTGCCTCCCAAGAGAGCTCTCATTCCCGTTCAACTTTGACTTGTAAATAATGCTTTTACTTGTTTGGGTTGTCTCATGCTGAAGACCAGGCTAACCCAGAAATCGTGATCCTCCCTCCTCCTGCCACAGCCCTTTATGCTGTAAGATTGTAGCGTGTACTATCCTGCTCAGGATTATGATACATTGCTTCATTTTGGTGGGATTGTGATACATTGTCTCATTTTGCCGGAATTATGATTCATTGTTTCATTTTGTCATGATTGTGATACATTGTTTCATTTTGATGCCAGAGGATAAGCAAGTTATATACTGAGTCAATCTCCAGATCTTAGCTATTAGTTTTAACCTGTAGGACCAACTGAGGTAAATGTATTTATATTCATTTTAACCAATTATCTCCAAGCTCTTGCAAGAATCATCCACTTCCACCGGTCAAGATGGTTTGTTGTTGAATCTACAAACCACGGTTTGTTCAAAGTTCATCCCAAGGTCTGTCTGCTCTCTAAAGCTTTCCAGGGTGGTCCTCTGCACTGGCAGCACTTTCAAAGAACTGACAGATCTTTCTGCAAAACTTAAAGTGAACACTGCCACTCAGAATAGGATCAAACGAAAACAACAACAACAACCACAACAGAAAAACCCTATGTCGTTGTATCCACTCCCGTTTGCTGGGTTTCACGATGTCATGGTTGCATGACCACATTAGTAAGCCACAGGGTTTCGTCGGTCAAGCCAGTAGTGCAAACGTCACTGCCACAACATAGTGCGTCTAGAATGTACTTGTGACAATCCATGGTTACAAAATTAAACGCCTCCTTGAACTTTTCATCCAAAAACATCCTGAAGCACCGTGTGGTTTTAAGATATCAAAAACTACTAGCTACTCTGAAAGAACACAAATGGTCCAGAGAGGAAGTGTGTGCCCAAGGCTGGAAATTTACAAATATGCGTGCTGCTCTTCAAATTCCCCTTTGCACTGGATTGGAGCCAGGATGTCACATCTTCCAGTCATGCCTGAAAGATGGTTGGGGGATTTTCTAACCCAAGATGAACAGGGGGTAAGCAGAGAGGAAAAGTGTATTTTGCTGCAAGTTTAGACATTTATATCCTACCTTTATTTGGATGTGTTATAAGCAGTAATTATATCTTATGGTTTATTGAATATCATAAGTGATAAAAGGTTTGACTTTGTCTCTTTGAAAAAAGATAAGGGTTTAAATTCTAAACATAAAACAGGAACTGGAAAGATAACTCAGGAATTGAGAGCACACAGTGCCCTTCAAGGAAGAAGGGTTTTCTTCCTAACACCCACCACATAGGCAAGCTTACTGCTTGCTACCTGTAGCTGCAACTCTGGGGGATCTGACGTCACCTCCTGGCTTGTGATGGCATTTACATTCATGTGCATAAACACACACACACAGATTCACACTTCAACACATAATTGAAAACAGGAATAAAATCTTAAAATCAATAAACATAAAACAGTAATCGCAGCACTCAAGAACGTTAAGATGGGGGAAAAAAAATCACTAAGCTGTCTAGGGCATTCAGGACTACCCAGAGAGGCCTTGTGTCAAACAACAACAGAAATCAACGAAGCAGAAGGAAGGTGAGTGCCACTCAAACACAGGTAGGAATCTTGAGGGACCTCCCTGTCTGATCACCCATCATGCATGATCTCACCTGTATGAAAACATTCGATCCACTGTAAAGAGCTTGGAAACCATAAGATATTATTTGGAAGGCTCTGACAAAGGTCTAACAAGGACTTTGACCTAAGCATTTCATATAGCATTCTGAGCACTTCTAGCAAGCACTGAAGAGTTTGTGAAAATGTATCACTCATCACAAGTAATTAACTTGACCACTGCTCATGAGGCAAACACTGATCTTTGCTATAGACTTACCAGGAAGAACTTCCAAGTTTCTCAGATTCTTTCCCTCTCCCCCTGCCCCGGAACACTGTAGTCACAGCTGATGACTAACCTGGATCACGTGTCCAGTGAATTGTGTGTGCCCACTAGCACTTGTAGACATCGATTGTATCAAAATGATCCCAAGGAAAGAGCTGAGTCCGGTGTCAGGGTTAACTTCTAATCAGGAGATCTCACTTGGAAGGAAGCCAGCTTCTGTGCCTTTGAATAAAGCAAGAAAGACAGGACCTTCCTTTTAACCTAACAGTGCCATTGGTATAACCACTTCTGGGGGCTTCTGCATTGCATCTGGCCTCAAGTCCTTTGGGACTGAGCGAATTGAGCAGTAAGGTCTTACTCTCCTTTGCTTTCTGTTGTGGGAGCTCAGGCAGCAACAAAGGGGAACAGGACACTGCCTACTGGCTCACTCAGGTAGCTTTCTCATACAATCCAGGCCCACCTGCCTAGGGGTGATGCCACCCACGGTGGGCTGGACTCTCCACCAACACATCAAGAGAATTCCTCAAAGGCAAATCTGATCCAGCAGTTCTGCAGCTGAGACTCCCCTTGGAAAGTAACTCCAGGTTGTAGCACCTTGACACCTGAAGCTAAGAAGGAACCTGGAAATTCAGAATAGCTGGAGCAGACTAATTCATCACTGTTTGGTTTTAAAGCCCATGTTTGAAATGCTTCAGGAAGAGCAAGGACCTGAGCAGTTTCTACATTGCTGATTAGAAAATATGCAGCAAAGACCTTTTGGTACCTGGACATATTTGAAAACAAAAGCTTCTAGAATGTTCTTAAGCTTCCACATGGAAGCCCAACTTCAAGTGTATCTTAAACAAGCACTGTTATAAAAGGGGGGGCAGACAACTGTCACAACTGAGACAAGTTGCCCCAGAGTCACTGTGGGGTTCTGTTGGGTCTTCTCTCCTATCTTTATCTTTGAGATGCTGGCCAGAGCCTGAATTTGCTTTCTCTGGTACTCTGGGCTTTCTTACCTTCTCTGCAGTGTTCCCGTTCCAGTCATGTGGCTGTCTATCCCCACCTGACTCTCAGCTCCATGCCTAAAGCAAATAGCATGGATATCTCTCCCTCCCTCCCTCCCTCCCTCTCTCTCTCTCTCTCTCTCTCTCTCTCTCTCTCTCTCCCTCCCTCCCCCCTCCCCCTCCCTCCCTCCCTCCCTCTCTCCCTCCCTCCCTCTCTCTCTCTCTCCCTCTGTCTCTGTCTCTCTCTCTCTTTCTTTCTCTCTCTCTCCCTCTGTCTCTCTGTCTCTCTCTCTTTCTCTCTGTCTCTCTCTCTCTCTCTCTCTCTCTCTCTCTCTCTCTCTCCTTCTTTTTCTTCTGGGCAGCCACTGAGGCTTACATCTTGCCAGCCCTGGGCTTTCTCTTTGAAACTCGAATAGAATAGAGTCCTAGAGTTTCCAAGAAATGAGCATAAGACTGTTTTTAATGTTGTTTATTTATTTTAATTGAAATATAATTATGCCACTTCCCTTTCCTTCGTCCAACTTCTCCCATGTCTCTTTCCTCACTGTCCCCTCATCAAATTGGTACAAATTTTCCTTGATTATTATTGTTACAGAATCTACATAGAGAGTGAAAATTATAAGATACCTTGTAACCAATAGCAATCAATTAACACATGCTATCATAGACTTTCTGGTTTTGTTTTTAATGTTTTTGTCACATGGCTTCACTATGCAGTTTAAAGTGGCTTTGGTTTGTTATTTAGCCCAAGCTGACTTGAAGTTATGATCCTCCGGCCTCGGCCTCAGCACTGGCATTGTAAATATCAATTGCTATGAATTCCTGCTTTCTAGCTATTAAAAGATGGTGGGTTTGCTGGGCATGGTGATGCGTGCACACCTTTAAGCCCAGCACTTGGGAGGCAGAGGCAGGTGGATCCCCGAATTTGAGACCTGATCTGGACAGTGGGTTTTAGGTCAGCAGGTAGCTACATAAAGAAACCCCGTATCACAGGGGTGGGGGAGGGAAAGGATGGTGGGCTGCCAAGATAGCTCAATAACAAAGCTCTCAGCAGGCCACCCAGAAGAAGTAGAACTATGTCGGAACCCACAGCGAAAGGAGAGGGTGATGATGATGATGGTGCTAGCATTAATAAATAATTTTAAAAGAATAATAAGAGTATGCCAATTCATAAGACAAAAATAAAACTGTTTCTATTTTGTAATTTGTATTGTATTACATTGAATGTGCTTGGACAATAATATCACAGACAGACACACAGACACACACACACACACACACACACATTAAACAACTATACCCCAAAATGTTCATAGCTGACTCTGAACAATAGGATTGGATGTGAATTTCATTTTTTTTCTCTTTGCTTCTCTATATATTTGATATAAGTAGACATATCCTAAAGCTGCATTAAGCGGGGTCGATCTGACCGCTATCACTGTTGATGGTTTTTTTCTTTTTTTCTCTGTCTCCTCTTTGATTTACTTCTGTTTGATGCTCACTGGTTAGGCTCTAACGAGATGTTCAACTTTTGGACCAAATGCATTTCCTCCCGAGAAGAGTTCCAGATTCTCCCGGTCTGTATTTCTTGTCCGGTGACCCGGTAGAGAAGTACTCCTCACCTGCAATGAATACCAAAAACCACCAACAATGGAGAGTCTCAGCGACACAGTCTGAGGCCTGGAAATCTCGGCAAACACGTTGACACTCCAGGCTGCTGGGCATCACTATACATCCCTCTGGCTTAATCCACCTGCACACACACACACACACACACACACACACACATCACCTTGCTATTTTCCAAGCAGGCACATACCATGCCCGAGGATGAGCACACAACCTCCAGTAACCTTCACCAGGGTCGCTTCTCAAAACCTCAGCTCTCACCGAGTTGTGAGTGACCTATTCTAACTTTTCAGTATCTTTCTTTCACCCCCATTTCCTTCCTCAAAGAAGGGGGTGAACGTTTCGAATCACCTGTGGCCTTGTCTCACATGAAATCGTTTCTTAAAGAAGGGAGGAGATGTGGCGGGTAGAGGGATGGTGGGAAAGAATGAGTGAAGAGGAGATGGAAAGGCAGCAAAAGAGGAGGAGGGGGAGGGGAGGAAAGAGCATCCATGCTGACTCTCTGGTTCTCTGTCGGCTGATGCTTTACTTGACGGGTGACTTTATCATGTGGGACAGGCTAGTGTGTCATTCCAATAATTTTTTAAAAGATTTGTTTATTTATTTTATGTACGAGTTCACTGTCACTGTCTTCGGACGCACCAGAAGAAGGCATCAGATCCCATTACAGATGGTTGCGAGCTACCACGTGGTTGCTGGGAATTGAACTCAGAACCTCTGGAAGAGCAGTCAGTGCTCCTAAGCCCTGAGCCATCTCTCCAGCCCATCATTCTAATAACTTAAGAGAGGAGATTATACAGGTAAATTTCTGATTAAACAAATAAATATCTTTCTGGATTTCTTCACTCTCTGTGAACATGTTCCTCTGTAGAAATTTCACCTAAGCAGCTTGCTTATAAAAGTAGAGCAAGCTAGGAGCTAGAGAAATGGCTTAATGGTGTAAAGTCCTTGCTGCTGTCCCAGAGGACCCAAGATTGGTTCCCAGCACCATGTCAGGCATCTCACAACCTCCTGTAATTCCAGCTCCGAGGGATCTGGCCCCCTCTCCTGGCCTCCTCTGCACACACAGCCCGCACTTACACACATGTACATGAATCAATCATAAAAATACTTCTTGAAATAGCAAGCAGGCCGGGGAGACGGTTCAGTGAGTAAAAGCACTTGCTGTGTAAATGTGGGGACCTGAGTTTGGATCCCCAGGACTCACATCAAAAAGCCAAGCACAGCCACGTGTATCTGTGATCTCAGGGGTGGGTGCAGAGATAGGTGGACCTCCAGGGGCTCAGCGTCCAGCCAGTTTTTGCAAAGAAAAGATACTAACATCACACTCCACTGGGAAAGATTCTGTGAAGCAAGCTCTACGCATCTACTGTGTAGACACAAAGACCTCAGGAACACACGCTGATTCAAGACATAGCATGTCTTCACTGTAGTTGAATCTAGTCGTGCTGATGGCCTCTTTCTTGTCCCTGTAGACAAGGGTTCCTGGGATCAGGTAGAGGGGGTTGAAGGATACGTCTACATGAAGAGGCTTATCCATGCATAACGTGCATGCCTTGGCATTGTTTTCTGGTGGAGGCTGGTTTAGGATTGGAACACTTGAATAGTTCCTGCTTCCTCCCAATTGACAGAAAGCCCACCGTTTCCCTCCACACATCTTCTATTGAGTTTGGGAGGGGTGTAGGACAAGCCATTTGATTGTGTCCGCTGCTGTCCTTGTCAAACTGCAGGACCATTTTTAGGGCTCATCAGCAGACGTTAGAAGTCACCAGAAGTGTGTATGTTGAGGGAAGGGAGGCAGATGGTAGGCTATGGACCCATGTGTGGGTGACAGTACACCAGCTTTTCAAGTACAAAGTACAGCTTTTCCATCTAATTTATATCGCTTAAATTGTATTAACCATGTTACCAGCCCTTTTGAACTTCAATGTTCCTATCTATAAAAAGGAATAGAAGTTTTAAAAAGAAGAAAAAGAAGCCTCTCTCGTGCTTGATATGAGAGTTAAATGATATCACCCAACTAGTCACCAAGAAATATTCCACGCCAGTTGGTTTTTTGTAATAGCTTTATGGCTGCCGTGTTTGCTGAAGTCTTACCTTAAGAAAGACATTGAGCTAAGTTGGTGATGAACTCATTAGTTCAGTGGACGTAAAAACAGCCTGTTGTAGCCTTGCCAGCTTCCCCGTGAACAGCTAAGACACCTAAAAGGTAAAGAGTGACACTCGGGGCTCTGCAACCTCACAGCCAGAAACTCCAACAGCACCCTGGACTCTATCAGCATTTTTTTTTAATACTTCCTCTTTAAAAGTGCCCCGTAGCTGGGATTCGTGAGTAACTGCAGCGTCTTACTCAAGTCTGTTTCCTGTTTTCTGAACGTTAAATCTGATTGACTTGACCCTGTTACTATTTTCCGGTAAATGTGCCGAAATTCCAACCGGAGGAGGAAGAAGAGGGACTTAAAATTTGATACACTAGAAAACAGACTGATAAATATCAGGTTTGAGCCCTCCTGGAGTATAGATCCCTTCTTTTAAAGATTTATTTTTATTTTGAGAGCATGACTGGTTTTCTGCAAGCAACGTAGGTGCACCAAACACACGTCTGGTTCCAGAAGAGGCCAGAAAGGGGTATCAGACCCTCCCAGACTGGAGTTCTAGATGCTGGGAACCTACGTGTGGATGCTAGGAATAGAATCTGGAAGGTTAGCTAGTGCAGTTAACCACTTGGCCATCTCTCCAGACCCCAGGGATTTCTTCCAAAGATACTTGAAAAGCTGGCGTCTCCTAGACTCAGTTATCTTAGGACAAGCCCCCCCCCCCATGAGCGCGCGCGCGCGCACACACACACACACACACACACACACACACACACACACACATACACACACTTCACCCGGACCCAGTGTGTTTGGCTAGAAATGCCCGCGTTTAAGGATAGCTCAAGGCCCCGGGCATTTCTGTTCTTGCCTCAGCACATAAAAGAGAATCCAGTGTGTTTTGCTGCCCCCTTGTGGTCACTTTAAGTGGGACTGAAAATTTCCAGTTGAAATGCCTCCCAGTGTCACGGATGGAAAATGTGTGCATTCCGATCACACTGAGCACTGTGGTGTTCAATCACATAAGACTAAGTCCTGAGCTGCATTTGAAAGCGGCCTATTGATGGGAACTTCCACAATAAAACAACGCTTCATTTCTCCAAAATGTAGTGTCATGTATGCCAATATCGTCATACAGTAATGAGTGGTCACCTTGTCATCATAACGTGGCCTTATTGGAAAACAGAGAACTGTAAATGTTTCGCTGCATTATCTGCTATTTAAAAGGATTCAGACGGCATAAGCATTTTGAATAAACCATTAAGATGTTCTCCTTTCAACGGGGCAGAGGCTGCCTATGAGAATCTAGGAGTCATTTTAAAATAGTTCATTTTTCAGCACTGAGGAAATGTTAGAGTTTTCAACTGTAACTGAGAGACTGGTCAGGAAAAACCAAAAAGAATGGAAAAAGAATCAAACCACCACTAATTGTGTGAATTGATCAAAATGCACATGGAAATTTCCAAGAGACATTTTTTTAAGAGGAAGTTTAAAATAAAAATAATGAATGTAAATAGTTTCTCAGCCTCTACTGTGCAAACAATTGGGTCATATTTACATCCAAACCATACACAACATTAATACAAAAATTTTCCAAAACTATGAAAATATAAACATTTTAAGATATAAATATGAGATAATAATAAATATTTTTAAGTGACCTGCGGTTCTTTTTCTCTTTTTGCCAAATTTTACTCTTTGCAGCCCTGAAGAATTGGCTAAGTGGCTGTGAGCTGCTCTTCCTGAGGACCTGGGCTTCGTTCCCAGAGTCTAGCTGGTGATTCACAACTCTATTTCCAGCCCAGGGGATCTGACGCCCTCTTCTGGCCTCTTTGGGAACTGCATGCACATGGTGCACAGATACACATTCAACCAAAACATCCATACACATAAAATAAAAACAAACGAATCTTTTTGAACTTCTAACTCTTCTCCACCCCTACTTATATCAGCCTTTGGTATAACATAACCATTATAAAGTACATATATATTACTTATAACGAATTATATATTATTACATATTAAGCAAATAGTGATACATCAGTATATACAATATAAGCCTGATGTGAACCATATTAACATATTTATTATAAGGTACAATCTTATATAATATGAATTATGCAGTATGAATCGTCGGTACATAATTGTTTACTGCCTTGTGTAATTCAAGTATTTTATAAAACGGTTCCTGTTCTATAATATAAATTACATACTAAACATATTATGTATGAAACATTAAATTTATTATGTGTTAGTCTAGTACGTGAAAGTACAATACCAAACAGTATAGGGACATAAGTCATAGTGATTATTTAGACAGTGAGTAGAAATCTTTTACTTTGTGGAGAAGTCGGTATGAATGCTTACATGTTAGTAAGCCATAAATATTCAGTCATGCAATCAGTATACATGACAGAACATATTAATAAAACGTATAAATAGTAAAAAGGCACAGATTATTTTTGCCTTTTAAATGAATTGCAAGATCTTATCCCAACAGGTTCTCTAATAAAACAGCCATACTTAAAACTACACAATTTCCATTTAACTTTATGAGGCCACAGCCCCTTTGAAGCCAGAGACGAGTCACAAGACAGTGGCAGTCCCCCTGGTCTGAATGATCCTCAGAGCTGTGTACTCAACACCAACCAGAACCCTTAGGGAATAAGCTTAGGGACACCAATGCTGAGGACAGCATATACCTCAGCAACTGCCACCATAGCAGGGCACGCTGCCCACCTGGGGAACCATCCCATATACAGTCAGCAAACCCAGACAATATTGTGGATGTCAAGAAGTGTGTGCTGACAGGAGCTTGATGTAGAGGCTCTGCCAGAGCCTGACAAATACAGAGGTGGATGCTCACAGCCAACCATTGGACTGAGCACGGGGTCCCCAATGGAGGAGTTAAAGAAAGAATTGAAGGAGCCAAAGGGGTTTGCAATCCCTTAGGAAGAACAACAATACCAACCAACCAGAGCTCTCAGGGACTAAACCACCAACCAAAGAGTACACGTGGAGGGACCCATGGCTCCAACAGCATATGTAGTAGAGGATGGCTAAGGAAGGAGAAGCCCTTGGTCCTGTGAAGGCTCGATGCCCCAATATAGAGAAATGCCAAAGCGGGGAGGCGGGAGGTAGTGGGTGGGTGGGTGGGTGGGGGAGCACACTGATAGAGGCAGAGGTAGGGGGAATGGGATAGGGGGATTCTGGAGGGGAAACAGGGAAAGGGAATAACATTTAAAATGTAAATAAAGAAAATATCCAATAAAAACGTAAAAACAAAACAAGGCATTCACAGAGCTGGGAATCTGCAAAAGGGCATGTGTAAAGCTGGGGGCCTGCAAGGTGATTCTTTGGATGAGGAATTTGAATATTCATTGTTTGATGTAAAGACAGTCCTTCCCATTCATAGGTCTGGGGAAATGGTGTACACAACTATTCCATTGTATTTATGATGGCTGGCAACGCTGCCTACTTCCTACGGATGAGCAAGACTCTCGGAAAGTGATCTCAATGAAAGGACAGCTTACAAACGACAATTTCACAAACTGGCGTAGAAGGAGCTGTTTGATAAACAAGATATGAAGGCATCTATCAATCTCCTATGAATTCAGTCATTTCTTTCTTCAAAACATAATCCTCTGAGTGGCCGGGGGTTGGGGGACGATTTGCCAGCGGGGCTGAATTGCTAACAAAGGGTAAGATTGTCAACCATCTCATGTGCAACAGACCAGAACCTTGGAAATATAACGAGAAGGCACCAAGGCATAGAAAATCAGGCAGCTGTTTCTTGGAGCTTCTAGAAAATGTCACGTAAATGCCAGTTCACCTCGGAATTTTTGCTGACATAGGAAAGTTAACGTAGAACCCGGCATGTTTGCCCCTGTGAGGAAAGTGGAAATTCATGTTACAGGCCCATGTATTATATATCATAAAATATTTCCATCTGCTTCTGAACTTTCCATAGGCGAATGCCCAACCTCCGTTTCTGGATTACTACCGAGTAAATGGGGAGTATGTATGGAACTTTGCCCATCCACCCCTTCCCACTTCTCCCCCTGCCCCCAACACACACTCCTGTGGACATTTGGCATCGTTTAACTCTGAATGAGCTGGCTGCACACATGCAAAAGATATTAACTTTACATTTCCACTAACTTCCTCTGACCATGAGAGATGTTTGTTAAGTACCAGACCATCTGAGACTCCAAACTCTCTTCTTATTCCCCAGGACCAAACTGTGTCCTTAGCAGACTGAGCCCCACCTCCCTCCACCACTGCCTCAGACCCCAGACTTTCCAGTCAGATGTTGAACAATTTAGATGCGTCGTGACAGTCACGAAAGCATTTACAGAAACATACATTTATATGTAGGGGAAACTCCAGTGGATGCCTGTAGCTGATGTGGCATAGATCAAACCCTATATATAATGTTTCTTCCTACATCCATATACCAATAGAAGGCTTACATTATAAATTAAACTTACAAAACATTAGCTAGTTGTTATTAACTAATATTAAAATATAACACGAACAGCAATATACTATAATTAAAAAAATAAGTGAATAGGGTCACATTCTCTTAAAATATCACACAACTCTACGCTAACTCTTTTCTTATGCTAAGGCCAGAGGAGGTAGAGTCAGGTGGATAACTTACGATGCCCAGGTGACATCAGGCTAGTCCTAAAGGTGCAGACACGGAGCTGAGCTGATCCCTCAGGCAACTGCTAAATGTCTTCCAGTGGGTCCATGCCACAGACCCGCACTGAGTACACTTCCAGCCCGTGGATCCCACGGGCTGGAAAACTGGAGTTTTATAACGCTACTTGGAAGAATAGCTTGGGGCTTAAGTTTGTTCCCGTTTACTTCTGCAAGCTTCTGTGTAATGTCTTTAGACCAACGTGGATGGCGTGCGCAACTGGAACCGCCAAAGAGAGAGCACAGGAAAGGGGGGCAACCATATTTTATTCTGATATAAAATGCGCTTGCACTTCTGATGGGGACTTGGTATTTGACATAGCCCTGAAAGAGTAAAGCTCTGTCCTGTGGCCACTGGGCCTCAATCTTTCATCTGCTGCCGGAATGGTGCAGAGTCTCGTTGTATGAACCTTATGTTCCAAAGGACAAAGCCACCATTGCCCCTGACACATTTCTTAATGGGCTCCTGAAGGTGACAAACACATGACCAGAGATCTTTTCTATCTTTTCTTCCCGAGCTTCTCGGTCTTCACTTCACATGTGGTCACTGTCTAGTCTGTCTCTCCAGCTCAGCAATAAAACCAATGCCTTTCCTCTGTGTTTCTGTCTGTGTATTGACTCCCTCCCCCCACCTTCTCTCTTTCTCTCTCTCCCCTCCCCCTTCCTCTTCCCCTCCTCCTTCCCCCTCCCCCTTCCCCTTCCTCTCCCCCTCCTTCTTTCCTCTCCCCATTCCTCTCCCCATCCTTTTTTCCCCTCTCCCTCACTCTCCCTCTCCCCCCCTCTCCTCCTCTCCCTTCCTATCCACCTTCCACTCCTTCTTCCCCTGCCCCTTCCTCTACCTCTCCCCTCCCCCTCCTACTCCCTCCCTGTCCCTTCCTCCACCTTTCCCTCCCTCCCCCTCTACCTTCCCCTCTCTCTGCCTCCTGCAAGTCAATCAGTGCAATGCCTGCATACCTCATGCCTCCTTCCACAATGATCATGGACTCACCCTCTATAAGCAAGCCCCCAGTTAAATCCTTTCTTTTTAAAATCGCCACGGTCATGGTGTTTCTCCACAGTAATAAAACAGTAACTAAGACACGTACATTTTTTTTTAACCACAATCTTCAAATAATACCAAGTATGCGCAGGTACAGACAGGTCGCCGGAACTGCCTGCTCCTCCCCCCACCGCACCCCGCTCTCTTATTGGTCCACCGTCCATGTCCTAGTCTGACTCCCTTTGCTCAACTCAGCTCTGGTCATGACCAAGTCGCTGTTTTTTCTGACCCTAATTGAGCGGATGCGGTGCCACTCTAAAGCCTGCCCAGACCTGAAGCCCTGGTGATCTTCCCCGTGGCCCCTAGAATGTACCTGATCATCGTGCGACACTCAGAATCCCGCGCCTGTACAGACCATCCCAGAATTTGCTGGACGATTTGCTCTGCAGCACGAAATCACCCAAAATACCTGTACTCAGTGATCCACTTAAAACATCAGTTTCCGTGGCTGGAGAGATGGTTCAGAAGTTAAGAGCACTTTCAGAGGTCCTGAGTTCAATTCCTAGCAACCACATGGTGGCTCACAACCATCTGTAATAGGATCCGGTGCCCTCTTCTGGTGTGTCTGAAGACAGTTACAGTGTACTCATATAAATATAAATAAATAAATAAATAAATAAATAAATAAATAAATAAATAAATAAGCCAAGACTGAGAAGGTATAGAAAACTTATCCACAACCCCGGAGACAAACAGCAAGCAAAGCTGTGGTGCTTGCCTATGTCTGATGTCATCAAACAGCCTCTGCTTCACTGGGACAGATACTCGGATCCTTCTCTTGAAGGAGAATAACAATGAGAAATGGCTTTTTAATCCCGAATCCACGTGGCTTGGTTTCTGTAGTATTTGATAAATTAGAAGGATTTTTTTTTCATTTTAACTTATCTCGAGGGCTGGAGAGACAGCTCAGCCCTTAAAGGAAGATACTGCTCTTACAGATGAGCCACAGCTGGATCCCGGTACCCACGCTCACCACCTGTAACTAGTTCCCGGAGAGCTATACCTTCTTCCGGCCTCCTCCGGCGCTAGAATGCATTTAGAGTGCACTGAAAGAACGTTTTGATTTCAGCAGCACAGCCTAGTTAAAGCCATGCCATCTGCCCTCTGTCTTCCTCATATAGCCTACTTCAATCCCAACACACGCCACGAAAATGTTTGCACATGCGCAGTGAGTTTGCTGGTGTGTGGTAGCCATGCCCTCAGCTCCTAAAACAGGGATTTGTGGTCTACTACCCAGCTGGAAACTAGGAACACCGTGACTTTAAGATTTGGTTCGCTTGTACACCCCTACACACGCAGCCAATCAAAAGGCAAGCATTGCTGTGATCTGGGTGGTCTGCCTTCATATCTGAAGCTGTTAACTGTGCTTTTTTATGTGCGTTTTTAATCTAATTATATCCGCGGGGAAAAAAGCATTCAAGTGACCAAAGGACAATAAACACGTCATATGGAGTATTTATAGTTATGGACATGTAATCTAATATTCACAAACCCTCTTAATAGCTATAGCAGTACAATCCTGACTACCCGGTGGCATTGTAACCCAATCTAGCAAATCCCTTTTGGTATGTACTGATGCTGAGTTCTGTTGCCCTAGAGAACCCCGACTCATACCGCCGGTGTCCGAGATCACGCTGCTAGTAGCTACTGGAGACATAAGAGTTTTGCCCAGCCTCCGTGGCTCTGAAGTAGAACCTGCTTTCTGGTGTCCATGCTGACACCCGCTCAGTTGATTTCATCTTCTTTCACTGTTTTGAAATACATACCCATTTTTGTTACCATTACCAACTGATGTGTGCAATGAATCATGGGTATTTTGTGTTTGAGCACAGATTAGGCAAAATTGAAACTCACAGGCTCTTTTTGTTTGTTTGTGTTTTGCAAACTTTATATTAGTTCTTTGAGAATGTCATACAATTTGTTTTGAGCACACCACGACCTCACTCCCTCTTCTCTGGACCCTCCCAACCTTTTCCATGCCAACTTTGAGATTACTTTCTTCTTCTTCTTCTTCTTCTTCTTCTTCTTCTTCTTCTTCTTCTTCTTCTTCTTCTTCTTCTTCTTCTTCTTCTTCTTCTTCTTCTTCTTCCTCTTCTCCTCCTCCTCCTCCTCCTTCTACTTCTCTTCCTTCTTCTCCTTCTCCTCCTCCTTCTACTCCTTCTTCTTCTCCTCCTCCTTTTTCTCCTTCTTCTTCTCCTCCTCCTCCTCCTCTTTCTTTCTCCACCAAGTACAGGTTAGTACCCAGCTAGTTTGAGGACTGGGACCTGCTGTAATGTGTAGTCAACCAGGATCACAACATGAAAGGAAGCTCTCAGATGCTGAGAGCTCCTTAGTAGTGGGGGCTGACTGAACGCCTTCAGTTCTCTGTTGAAACTTTGGCTGGAGGTTGCTGATACTTTCTGTGTACTCCCACAAGTGTCAGAATCTCAGGGTGCCAGAAAACAGTTTCCTTAAGGTTGCCTAATACCTCCTTTATTCTCAAAATCTTACTTACATAAAGGGGATCCACGTGACTTTTCAGTAGCAAACTGACATCACCATTTGCCCTTGGGTTTGGCTGGAACCAGACCTAACCTACGCTGCTTTCTGGGCTGCTTTAGGGAGCTCTAGGGTCTGGCAAGTCACTGTTTTAAGTTCATCTCTGGCAGATTACCCACTGAATTCTCCCAAGGAGTCCTAAAAGCCAGTCAGTCAGCTCCAGGAGAACATAAACATCCAAAGGCCACTATCTGCCCAGTGACACTGATTTAGTCACTTTATGGTGGAAGTGGTGAACTGAAAAGAGGTTTTTCTAAAGCACACGGGGGGGGGGGGGAGGACAAAAAGATTGCCTCACTCCGGATAAACATCTGTGCATCTGTTGAAAAGGTCAAGTGGCCAAGCAAGTTCTTGTCTAATTTTTTGCCTCCTTCTTGGCTGGTGTTTTTTGATCATAGAAAAATCGAGTGCTCGGAGATGGTTTGACTACTCTCGAGCAGATAGTGCTAGGCACTAAGTCAACCCCATGTCCTTCCTTGGATGGCAGGGAGCTTGCACTTGCCAAGGAGGTTTCTGGCCAAGGCAACATCCTTTGAGGTCTCACTCTGAGCCACGTAGTCACCCTCTCCCAGATCTCCTTTTCTTTGAAGCCAGCACCATGTTCTGGATCCGTCAGTAACTTTCCATTTGGAATCTAGAGAATAGTTTTACCTACTACCGGCACAAATATGTTTTTAAAAGGGGCCTTTCTCCCCACCCCTTGTTTCCCAATATTTCAAAATGTGTACAGCATGAGCTGGAGAAATAGTTCGGTTTGAAAGATGCTTGCCTCAAAAAGGTGGGGGCACACTGCACTTGAATCCCAGAACTCACATCTAAGAGGGCCAGGTGCAATGACGCATGCTTGTACTGCCAGAGCCGGAGGGGTGCAGAAAGAAGGACCCCGGGGCTCACTAACCAGGCATTCCAGCCAAACTGGCAATCCGAGGTCCCAGGAACAGAGACTGTCTCAAAACAAACTGAAGATGGCTCCTGAGGCATGACTCCTCTTCTTTAATTATTATAACACACACATACATACACACACATATATAAGCATACATACACACACACATACATATACAAGCATACATACACACATATACACACATATATACATACACACAAATACACACATACACATATATACATACACACATACATACACACACATACACAAGCATACATACACACATACATACACACACATACACAAGCATACATACACACATACATACACACATAAACACACATACATATACATACATACATACACATACACATATACACATACATACACACACATACACATACATACATACACACATACATACACACATACACACATAAATACACACATACACACATACTTATACACACACACACACACACACACACACACACACACACACACGGGAGAATGCACCCCAGAACAAAAAGCCAAGAAAAAAGAGGAAAGAAGAAACCGTATAACCAGATCTCAGAGTACCAATAGATTTAAACATGCCTTAGCACACATATCCCTGTCTGATATACTTTATACCCATCTGTCCAATCTAGTTACTATGTTTTATAAGTCTTGGGATTGTTCTAGAGGCATCTTCTCTCTGTAGAGAGCAAAGGCGTTGCAATGACATTTCATATCAGACCACTGCACTTTTGAACTTGGTCTGATAAACAGACTGGTGCTTCTTAAGCAATGATCTGGATAGGAGTCCCTGGAGGACCGTGCGAACACCACTCCCTTCTGTGCGCTGCTAACAGTCACCTAGGTGATGGGGTGACAGCCATCAACTGGTGAGCAGGTGGACAGAGTACAGACTCCAGGACAGTGCCAAGCCTCACCCAAGAGCCCAGCCGTGTCGCTCCTGGACAGTTTCTACTGACAATGTCAAGGTAGACAAGTGACCACGGACCGTCCACTCACGGTGTCTGTGTGTGTTGTCGTAACTGTCTTAAGCTGTGAACTTGGAGCTGGGTAGGACAACTTGCAACACAAACATGAGGAGCTGAGTTCAGATCCCCAGGACCAACCAAAAAGCCAGCCCCATAATACACATTTGTAATTGTATTCTCCCGTGCTGTGATGGGAAGCGGGAGACAGGAGAAAGTTAGAGAGAGAGGGTGTGTTTATCAGTATTAAAGTGACATTAATTACATTTACATATATATAATTATTATATAATATATAATATAATCATATATAATTAATTATTTTATATATATATATATATATATATATATATATATATATATATATATATCCTCTTCTTAGAAGCCACCTTTAATTCCATGTTTCTATGCCCTGTGCTTATTTAAAGGCTTTTTCTTAACAGCGTTGTCCTCTGCGGTGAACATTTTCCTGAAATGGGCATCCCACTTGGCCCATTTTGTTCTGGAAATACACCTTTAGGACCATCAAGATATCATTAGGCGAGAGGGTTCCAGGGGCAAAACTCCCTACTTTTAGCAGTGGAGCTGGAACTGGAGTGGGGGAGCGTGACAAGAATGGATAGAGAGATCTGTGCAGAGACAAGTAAAACTATGCTGAGGTTCAGCCCTGAAGAAAACTGGGGGGATCCCTTCGGTCTTTTAAACATCTCTAAAATGGAATAGCACTTTAAAATATAAGAATATGAATATTACAAAAGTGGAATAACCAAATATTCCATCAATACAGGAATGGCTAAACATACATGTATGTACACACATGTATATATTGGAATATTTATTATTCAGCCACTAAAAATGACTTGACAAAAGCCTATAATGTAATTTGGAAATCAAGGTGGGTGCGGTAGCTGATCTTTATTGTCAGCTTCTTCGGATTTGGAATCATTATGGAAGCAACTCTCTGGATGTGCCTATGAGGGTGTTTCCCAAAGCATTTAGCAGAGAAGGGAGGAGCCATTCCATTCAGGGTGGAGTCCTGGTCTGAACAGAAAGTAGAAAGAGAGCTGAGTACCCAGCATCCTCCCCTCCCTCAGATTCCTGAGGATACAGTGTAACCAGCTGCCTCCTGCGCCTGC
The DNA here is from genome assembly GCF_963924665.1 of Micromys minutus. Taxonomy (NCBI): domain Eukaryota; kingdom Metazoa; phylum Chordata; class Mammalia; order Rodentia; family Muridae; genus Micromys; species Micromys minutus. The sequence goes on along the minus strand of NC_137979.1, from coordinate 56,215,844 downwards.
TGCCTTTCTTTCCTATGGTGATGGAATGGACCCTCAAGCTGTGAGCCAAAACAAACCTCCCTCCCTTAAACTGTTCCAGACCGTTATCTTGCCACGGCAAAGAGCAGAAGCAGCTGATACAGCATCATGAGTCGGCAAAGGGTTGTATTGCGCATGGCTCTTCTGACTGTGTATGTGTGGAGGCAAATTACAGAACAATGTGCTTTTAAAATTCCTGAACAATTAACTCAGAATAGGAGGTGGTATTTATTTTTCCCACATGTGTTCTTGAACTCTTCTCAAAATATATTATTTTTAAAATCCCAAAAAAAAAAAAAAAAAAAAAAAAAAAAAAAGCGCTATTTCCATTTGAGGAGAAAACACCTACTCAGCAAGTATTTATGAGCCCCAGCCATCTGGGGTGGTGGGGACACACAGACAGCTTTGTGAGTCAGTCCTGTGCAGTGGCTCATTCTCTCCCATGTCAGTTTAACTCCATTGCTGGCTTGACTTCACACAAGCTCACCCTCCATCACATCACAACGTCTTGATCAAATCACTTCCCTTGGTGTGATCATGGATTATAATTAAATAGAAACTGATTTCATCGCGCATCTGAATAAACTTTTCTCTCGGTGCCTTTTGGCTGGTGACTGAAGAAACAGAGGGAAAGAGAGCAGAAGCTATAGAGAGCAATCCTGGGGCAGGCGTTTGCTTTGTCAGCATGAGGTCCTGAGTGTCCCCACCCTCACCCCCAGAACTCATGTAAGAAAGGACAGCTACAAGTCCCAAGATGGCTCAGCGGGAAGGTGCTTGGCTGGTGAATGCCTGCCACCAGGCCTGAGGACAGGTCGATTCCCAAGCCCCATATGGTGTCGGGAGAGAAGTGAGTCTGGCAAGATGCCTGCTATCCACAGGCATGGCATGGCACGCCTGCCCACTGCACTCAAAACAAATACCTAAAATAAAATAAAAAGATTGTTTTAAGTCAGGAATACTCTGGGGGCCAAAACTTGATGAATCCCTGGGACTCAGCGACCAGTCAGCCTAAGTATAGGTAAGTTCTAACTCAATAGAAGACCCAGTCTCAAAAAAATAAATAAATAAATAATAATAAATAAATAAATAAAAATGGAGTCTCCTGAGGAATGACATTCAAGGGTATCATCTGGCCTTTACATATGTCACATATGTGCTTGTACATGTACCCACTCACAAACAAATGAAAGAGAATAAGACGAGGCTTTTTTTTTTTTAAGATTACTGATTTGTTTTCACTGTGTTGTATTCATCAAGCGTTGATAGTTTTCAAAGATTTACTCTTTAAAATACACTTCGAATATTCGCACTGGTGAACTTCATAACTTCTCTGATGCTTCTACCTGGACCTTCTGCATAGCTAATTTTGAAGGAAGTCTTACAGTCATGGGATAATTCTGATTATCCCAAGGTAGAGGAAACGTGAAAACTCTTAAGCTGGCCACCATATGGTGAGAGGGAAGAGCTAAATTACCTCCAAATCTAGACACTCAGCAGTGAATTAAGCCACCCATGACTTACTCTGACCATCAGACAGCAATTGCATGAGAGACACCGAGCCTGATCACGCAGCTGCGCCCAGGAGATGCGCAGGAATGCCAGATATAGTGATAAACATCTATGGGATGTTCAATGAGTCTGTAGATAAACAGGACCAATTTTTTAAAAGAAAAAGGGAGCTTCTGGAAGATGCCTTTCTCCATCCTGAGCAAGGAGAAAATAGTTCTGATGGAGCCAAGGAACACCAGGCAGTATGAGAGGCACACACGAGAGAAAGGTGTTACACGCTTCAGAAGTTGTCTCAGATCTGGGGAGTTCTTAGTGTGAAGGTGCTAATAGTTACAGAGAGGGGGTAAAACAGGAACCTTGGAAGATGTTGCCTGAGAATCTTAACAATGCCCTCGGTGATACTCATCAGTGAGTGTCAACTTGACTAGATCTTAAAAATCTCCAAGGGGAAAAGCCCTCGGGGCCTGTCTGGGAGGGATTGTCTAGCTTAGATTACCTAAACTGGAACAACCTACCTGCTATGTGAGGAGTACTTTCCCAGGGGCCGGGTCAGAGTGAAGAAAACGGAGAAAGAGAGCTGAGCACAATCGTTCATCTCATTCTGCTTCTTCATGGTGGAAAGGCAGCTGGACGGATATCAGAATCATCCGACGGTCTTCATTGGTGTTTGTCTAGAGGCAGACATGATGTGACCAGGTGGCTCACGCTCTTGCCGTCATGTTTTCCCCCTCCATGGTGGACTGTCCCTTGGGATTGTGACACCAATCAAACCCTTCCTCCCTTAGCTGGGTATTTTGTTATCACAATGAGCAAAGAATCCAAAACCCCCACCCCATCCACTCATCTCCCTCTACTGCTTGCATCAGGCTAGGCCTATCAGGTAAGGATAAAGGAAGGATCCTATCTTAAAGCAGTCTGGTGGGAGAAAGATTGTAATGTTTATGTGGGTCACTGGAAAGTCATTTTGGGGATGTGCGAAAGCACAGAGAATCCTCCACCTTGGAATCTAGTCTCTTCAATGATGTAGATCTATGGCTCAATTTGAAGTGCACTGAAGTTTGTCCTGATTTCGCACGGGCACATTTAACCTAGAGACAAGATAGAAGTGGATGTCTACCTCCTGACACATGGACGGTTCACTCCAATTGTCTGCCATTCTTCAAACCACATTAAAGGTGAGGATAAATCAACTAGAGCTTAGACTAAAAGACCAATCAGAAAAATTTGCAGACCCAAACAGTTATGACGTTACTTACACTAACATTTTCTTCTTCGTCCCTCTCACCATCTGACTCATGGTACTACCCCATCTCAGAACAGGTACGTTCTAATATGATACCAAAGGTAGCACGGAAAACTCGAACAACTAGTTAGCTGCATAGTCCGGTGTCAGGAACATACAGAAAAGAAAAGCAAGTAGGTCTTAGTCTTTTCATGGAAGCTGTTTGATTTTAATCATGAGGTCTTGGCCCTTTCTTCTAACCAAGGCTGTCTACAAGAATGTTGAGTATGAAGTACGTTGTGAATGGAATTGGGGTCTTTTTCCTCTACTGTGTAGCTATGTTGTGTTCTGTTCCACTTACAGAATGGGATGTGTCCTGGCTAATTGTTATCAACTTGACACAACCTAGAGTCTCCTGGAAAGAGGTAACACTGACAAATTTCACAGATCAGAACAGGTCTGTGGCTACACATGTGAGAGACCATCTTGATTTATGATTGATTTGTGATCTATGATTATGATTGATGGAGAGCCCAGCTCACTGTGGGTGGCACCATTTCCTAGGCAGGTGGTCGTCTTAGGCTGTATAAGAAAGCCACCTGAGCATCAGCCAGTGAGCAAGCCAGTAAGCAGAATTTCTCCATGTTTCTGCCTTGGATCCCATTCCTGACTTCCTTCAGTGACAAACTTTGGCCTGGAAGTATAATCTAAATGAGACTGTTTCTTCCTTACATTGCTTCTGGTTGTGGTAATTATCAGAGAAATCAAACTATGGTGTCATGGTAGGATCACAAGAAGGAGAGGAGAGAGTTTTGAAGCACACAAGCAATACTTTTGCTTGGTTTTGCTTTTTGCTGTGGTGGCTTATACCCAGAGCCTGGATCAGGCTAGACAGGGGACCTAACCCTGAGCTACATCTGGAGTCCACCAGATCCCTTCCTAAGGACAGCTCTCCTAGAGCACATCTCATGAGCAACTCAAGGATGATACTGACCCACTGCACTTTTTCAAATGTCTTTTATTAGTTGTACATTTCCTTATGAGATAAAACACCACTGCATTCAAGGGCATCCCTCCTGAATGCTGACATCATCTGTCCCAGCTGTGGAAGCACGGTTAGCACTTTGAGAGAACAAACTGGTTGGGCAGTCACTTTTCGCCCATTTCACTGTCTTCTCCACTGTTTGGGTCAGTTCATAAATTGACAAGACCTTAAACACAACACTCGGGGTGTAAAGTTTTGCACACACACACACACACACACACACACACACACACACACACACATCCAGAGAAAAGTTACAATGTCTGCAGCTCAAGCCGTCTTCGTTGGCACCAGTGTGGGGCTAAAGAGCATCCTGAGATGGGATATTAGATTGGACATTCCTTCTTAGCGCAGAAATTCAAGTTTGACTTCATCTCTCCAATTTATTTCTTAAGGTGGGGAGAGGGAAGCTGGGAGAGCCACCTTACAACCACTGGCCTGATGTCGATACCATTCTCTTGGTCAAATGCATGGATTCCAAGAAATCTGTCCTAGCATATCAAAGACATACTCTTCATACAGTCTCAGATCAGAAATAAAGGGGACAATGATGTCCCATGTCTTACTAGATCTGGTGATATGAATTCCACCATTCCATGACTTTTACGTGAAACAAAACACCCCAGCTTTGGCAAATTATTCCTGGCTTGATGGCTGACTGGGCTATTACACAACCCTTATCAATGGTGTTTGCAGTGCAATATGGGTTTCTCCAGAATAGAGCCCAGGCTATTCCAAATGTTACAAACATGCATGACGTCTTGAAGGTCACATCATCCTTCAACTAGGTGTGCTCCTGGAAGGTTTGTGAACATCTATCATCTACCAACATCAATGTACGGATCTACCTCGGGTCCTACATGTGAACTAGTTATTACCTTGATTCTGAGATAATATTACCAGTTTCAACAAGTTGTTAAATTAAAAAAAAAAAAAAAATGACCCAACCACTATGTCCAACTTGGATGACAAGAAAGCTAAAGCTAACATAAGAAAACAAGAAAAGAAAGAGGAGAAAGTAGACTGAACAACAAAATGGGCATTTGGAATACACAATCCCAAGGCGTTACAGAAGTCATTACATGATATTCCGACCTTGCTTGCCTTTCACCATAGAGAACTGAGGAATGTTTCTGGGGCGAGGGGGGATCAGCCCTGCCGGTCTCCATTGAGAAAAACACTAGGTGAGGCCTACACAAGTGCATCCATCACTCTTGTAGATCATAGTTAAGAATGGAGGGCCGAACTTAATCTAACACTTACCTTGAAGGCATGGAAACGTTCCAGGAGGCCCTTCCTGCAAAAAAAATCTTAGTGAACTCTATGTTCTACCACTCAGCCTGCCTTGTGTAAAGAAAAAGATCCTGGAACCCACAAAGAAAAAGGTGTTTCTAGTCCAGGACGCTCAGCAGTATAGGGCACTTGGAAGCAAGGATGGAGTCTACAGGGGGATGTCCAGCATGGTCTCATCGTCTAATCTCTTCATACACAAAGTTTAAGGGGGCTGGAATCGGGAGTTCAGAGGCGGGGTCAACATCCCTCTGATCCGGTCATGCTTGCTTTGGGCCCAAGAGCTTCCTTAGTACACACACACACACACTTTGCAAATAAAGTTGGCTTGTGACATAGGAAAAGAAACAATCATAGTTACAAATGAAATGTGCCTCTTGTAAAATGCACAGGATGCAAGGACAGGTGTTGATAAATATTACTTAAGGAAACTGAATGCCCAATCTGCTTGCTCCTTTTTAAAGGGTAAGGGTTAGCAAAGGACTCCTCATCCTTCTACAGAGGCACTCGCCCATCCGTGCTTCCCACTGCTGTGATCACAGTAGTAAGGATATGGAATCAGCCATCAACTGGTGAAGAAATAATGAACTGTGGTGCACATAGAAATGGAGTTTGGGTGAGCCACAGTAAAAAAATGAGATGTATTAGGAAAATGGATGGAACTCGAAACATTTAATGAGACAGCCTAGGCAAAGAAGATAGGAGAGACATCTCACACCCCCTCTCTTATAAGTTCAAATGAAGATGCCCATGGTCACAAATTTCTGAGAGATCCAATAGTAGGCTAGGTACATGTAAATTCTTTTGAAGATTTTTTTTTCTATGTGTACGTGTGTTTGTTTGCAGAGGTTGTATGCACCACATGCATGCTGGGGCCTAAGGAGTCCAGAAAAGAAGATCAGATTCCCTGGAAGGGGAGTTAGAGGCAGCTGTGACCTGTCCCACGTGGGTGTTGGGAAGCTGATGCAGTCTTCCCATTGAACCATCTCTCCAATCCCTGAAATGCGTAATTTCCATCAGCGCATTTGCATTAACAGAGGAGCAAACAAAACTTCCCTCCTACAAAGTCCTTCAACTTGATTTTTGTATCTTTTTAAACTAGACTCCTTCTTTTTTCCAATAGGAAAACGCTTCCATGGGGATTTTGCCTGAAAAGTGAAGTCTGGGTCAGGACCTACAAAGATAGCCAGCAACTGAAGCCCTGTCTCCAAAGATCCTGCCGTGGGAGGATGATATTTGTGGAGCAAAGCCTCAGAAAAAGGTCCTCTCTGGATTTCCCATGAAAACAGAGCTGTGTTCTGAAGGTTCTCGAAGACAGGTTCTGTTTTCCCATGTGTGACAGGAAAAAAGTTCTTTTCCACACACAATGAACATTTCGATGGGCCCTCGGAAGGATGGCCCATCTCAGATCTCGAGATGTAAATGATTCAGATACACTGTAGATGATAAAGACGCTATTAATTCCAAATGTGTCCCGTTCTGAAGGTGACAAAGGAAATAGCAGAGATCTCTGAGTGACCACCATCCTAGAGCGAAGGGTGCAAAGACTGACAGTGACAAGTGATAACACAGCTTTCTGGGTGCACAGGGACCCAACAGCCTCTGCGGTTCTGAAATTCACAGAGGGGGGGGGGGACGGGGGTCAACTCAAGAGCAATCACATCAGAAAGATGGTATTTTGCACAGGTCCCTTGAATCGTCGAGGGGCTAATGGGGTTAGTAAGAGGAGTGCCCCACCCAAGTTCAGAGGCAGAACTTCGAAGTATGAGTCTAATCATGGGGACAACTGGAAACCTCTAAGCTCACTACTCACAGGAGTACTTTAGACCCTAAACTACCTTAGATTACTCTCGGGGAAATAAACAAACAAGTATATGGGTGAGCTGTGCACACTTCTGAAGATGTTGGACTGCAAATGTAGCCCAGTGGCTAAGAGTGGGACTGGCAATATAGCCCAGTGGGTAGCGTGGTTGTCTAAGATGCATAAAGCCCTAGGTTCAATTCTTAGCACCACATACTATAATATTATACTATAATATTGATAGTATTCCCCATAACCCCAGCACTTGGGAAACTGAGGCAACAGGGTTATAAGTTCAAACTTAACTACATAACAAGTTTGAGGTCAGTCTGGGATGAAGAAGATTCTGTCTCAACTCATATTGCCTGGTAACTCCAGCTCCAGGGGATCCAATCCACACATACATGTACAAATAGAGGTGCACACGCACAGACATAGACATAAATTTAAAGTAAAATTAAAGGATCGTATCTGCCCGCTATTTCTAATGCCAACTTTGGTCTCATGAGTCCACTGCAGTCCCAAAAACAGAGAAACTAAAAGAGCTAATGTCTGGGCTTACGATTCGTCTTGCACAAACAGTCCACTGCAGAGAAAAAGAAAATGAAAAGAAGCTAAGAATCAAGGGTACAAGTAATATCTAAGAATGTGCCTTTCCCAAACTAACCTAAGTCATGATGTCAACCACATAGTAGTGAAGAGAGTAACTTAACCTAGAGGAAACTGCTTCATCGCCTAGAATAACAAATCCTTCCCCGGAGAACAGTCAACACACACAGTACTAAAATCTCCCCATGTTTCCTGATTTTATTTTCCTGTAATCCTCTTCCTAATAGGCCTCAGGAGCTAATCCAAATATGGAGTTCAAATTCCATCCACACAGTTAATTAGTTAGAACGTTGTGTTTGACAGTCTAAGACAGGCATTGGCAAACCATGGGCCTGTGAGTTAAATATAACCCCTGGACTGGTTTTATAAGGTTTAATTGTAACAAGGGCACCAGGTTCATTCATTTTGGCATTGTTTTCTGATGTCTTTAGATTTCAACAGAAGAGCTGAGAAGATACTGTATTAAGAACCACAAAAAGTCCGTGAAACAGAAAGCCAAAAAATAGGTACTATCTTGGCCTTTATCAACATTTACCACTGTATTAAGGGCTGATGTCGTTCTACATTCAATAGTATTGACTAATCTACATTTTATACTAGTCTATTGATCTATAAATCCATAAACTTCCATTCCTTCCCCAACAAAGAAGTTTCAAAACTGATGGTTCCTATATGAAATATGTTGTCCTAGAGAAAAAGTTCTAGTTTTCTATCTATTTCCAGGATAATCACAATTTAACCAGTTAAGCCCATAGAAAACTTCTGGGCACCGTTAGCACACACCTCGAATCCCAGTACTCTGTAGACAGAGGCAGGTGGATCTCTGTGAGTTTGTAGCCAGCCAGATCTACAGTGTGTGTTCCAGGACAGTCGGATCTACAGGGCAAGTTCCAAGCCAGCCAGGGCTACACAGAGAAACCTTGTCTCAAGAAAAAAAATGAGAGGAGAGGAAGGGAGGGGAGGGGAGAGGAGAAAAACCAAAGACTATCTATACCTGTCAGTACATTCAATGGTATTTTAAACAAATTTAGATCCCAGGAGAGAGAATCATGGCATCATGAAATGCTTGGCCATTTACCTGGTGTGGTAACTGTTTCTTCAGAGATTCAATGTGGCATTTTTTAATGTCTGTGTCAATGGCCTGATTGAAAACTGCTTCTTCCTTTAGAAAAATTTAAAAAAAAACAGAAAAACAGAAAAACCACTAGGACCACGAAGGTGATATTTATCCAAGTATCATTTCACTTGCTACGTCCATAAAAGTAGGAGATTCCTTGAGTCAGAAAAATCCCCTTAAACTCAGAGGCTTTCTGACAAACCTCCAGTGTGTGACGTAATAGAAATACTCTTCGGTTCGCTAGCAGAATGTCAACTCTAATAAACTGTGTGAATACATAAATCTTATTCTCAAGGTCAGAGAAAGTAATGACCACCCTAAGCCCCATAAGAAAAAAAATAAGGAATTAAGAACTGGATATCCATTGTACTTTTAAAACAAACTTGTTTTTCCTAAGCATTCCTAGAAGTGATTACTCTGAGCAGAAGTAACAAAACCTTGTGGTTAATGAAGACCTTTGTGGGCTTAAACCATGACATCCTAGACCCTCTTCATGTCCTTTGTGATTATAAAAGACACTGGATGGATTTGATTAGGAAAATCGAGAAAAGTGGTTGTCTTGGTCCCGGTCTTCTATACTGCACAGACTAGGGACTGTGTTTTACTATTACATTTTAAAAATTGTGTATGTGTAATGTGTGTATATTGTATGTACTTTTTTGGTGTGGATGTGAGCACATGAATGTGTGTGTGAGTTCACATGTATGTGGCTATGTGGAAACTAAAGGTCAGTGTGAGGGGGCTCTCTCTTGAATGTCTCTCCAAGTTTGGTTTTTTTGAGGCAAGGTCCTTCTCCAAACCTGAGGCTACTACAATGGTTGGCCAAGGAGCTTCAGGAATGTTCTAGGTTGCCCTTACTTTCTAAGCCACCTCCCTAGTGCTGTGTTGTTTCTAGACCATGAAATTTATTAGGACACAACTGATAAACATCCAAGAATGGCTTCAATCTTTAACATCACAATCAAGGAGGCAGGCAAACCCAGAATATCAACAAGCAAGAGAATGAAACAATAAGGAGGTCGGGGCTCGGTGACTAAGAATTCAGTTTTCAAAGTCACTGTTCAAAGACTAAGCAAATCTCAGCATTGCATGTGCCCAGCATCCACAAGCCTTGTGTTAAAATAACTCTACAGGCTTGCCGATATAAAATGAATTGTCAGGAGAAATGCTAACATCTGAGTGACAGTCTTCAGAGGACTGCTGCTAAGCATCTTGGTCCTGATTTGCTGACAGATTCAATCTTTTGGCCTACAGCATCACACACACATAAGAGGGGATGGGGTACTTGATAGCCCATCAAAGGCACCATGAATAAGGAAACTTTGGCATGTGCCAATTCTTGGTTTAGAAGATGGACAAAAACTAAAAACAATAACCCATTTTGACTATATCATTCTGACCTTTAATAAAGTGACCTCAACCCTGGTGTGCATCAGGAATACATAAGAGCCTTTCCGCTTGCTTGCTTGCTTGCTTGCTTGCTTGCGTGCTTGCTTGCTTGCACTAATTCCCCAGCTCGACCTGAACCAATTAATTCCAAGTCTCTGGCGCCCACAGGGGCACCTAAATGGTTCCAAAAGTATATCAGGCTTGAACTAGCAGCTCTTCCCACTACAGTATCTTACAGGTTCCTGCCCTGGGCTCACAGACCAAACAACCCAGGCACACAAGTGCAGAACGTGCTCTTTGTTAGAAGTGATTCAAAGGAGGCAAGCGATTGAGAATAATCAGATCCAGACCAGAAAGATGATTTACTTCAGCAGTTTCACTAGAATTGTAGGAATTGTGTCCTGGGGCTTCTCCCCAACCACTTCTGTTTACATAAGATGATTGAGCAAAGCAGGAAGACAGATATTAAAGAAAAGAACATTCAGATTTAGAAGGGTGGGTCGGGAGATGAATGGGCACAACTGAAAGGATAATACCACTCTTCTGGTAAGAAGTAAACAAAATGGATGTGTCTTTGGAGCACATGAAGCTCTGCTTAAGCAGGTACTAGGTGGAAGGGTATTTGGAAGGATGGAGAGAGGGTACAGCACACTTGGAAAGGGCATCTGTCCTCAGGTACATTCCACCTTTTGTCGAAGACAGGGTCTCCCACTGGCTTAGAATTCCAACATGTAGGCCAGGCTAACCCATCCATTGGTTTCCAGAGATCTGTCTGTCTCCCCCTCCTACTTTGCCATCACTGGGTTTATGGGCCTGGGCCAAAAGGCAATTCTGGGAATCTGAATGCAAGTCCTCACGCCTGAGACACAAGTGTTTTGCTGACAGCCACCTCCTCAGCCCCGCCAATAGGTATCCCTCAAAACAGACTATAAAAGAGACGCTGATGTGTCAGACATGTTCTAAACAAGTGTCCCTGTGGGACTGAGTCCTGAAGATGCAAATAATACAATGGAAACTGTACTGTTAATGCTTTTGTATCCAGAGGGGATGGAGAGTTCCAAGAGGTCAGGGAAGGGAAAGAAAAAAAGTGTACTTTTGTTCCATCCCCTTTTTTATCAACACGAAGACCTGGAATTCCAACAGTAATTGCCTTACAGTACCACTGTCCCAAAGCACTTGTTCCTCATTATTTAGCAAATATCTACCTTTTCCCAGCCACTTGTAACACATCTTGACCCTAGAGAACCACATACACATTAACTAGAGAACTCATGGTGTCTCTGATCACACTTCAGTCAGCCAGCAGAGCTGGAGAGTGGAGCGAGCTACTCCGTGGTACCATCAAATTCATGTCTGAGCCTGTGACAACTTGGCAGTCTGTCCCAAGGCACTGTTCTTCAGTAAGTTTTTATTTCATTAAAGACAGCCACCATTTCTCTTCTCTTACCACAGCCTTTCTAATAATCAGGCTTCTCCATTGGATGTGAGAACAAACCAGCAAACAGGATAGTTCACGAATTACAGAAGCCAACCCCAGGGCATATCCGTTGAGGAGGCACAAGAGAAGAAGGCCTCAGTTCCCTCTGCGAGCTTACATATCTCCTCTTCTGACTGACTGGTATCTTTCTAACTGATATAGGTGATCCTAGAAGCCACTCGGTAGGACTTGGTTTAACAAATGTACTCACACATAAAAATAGACACACACACACACACACATACACAAATACATATGCAAACAAACACATACACACAGAGATAGGCAAGTAAAAAAAGCACATCATTTCTCATTATTTTCATTTTTCTACTAACACTATACCACAAATTTGAAGAGAACCATTGTTTTTTTGTTGTTATTTTGTTTTTGTTTTTTGTTTTTTGTTTTTTTTACTCTTTGAGCCATGATACAAGTGACTTTCATATTTTCCAAAGTTGGGGGTAGGGGGTTGGAGAACATTAACTTTGACAGTTCATTCAAAAGATGCGGTGATGACCCACGGTTGAGTTGAAAGTCTGGAGCAGCAGCCATGACAGCTGTAAGCCACACTGCACAGGAAAACGCCCCTTTGCTTGAGATTTTTATAATATCCTTAAAGATGCATATTAAATAACTTCCTCTGAAACACAGACATGATCGAACTGAAAAGAATAAAAGCCCTATAAATACTGCCAAGTCAGCCTTGTCTCTGTATCTCCCTTCTTGCATAAAATGAACTATTTCCAACCAAGCGCTGAAAACATAAATATTAAAATAATAAAGTGGGATACACTACAGATCTACTTTACGGTCTCGTCACTACCGTAGCACCTTGTTACCAGGGCCAATGCATTCGTTTTGTAAAGAACACGAGAGAACTGAGAAGCCTGAGGAACCGTAGGACTCACCATTAAATATTTAATCACCTTTTCAAGTCCTAAGGCTTAATCGTATTTCATCTAGAGAGTTCAGCCTATTCTAGAGATTCCAAGGCCCCCTTTGGAGAGGAAAAAAAAGAAAAAAAAACAGGGAGAGGAAACCCCTCAGAAAGGCAGGGTTCGATGATCTCAAGATGACTTTCTGTTGGCGCTGTAGTGAACTCGCTTCACCCTGTAAACCCACCACTCCACAGTAGGGTCGACCAGTTAACCAGTTAGTCCATGGCTTTTTAGTCCCCGAGTATCAGTTTTACGAAAGATGCCACATCTGCTGCTTTGGCTTCATGGATGGTGAAAAATGGGTGTTGCTGGAAAAGAGAAGAAAAAGACATGGCATTAACACTTGATACTATGTAAACCTAGCAAATGTATCTGTTTAATAAATGGGTTAGCATCTCTATCAAGGCAAACTGGATTTCTCAAATTCCATGTGAAATCAAGCACACGTTTATTGATGTGCTTACCTCAAAGCTATCTCTTTGCTATCTCCCATTTTGATATGTCTAGGTTTCCGATACAACGAATCTATAGCTTAAGTAACATATGCAAGTGTGCTACGTAACTCCATAGACACAGAAACGCAAAGATTGTCTAAGACCCTCTCTCGACAAAATCATCTCAGACAGCTGCGATAGTAAAATGACTAAAACTTGACAGACTTGGGTTCCTTCACTTCATGGGATGAGGTACAGGGTGATAGAAAAAGTTCCCAGTGTAAATGGACAAGGAAGGCATCCATACCCTTGACATGGCAAAACTGGTTTGAAATAAAACAGCTAAGGCCATTTTCTTTTCTTTTCTCTTTTCAGATTTATTTGTTTATTATATAAGTACACTGTAGTTGTCTTCAGACACACCAGAAGAGGGCATCAGATCTCATTACAGATGGTTGTGAGCCACCATGTGGTTGCTGGGAATTGAACTCAGGACCTCTGGAAGAGCAGTCAGTGCTGTAACCACTGAGCCATCTCTCCAGCCCATAAAGCCATTTTCTAAGGCCATATCCCCAACAAAGACTTAACACTACATCAGTCCTGAAGAGTTTCCATTAACAGACTAATGTAGACTGTCAGACTATACTAGTCAATTCAGAAAAAAAAAAAAAATTTCAACTCAAAGACTAAAAAAAGAAAAGGAAAGGAAAATGTCTTTGTGTGCAGGTCAGTTAAAATCAACTTAAAGAAAAATGCAATGTCATGTCTTATACTTTGTAGAGAAAACGTAAGGCATACCTGGAGCGACCCCATATTCCCAAGCAAGTCAAATGACCAAGCCACTTCTTCTGTGTAATAGAGCAACCCCCCTGTATTGCTCAGCTGGATTAAGTGTTGGGCTATAAAGCCTTCCAGCTAGAGAGAAACACATTAGGTCATGTTCCTCAACTCTTCAAGTGGGCACAGAAAGCAAGCAAGGAAACTCCGAAGGACAAGTCCTTGAGGTACCACACCACACAGCCCTCCACTGCACCGACTGTGCCCAGGTCTCTGACTAGCCCGTGGTGCTAGCTTCAGTAGCCACTGTGAATGGCTCCATGGGACTGTTTTCTCACGCAGTCGTGACTCACTCTGCTCCCCTGATGAGGGGTTCAGTTTGCAACCTTCGCTCTGCCCACCAGTAGGTTTTCTAATTATATTTGCTTGAAACGTGGCAGCAGAGGGCTGGGTGAGTCAGCTCTGTGGGGAACGGAGTGCACACCCATGCAAGTCTTAGGAAACAATGCAATGGAGGAAGGAACAAAGGGTTAAAAACCCCAAAGATGGTGGGTGGTCACTGTTGAGCACTGTGACTCAGAACACGGAAAGTTCTTCTGTTTCTGCCCGTTAGTGGGTATGGGCTGAGTGCTGGCTCAGAGCCTTATGCCCAGTGTGAAGTTCTAGATTCGGAGCCCTTCATTCGACATTCTCCCATCTGCCAAATACTGACACCCCTCTCAGTTACTGGCCACTAACGCAGCACACTTACCAGGGTCTTGGATTTTTGTTTGATTTTGACTACTGTAACTCATTAGCTTTCCCGCATCCCCTTGACATTTGGGGATCTTTTTAAGATGCTTAAAAAGCTCTTGACTACCAAAAACAGGACACGCCAAGCCTCAGACTGTCTGGATGATGAGTCCAGTGCCCATCGGCTCCACCTACTGTCTTGTTCTCCGAGAGCTCAGCACATGGGGTTCCGGCCCATGACTGAATTAAATAATATGATCTGAAACCCTTCATTCAGAACAAGTCCTTTAGATGTTTTTTAGTTTTAAGATACTACTGTGAGGGCCCAAGGACAAGAGAGCAGGGAGCAAGCAGTCAAGCCAATCAACAGGGAAGGGGTGATGAGCCTAGTGTGGGGTTTTGAAGGTGAAGAAGGCTGAGAACTTGATTCCTTCTATAAACAACTAAGAATAGGAAGGTTAGTAACCTGGAGGTGGGCAAATGGGGCCCCACAAGCAGGTTCAGGTTCCAGCTTAAGTATCTCTCTAAAAAGGTCCAAGAGGGAGAACCCTGTACTACTTAGGAGTCCTATGGTGCCAGGAAGAAGCATGGAGACTTGTGGACACGCTGCCAGGAAGCACAGGGGCAAGGCACAATCACTAAAAGCCCCCCAAAACATCCCAGGTATATACCTCAACCTCCAGGACTGTGGGTTCAGCTATCCTTGTTTTGTACCGTGATTCAAATCTAGAAATTTCTCAGATATTTGGAGAAAACAATCACTCCATTGAGAAACAACCTGAACAGCCTGGCCACTATTTCTGGTGGTAAGTGTCTAAAACTTAGACACGGGAGTCATCAAACTATAATCTACAGACCAAATCTAACTCCTCCTCTGTGGTGGTTTGAATGAGAAATGTCCCCATAGGATCGGATGCTTGAATACTTGGTCTCCAGTTGGTGGCGCTGTTTGGGAAAGTTTAGGAGGTGTGGCCACCTTGCTGAAGGAAGTCAGCACTGGGGTCAGCTTTGAGGTTTCAAAGACTCATGCCGTTCTCAGTTTGTCCTCTCTGCTTCTTACAGTTCAAGATAGGAGCCTTCAGCTTCCCATTCCTGCTGCTGTGCCTTGGCTCTACCACCCAAGGTTCCAACCTTCTGAAACTACAGGCCTAAATAAACCCTTTGTTCTCTAGAATGACTTCGTAGTGTTTCACTACATAGTGTCTGACTTTTAAATAAAGTTTTATTGGAACAGAGCTGTGTGCACATGTTGCTTTCCCATGTTAAATATGGCTTCTTTCAGCCTAGTTCACTTGTTTTAACAGCAACTGCATGGCTCATTAACCTAAAATACTATCTAGACCTTTACCAAAAAAGTGCTGGTTAATATCTGCTGAGAACAAAACAGACCTTTGAGGAGATGAGCCAATAAGATGTTGCTTGAGGCATGTATAGCCCTCCGTCTGAATTAGGGTGCAGATTATTGGGGATTCCATAAAAAGTTTATATCTGGGTTCAAACCTTGATGATAATAATATTCCTTTATTTGGGGAAAAAAATCTTTTTTTTTCTCCCTTCCTACCTCTTCACAAATTCCTAAAACTGAAACAATAGCCTCCCGGCATGTGCCGCCCAGTGCTGAAGTCAGGGAGCTCCTACTCAGAATTTCCATTTCAAAACCTCAATTCCACAGGAAAGCAGGGAATAGTTACAGTCATAAAAGGCATGTCCATTTCCAGTACCACAAAGACTAAGGCCATCGAGGGGGAGGGTTGCCCACACAATCTTACATCAATACACATGCCAACTTCCCCCCTCTCGTGCTTGTTAAGATTGTATCAGGAAGGCAGACTTCAACATCAGATGCCAATGTATAGGAAACATTTTCTTTTCCTCAAATGTTTTCTGATGAAAGTTTTGATAAGAGGCCACTTAGATGAAAGGAAAAACAAAACGGATGGTGGGTACTAGCTAAACAACAGAGAAAATGTTCTTGTGTTAGAAATCAGTTATAAAAAAGAGACTTCCATCGGATCCTATAGGAATCACTCCTTGTCTATCACCCCTGATGTAAAATTATCTGTTAAAAGTTAAATGTCCATGCATAGCACAAAAAGGGAGTTGGGCCTAGAAAAGGCCTCCAGTTAGTCACTTCTAAAAAATAATAATTCAAGAACAGATTTTCAACTCAAGCATGTAGATATATCCTCAAAGACCACACATCTGTCGGAGTTTTCATTTTTAGATTGACTGATTGATTGATTGATTGATTTTTAAGTCTATACATATGCTGTCACTGTTTTCAGATACACCAGAAAGAAGATGGTATGGGATCTCATTACAGACAGTTGTGAGCCACCATGTGGTTGCTGGGAATTGAACTCAGGACCTCTGGAAGAGCAGCCAGGGCTCTTAACTTCTGAGCCATCGTGCCAGCCCCTACACATCTGTTTTCATACAGCTGCTGAGTGGTGAATATTAGACACTGCTCTTTTTAAAGACATATAATGGAAGCTCAAGAAGTTGACCCGACCCCAGTTCGTCTCCTCAGAGAATGGCTCAGAGTTCACAAAACCAACGTCTATCCCCAGAACTCAATCTCACACGTCTGAGATAGCCACACCGGTCATCTTTTGATAACTCTTTTCTAATATTTTATTCTTTGTTTTTAATTATGTGTATGAGAAGGTGGAATGTTTATGTACCCACATGAAGCAGACATCAAAATCTCTGTAGCTGAAGCTACAGGGCCCAACATGGGTGCTAGGAACTGAATTTAGGTCCAGGTACATGCTTTTAACCACTAAGCTATTCAGTAACTTTCATGAATATTTCCAAACGGTTCTTGCTCTGTGTCTCAGCTACCCCAGAACACTGTTTAATAAAAGACACCAGGAGCCTGCGCCTCTATGATGCACTCCGCTGATCCAGATAGACAGTGAAGTTATGGGTACAATGGAAGAAAGCACTCTGACTGTCGTTAGCAGGTCCACTACCAAGGTTCTCAAATTTTGCTCTTCCCTCTCTTGGGATTGAGCAACATCATAATTCTCCCTTGGTGACTCGCTTTGACTGTCAACTTGGCATAACCCAAGCCATCTGGGAAGAGAGTCTCAGTGAGGAATTATCTACACTGGGTTGGCCTGTGGGTATGTCATAGGAGGCTGTCTGAACTCAGTCAATTGATATGAGAAGATCCATCTCACTGTGGGTGGCACCATTCCCTAGGCAGAGGGTCCTAATCTCTTTTGGAGTGGTGAAGTAAAGCTAAATGCAAGCAAGCAATCTAACATGAATTTATTTTTTTCTGCTCTGACTTCCTGGCAGTCGTAGAATAACCTAAAACTGTGAAAACTCAAATAACCCCGTTCTCTCCTAAATTGCCCTCTGTCGGGATAATTTATCCCAGCAACAGAAACAAAACCAGAACATCTCCCTCCCAGTGTTAAAATTATAATCTTGATCATGAAGATACACCTGAGGGGTAGGCAGTAAGCACACATTCACATATAGTCTGAATTATTTCTCTCCAAAATCTGCCCCATGTTCTACATCTATTTAGGTAGAGGCACTATTACAGAACAGCATTGAGGTTTTGTCCTCATCATATATAACTAAGAGGAAAAACAATAAATTCAGGACCAAGTGCTTTACTCCGGTAAAAGAATTTACTATACTTCTTCCCACCAAAATGAAGACCAAAAATTAGAAAGATCACAAAATTCATCCAAGATTTGTTACGAAAAATTGACAGGTCACATGGCTTATACACTTATCCCATTAAAGTCTCTGAACTCACATATCTAGCACATTTACAGTGGGAACCTTCCAGATTTGAAAGCATCGGGGATTGATGGACATAAATGGTTTCCAGGTTTACTAACATGGCAAACATCACTGGGAACAATGACCTATTCTGAGCTTGCACCAAAAAACAAACAACAACAACAAAACATGAACAGAGTCAGCAAGATGGCTCAGTGACTAAAGGCACTTGCTGCCAAGCCTGAGGACCTGAGTTCAATCCCCAGGACCCACACGATGGAAGGAGAGAACTGACTCCAGCAAGGTGTCCTCTGACCTCCACATGTGCACTGTGCTGCCTGTGGACAAACAAATATACAAATACGTGCACATAAAATAAATAAGAAAATATTTTTAAAGGTCACTACAAGTGTCTAAGGGCCCTTAACTCTCTTGGGTCCAGTTCGCAGGAATCAACCATACCTCAGTGGATCAACTCCTCCCCGAGTGTTTATCTATGTATCCTCTTAGCCATGACTACATTACTAGCTGTTTATTTGCTAACACACACCAAAGTGTTTGCACTCACCATAAGCTCTGGATATGTAGGCCTTTCTTTGGAATTTTTCTTCAAGCTTAAAGAAAAAAAAAAGAACACATTAAAAATCTAACAACCATTTTTTCCCCACTATTAGGACTTTAGAACCAGTGTAAAGCTGTAACTAGCTTTTTTTTTTAATGCACAAAAAAACAGATCTCTTATACTGGCTTCCATTGTAAATTATAAACTCTCAGAAATTATGTTTTAAACCACGTCAGGTTTGCTTTAACATAAATAAGTATGTATGAGTGTAGAGAGTATGTGTGAGTGTGTGTGTGTGTGCATGTGTGTGTGAGTGTGTGTATGTGTGTGAGTGTGTGTGAGTGTGTATGTGTGTGTGAGTGTGTGTGTGTGAGTGTGTATGTGTGTGACAGTGTGTGTGTATGTGTGGACAGTGTGTGTATGTGTGTGTGAGTGTATGTATGTGAGTGTGTGAGTGTGTATGTGTGTGAGTATGTGTGTATGTATGTGAGTGTGTGAGAGTGTGTGTGTATGAGTGTGTATGAGTATGTGTGAGTATGTGTGTGTGAGTGTGTGTGTGTGTGTGTGTGAGAGAGAGAGAGAGAGAGAGAGAGAGAGAGAGAGTAGTGTGTGTGTGTGTTTGTGTGTGTGTCCCTTTAATACATCATGGATGCCACTCAGTCTAATTTCCTTACCTATGGCCTTTGCATTTCAAAACCTATCTGTACTCACTTTCAAGGCAGATTTTTATCCCACCTTCTGGAAAAGAAATCAGCAAAGGTTTCTTACTAAGCACCCCTCACTGCCTTCAGCCACATGCCTCTCCCTGTTTTGTGGTCCCCTTTCATATAACATTTGCTTTGACAAGTTCCAACTCTGCCTGAGACAGAAGCCACAAACCTATGCTTTACTGAGGAGGTGCTTCTTGTTTCCTGTCTTAGAGGATAAGAAAGGAAAGCACATTCAGTCAGCAAATTAGCAGTGGTTCTTAGAAATATCTTTGTGGTTGTGCACTGCTGTCTAGCGGTCATTTGGTTCTCTAACTACCCCAACATTTAATAACATCTGATGTCAGGGGCAGTCCTCATAAAACCAAAAAGTGAAAGAGACTCAACCCATCACCCCTGTCCTCAACCCACCCCTATCCTCGTCCCACCCCTGGGTCTAAGATGGAAAAGAAACGGTTTACTTGATGTTAGAGCTCCAGGTTATAAAACAATGTGTGAAACAACCTATAGCCTCCTGTAGCCACTGGGCCATAAGATCACACTTGAATGGAACAGAATCATTGATAAAGTCTGAGAACCACAGTGTGACGACATATTAAGTTCTTGGGATTTGTGCCGATCCGTCCTACTGAGCAGAGCTTAAGCATCCGACCTGAGCTCTGCTACCCCCACAGAAGCCCCTACGTGGGGCTCAAAGTACAGACCCGTGGGAAAGTGACGTCACTGGAAAGCATGGAACCATAGGCTTAGGCGAAATGAAATTCTCTTTAAAAATTCAAAGGAGGGGAAGCTTTGGAACCCAAACAACTTAAAAGCAGCCTACCAGTTTATTCCAGGCAATGCTGTGGGTAGAAGCCAGGGGACCTGAGACAGGCAGAGGTGAATACAGAAGTGTCAACCTGGATCTGAGGACAGACCTAGGACCTAGTGACCTCAGGGACCAGACAACCTATGAGAGAAAGTTCATCTCAACTGGGGATAAAAATAAGAGTGCGTTAGAAAGTAGAATTGTCAACTGCCGGCGTGGGGATGAGGATGTGTGCCTGGGTGAAATGGATGAACCCTTAACCCGCTGGTGGCTTTGCATATGCCTATATCCTGAGGGTCACTGTTGGTGGCTCCCAATGGTAGCTGTTCCGTACCTCCACCCCATGGGACACTTCTCCATGTCTGGAGGCATCTTTGGTTGTCACAACTAGTTGGCAGGATCTGACAGGCACAGGATGTCGTTAAGTATCCTTCAGTGTGCAAGCCTGCCTTCCACACCAAAGACAATCCAGTTGAAGATGCCACCGGTGCAGACATCAAGAGGTCAGGAATACTTGGAGGCTGGCCCCCTTGGCTTTCTTAAACTTGCTACACCCTTCTCCGAATTGGAATGCCATTGGAAGAACCATCTCCAGTTGGTTTATAGACCTTTGTTTCTATTCACATCATGACTGCCTCGTGTCTCCTGTCTCTCTTCTGTCTCCCTAGAAACAAAAGGTCATCTAAGTTCAAGTAGTAGTTCCCTGGGAAATTAGCACAGAAGGAGAAATATCCTCTGGGAACACTGTTGCCTCGTTCATAGATCCTGGACTTTGAAGTATACAGAAGCCCCAAATATCCAGCTATTATTCAAAGCAAATCTAAACCCGGAGATTTTCATCCACTGGGTAAACGATTTAACTTCTTAGATCAATAAAATAACACAAATATGACACATATACAAACTACACTTAACATCCAAGGAATTAAACAGAAAATCTGAGGTCTAGCAACGTAGTTCAACCAAGAACCAGCACGTGATGCCAAGTCTGGAGATCTTGTTTGATTCTTGGAGCCACATTGTAGGAGGGAACAAACTCCCATACGTTACCCTCTGACCTCCACGTGTGCACCGTGGTAGCATGCACCCCACACATACAAGGTAGGGGGGAGAAAGTGGGAGGGAGGAAAGAAGGAAGGTGGGAGGGAAGAGGGAGAGAGGGAGGGAATAAAAATAGAACTGTTTAAAATACATTAAATCTGAAACGCTCTGTGGCCCTTCCTATGACTAGCTTTTTACTCAACAGCAGAATTAAGGGGTTGATTAGCCAAGAGGAATACTTTGGCCTTGAAGTGTTAACATAAAGAGTTCTGGTAGCAACCGTGATAGTACTGGTGTCTGGTCCCCATTTACTGTGTCATAGGCTTCTCTCTTCCCGGTTGGCTAAAGGCTTTAAAGATTCCTTGTGACATTGCAGGGAGAAGCCTGGGCCTTGCACAGACTCAGCAAGCACTGTCACAAAGCTACATCCTCAGCCCCTGGGCTTTCAAGTTTTCAGTAAAAGTGACCCTGAGACAGGACTTTCTTTCTCCCCCAGACCGGTTTGCAAATCTTCACCTCTTGCTTGAATCCATCTTTTTTTAAAATGTGGGAAAAGTCGCCTTGGTTGACCAGGCACAAAATATGTAAGATTCCTTCAGACTTGAGAGGCTGTTGCTCAACTGCCCAGTAAACTACCTCTTGACTTCCCTAATCAAAAGGGAAAGTTTACCCCCAACTACAGAATTCTAATGAAAAGGTCTTTCATAGTGGCCAGACGTGGTGATGATGCCTGTAATTCCAGTTCTCAGGAGGTTGGAGCAGGAGGATTACAGAATCAAGGCCAGCCTGGGCTACAGAGGAGCCTTTTAGGGTGGCCTGGTGTATACAGTAAAACCTTATTGAAAAAGAAAAGGAATAACAAGGGGGAGGGGGAGGAGAGACACAGAAAGAGAGAGAGACAGAGGGAGAGAGGAAGGGAAGGGAGAAGTGGAGGAGAAAGGAAGGTGGAGAGGGAGAAGGTGAGGAGGGAGGGTGAGAGGGAGGGAGAAAGAAAAGAAAGAAAGCAAAGTAAGACTATTCGTTCATGGATACAGCCTATTCTCCCCGTCTTTTAAATCAAAACCCTTCAAAAGAGGCACTTAGAATAGTAAAACACCCAAGATAGAGTTGGGGTGGAAGCAAATGGAAGCAAACATCCCATGTTTAGTAGGAAATGCTTGAAACTCAATATAAAATAACAACCTTGGAGTTCAAAGGTACACCACTTTCTTCTTGGATGGAAGTCTGGCTTTTGAATTGTTCAAATGGCTTGTCACTGTTGAGTGTGCCATTAGCTAATTTCTCAAACTCCCCTTCCAGATGCCACAACACAGGCTCCTGACCACGGCTGGCACTACAAGCTGACCCAAGCTGTCTTGCGAGTTGCCAGCTCGAAGGCCGTGCTGACCAGGAGCTTTGCGCTCCCCCTCCCAACGATCATTTCCAAGAAGGGCTATTTGGTGTGTCCACAGAATAAAAACACGGTGTGCCTCCGAAGCCATACATTTGTCAAAAGAGAAATATCTACCGCCCCTTTTAACTTTCCTGTTCTGAGCAAACAGACTGTGCTTCATCGACTGTTTGATTTTAGCTACTCTGAGTCAGACAGTATTGACATCTGCACGGGCCTCCAACACACTCGGGTATGGCAACAGGCTCGCCGGCTGGGCCCTGAGACTCCAAAGTCGGCCCAGAGGAAATGCAAACATAAGTCTAACTATTTTAGCAGCAGGCGGCTTATTCTAGTGACTTTCCTGTGTCAACACATGTGAAAAGGTTAGAGTGAAAACTATTGGGTGGATCCAGTACATAAAGTGCTCATCCCATGAAACCTAAGGTTGATCCCAAAAACCCACATTAAAAAGCCAAGAGCAGCAGCACACACTTCTGATCTTGCCCTGGGGAGGTAGGGATAGAAAGATCCTTAGGCTTTATGGCCAGGCAGCCTAATTGAGTAAAAGACCCTTCCTCAAAACACGAGGTGGTCATGCCCAAGAAATAATGCCCGAGGATGACCTAGGCTCCCTTCCCCCTGTATACACACCATCTATATACCCACAAAACCATACATAGTATATGTGTACGAACACCTATATAAATTCAAACACATGCACTATATATATATACATAAATAAATATATATTATATATTGTGTTCCATATAGATGTGTGTGTGTGTGTGTGTGTGTGTGTTTATGATCTATCTGCTAAGGTCCCATTTTTACAAATAAAATCATATTAAACCTTCTACAAGACTAAACTGTAAGGATTTTCTACTACAAACATCCAAAAATCTTTTTTGTTTTTTCTTAATTAGATCATTTAAAGTGGAAAGACCCACTTGTAATCCAGATTGAGGTGAGAAGATGTATCTTTAATCCAGATCTTCTGAGGTGGACGATCCACCTGTAGTCAGGGCCACACCCTCTGCTAGCAGCCTGCACGAAGGACATGGAGGGCGGAAGCTGGCCCTCCTTGCCTGCTTGCTCTCACCTCACTGCCAAGTGCACTCCCTCTCTGGCATTAGAGCCACTTCTTCAGGGTCCAGAATGTCTCTCTCTCTCTCTCTCTCTCTCTCTCTCTCTCTCTCTCTCGTGTGTGTGTGTGTGTGTGTGTTTATGCATATATATAAACTTATATTCATTCCTACAAGTTCTATTTCTGTAAAGAACCCTGACTGATCAATAGGGAGATTCACACACACACACACACACACACACACACACTACTGTATTAGTCAGGGTTCTTTAGAGAAGCAGAACTGATTCATTCAGTTTTGTTCTTTCGTGTGTGTGTGTGTGTGTGTGTGTGTGCGTGTGTGTGTGTGTGTGTGTGTGTGTGTGTGTGTGTGTGTATGTGTGTGTGTGTGTGTAGGTGTGTGTAGGCACATGTTTGGGGGGTCATGATGTAAAAAGGGACCATGAGGTAAGAAGCATCTCATGGGAAGGGAGGGAAGAAAGGAGGGAGGGAGGGAGGGAGGGAGGGAGAGAGGGAGGGAGGGAGGGAGAGAGGGAGGGAGGGAGGGAGGGAAGGAATGTGACTTGGAAGCAGGGAAAACTCCTGTGAGGAGCAGACTAACAGGGTAGGAGAGTGCAGAAGGGAACTATGGAAGGAAACACTGAGAACAAAGTGTGTGAGAACATCTCAACAAAACCAAGTACTGAGTGTATTAACGATGAATTGTGAAGAAGGAACAAACGGATCAGCGTAGCTCTCATCTCGACACTCATGAGGGGTAAGTGCCCACACTTCCCATCCTTCATCCAACACGCTGTTTGCTCTGATGCTACTGAAGCAAAGGAGGAAGAGAAACACTCAGCCCTAGCACTCTGGGCTCAAATTAGCTGGGCACCAAGATGATGCCTCTCCCGAGACGCCCTCTGCCTCGCAGTAGGTCTTTTTCTCCGTGTCTGTTGTCTGCTGGTGCTGCGGTGTGCAGTGCATGAGACTTCCGTACTTCGGATTGTCCCTGCTTTTTAACTCTTTAACCAACAGCAAAAACAAATCCACCCATGACCCCTAGATTGTACCACGTCGGAAATCCACAGCCCCTTCTCTCTGCTTGACACAAAGATCTAGGGCCACCAGGAAAGACTCTAGCCTGACTGAGTTGGGACAGCACTTGAAGAGAAAAGGTCTTTCCGTGAAAAATGCACCAGAGGGACCGCTGTATGATTGGGAAATAGAAACTGGTAAGAGCTGGGGACAAAAAGTAGGCTTCCTTCAGAGCTAAGCACCTTGTCAGAGGGTTCCTGCCACACCATCTAAACTGTCGATCGTAACACAAATGAAATGATACTGGTTCCAGAGCATGCAATAGACTCATACAGTGATGTAAATGAAAAATAACATTTTATCTACTGTGGTGTGCCTGGCTCAGGGAGTGGCACTATTAGGAGGTGTGGTCTTGTTAGAGTAGGTGTGGCCTTATGGTAGGAAGTCTGTCATCGTAGGCGTGGGCCTTAAGACCCTCTTCCTAGCTGCCTGAAAGTTATTCTTCCCCTAGCAGCCTTCAAATGAAGATACAGAACTCTCAGCTTCTGCACCATGCCTGCCTGAACCCTGCCACACTCCCATCTTGATGATAATGGACTGAACCTCTGAACCTGTAGTCCAGCCCCAATTAAATGTTGTCCTTGTAAGAGTTGCCTTGGTCATGGTGTCTGCTCATGGTGGTAAACCCTAACTAAGACATCTATAAAGGTCTGAGGCACTTACAATATTTAAAAAGCGTGTGTATGTGGCAGGTGGGCACGCGGGGGGGGGGGGGAGGGGTGTCATTGCAAAAATTCAGTTTCAACCCAATTTTATGTTAATTCTCAGTATCACAGCCAACACTGTGGTGGTTTATGGTATAGTGGGCAAAAGCATTACTAACCAGGCAACTACAGATGATCCTGCTGTCCTAAAGTTCAACCAAGGATACACAAGGATGCTGAGAACTGCCAAACTAGCTCTCTTCTGCTGTTACCCAGTCTCCACGGTGATAAAGAAAATCCCTCCTTTACCTGGTCAATTCCTCAGAATGTAATTCCAAAGCAAGCAATACTGAACACTCTGAGGAGACCTGTGGGGCCAGAGAGAGATGGCTCAGTGGTTAAGAGCACTGGCTGCTCTCACAGAGGACCTGGGTTCGGTTCCCAGCACCCACATGGTATAGGGCTCAACAGCCTGTAAACGTAATTTTGAAGAATCTGACAGCCTCTTCTTCCTGCACACATGTATGGTATATAAACCTACACTCAGGTACACATGCATACCCAAATAAATAAATAAATAAATACATAAATACATAAAAGCTTTTGCAACTTAAAAAAAAAAAAATATGTCCTTTGACGGATTCTAGCCTGACATGTTTTTAGTGGATGCCACAAAAGAAACGACTTGCTATGTTGTGTGCACATGAAGTGACACAGATACCTAGGTTTCTAGGCATCTATCCCCCCTCCCCCGTTACAAGGAAGGCCACGACTTATCAATAGCCCGAAATATTTACATAATTAAACTATGGTATCTGGGGCTAAAATTTAGGAAAAAAGACCCAGAAAAGGCATTCCCAGGAGAACAGCCCTGAGGATTCTGAAAGTCACGGGAGAGGTTAGGTACAGCAAGGGTCATTATGGAAAGAGCAATAACTCGGGGACCTCAGCTCTCCCCACGTATACGCATACATTCACACCAGAACACGTTCATCTCTCAAGGTCTTGGGTTTTTATTTTATTTTATTTTATTGGACACTGGGGATAGAACTCAGAGCCTCAAACACTCAGAGCAGTTGCTCTACTCAACTCGGCCCCAACATTAGTTCTATAAATATTTGTAAACAGTTTCAATGTTTTGATTCTTTGCAAAAAAAAATTTAATAAAATAAGCTTAATAAGAGAGGGAGCAAAAAGAAGTTTGATACAGAAAAGCAAATGAGCACCTGAGAAGCATTCAGGGAGGCTCAGCAGCTGAAGGCAGGTTCACAAAATTGACAGCTAATCCCGGCTCTCACCACTTGCGGAGCTAATGCTTGGGAAGTTTGCTAAGGTCATGAACACTTGAGATTAAAAAAAAAAAAAAAAAAAAAAAAAAAAAAAACGCCTTTACTGATGGTAAGGCTCAGGGGTCAGAGCTTGGGGAAACTGCCAGAGACTGACCAGTGAGTGAGGAAAGAGAACCCAGAACGCTCTGCGTTGTAGAATGATTCTCACCTGCCTTCTTCTTCCCAAAGCTTCATGAAATACCCAGAATCCTTGGAGAAGGGGTCAGAGAGGAAAGCAATATAAAGAGGGAAGCTTGAAGGCTGGAGTGGTTAAGAGCACTGGCTGCTCTTCCAGAGGTCCTGAGTTCAATTCCGAGCAACCACATGGGGGAATCACAACCATCTGTAATGGGATCTGATGCCCTCTTCTGGTGTGTCTGACAATAGCTACAGTGTGCTTATATAGAAAACTAAATTAAAAAAATAAACAAAGAGAGGAAACTTGAAGACACTTCCTTACACACAGGTTCCTCTCCTGAGAACTCTTGGAGTCAACCACGCACCGTGACTCATGGCTTTTCCTATGTGACCTTTAGAAACTTGAGGATAAAAAGTGGGAAAAAGTGAAACAAAATGAAAACAGGTTTTTGATCTAAAAAGCAAAATCCTGACCCCGTTTCAAAGTGGCAGACGCATCGCCTTGCCCACACACAAACCACTCAAGGAAAACAGGAGGCGTTTCAGGAGAACGAAGAGAGGAGGGCGTCCAACAACGCTGTCCTAGAGCCGGGGATGCCCGCTCTCTCTGGTTATTTCAGCCAAAATGAAAACTCAGAATAAGGCACCATGGTAGCCTTGTAAAGCACTAATGGGAAGCACCGGGATGGGGCGCGAGTTCAGTGAGCACCAAGAACTGGTCCAAGGGGCCTCTAGCAACCGAGCATCGCCCTCGTCTCATCATGGTCCCCAGTAAAAGCTCTATTTGGAACAGCACTTCCAAAGAAGCAAGGAGACCAAAGGTGTGTTGCTTCTGTATCCTCGGGAGCCTTCCCAGGTCCAGGTCAATCCCCAGCGGCAAGAATGGTTAGGAACAGCTTGGGTTCCATCTGCTCTCACAGGATAGCCATCTAAACTAACTCGGTCCCACTTCCGGCTGTGCCCCGGACATCCACATCCTCCTCCCGGCTGCATCTTCGGCTGCGGCTACCATCACTAATCTAAGCCATCATGGGGATCGTGCAGACAGAAATCATGGGAGCATCTGGAAGGTGCTATGTCATCTTTCAGACTATCTCTCCCTCTCCCCCCTACCCCCGTCTCTCTCTGTGCTCCAGCCCTCTTTGGATTTGCCTCCAACCCCACAGCAGAACCTACTATGCTCACTCGGACGAGGCCATCTACAGTCAACATGGAAGAGAAGTTCTGCAGAAGACAAAGTTCTGCCGGATTTGGAAGCATCCAGGAAACATTCGTGAATGGCCCACAAACTTCTCAGTCCCGGTGAATCTTTACAGCCAACCCTAGCCTTCCAGTACGCCTTGCCAAACTTTGTTCCTAAGCTGTGATCGGTATCAAACTCCTTACAGCTGTTACTGGAATAAAATTCCCTGATGGACCACGACTTAAAAGGGAACCGGTTCGTCTCAGCTCACAATTCTAGGCTATCACTCCAGCACAGCAGGAAGTCGAGGCAGTGGGAACTTAAACCTTATCACTCCACATTCACGGTCAAGAACAGAGAAACAACGCATGCGTGTTTCGAGTATGTACCGCCGTTTCTCCCCGGTTCAGCCCGGGAGCCAAACCCAGGGAATGGCACATTCCCTTTTACTATTAGGCTAGATCCTCGCACATCAATTAACAGGATCAAAACAATGCCCCAGAGACTGCCCACAGGGCAACCTGTTCTAAACCACAGAGACTCCAGATTGAGGAAGGTGGAGGTTAAACTCACAAACTGCCCATCACAAGGTCTGGGAGGGGCCTTTCTTGCTTTGGGGAAGCAAAGCGGTACAAGGCTTCTGATGGGAACACCTCTCCTAGCTTACTCACCTTAGTTAGGGAAATGCCTCCCCGTGGCCTCAGCTCGGGATTTATTTCCTCCAAAACGAAAATAACCCCATCTGAATTTGTAGCCTCCAAAGACCTAGGCATAGCACCCTCCCCGGTCATGCCAATCCCAATGATTTCAAATAAAATATTGGCTTGAGTGAGTTCCCGTAGTCGCCTTGGAGCTGGGAGAAGAGGCAGGGACTGTGTTCGGCAGCACAGAGGGCATGCTTCACGGATGCTTCTGGAATGAGCGTATGTGATGGATCAGACTCCACGGATCAGAGTCATGAGAGCGACTCGCCGTCTTTGGCCTAGATCTGCGGGTGCAGGGGTTCTCTTACCACTGTGAGGTAAAGTCAACAAAGTCCGCGGAGAACTTGTCCGCTGGGAGCTGTGGAGAGGGCTCTTCCACCACCTGTTTTAGCTGCTGGAAGGGCGTTCCCCAAGAATCATACGGAAACCGAAGGATGGCCAGCTCGATCTAAAAGGGGGGGGGGGCAACCATTTAATAGACGCTCATTAGGAAGCATCTGTTTTTCTTTTTAGGAGGTCTAGAGATGAAGCTAAAGTATAATTCGGGGGGGAAAGGAGTTAATAACCCGTTCTCACATGATCTTAACGCTGGCTGCTTTTTTAAATATTGTCCTACCAGTGATGGATATTTAAACCTGCCTAACTATATGAGTCCCCTGATAACACCCGGACCTATTTCATAAAAACTTATCAGCCAAGAGCATTAAAGGTCAACACAGGAAACAACCAGTTTTTCAAATATCTGGCCAGAACAGGAATTCTTCGACTTAGGCAGCACCGTACCTCTGCTGCCACCTACAGGTCTCTTGGTGAAATGGAAAAATTTAAAAAAAAGAAAAAAAAAAGTTACCCAGGGACCCAATGACTCGATCTTTTTTTGGACTTGAGTAAAAGCCACTCTGCCGTTACAGAATCACATGTTTTCTGGGCAGGGACATGGGATCACTCACTGGATATAATCAGCTGCTAGTCCTGGGCAGCAGCCAGGACCACAGTGCGTAATTCCAGTCCTCGGAGACATACTAAAAATGTACAGTCACAGAGGTTACAGATAAGGCACTGGTTGTGTGGCCGTAGGACCATTCCCGGGGAAACTACACTGTCCGTTATCATGTTCCGAGGACAGATTTAACTTCAACATCCGAAACCTGCACTGGGAAAATGTTCCGTGCAGAGTTCAGGTTGCCAGAGTGATTGTATACCAGCCATGAATCCAGGAGTCTCTACATGAGATGTGGTCTCAAAATATTAAAAATAAAATACACAGCCTAGTGCGTTTGGCTTGTCAGAGCCCACACACATTATTGGGGTTGGGGGTTGCTTTTTTT
Source organism: Micromys minutus (assembly GCF_963924665.1). Classification (NCBI taxonomy): domain Eukaryota; kingdom Metazoa; phylum Chordata; class Mammalia; order Rodentia; family Muridae; genus Micromys; species Micromys minutus. The sequence continues at coordinate 56,185,766 of NC_137979.1, read as the reverse complement.
TTTTTTTTTTTTTTTTTTTTTTTTTTTTTTGTGGTTGTCCTGGTTTTGTAACTTAAGCTTCTTGTCTTGGTCCTAATCATTTAAGTTAAACTACAAAATTTCTATTAATCCCTTCCCTATCAGTGAGAATACATGAGTTTTCGAAGGTCATCTGATGAGTAAAAGGCAGAAAAAGAGGAAAATCTGGACTGCCAGATCTCACCGAACGGGTTTCACTGTCCAGGACAGCAAACAATCAGCCCTGGAAACTGATCTGCCACCTCAGACAGGAAAAGGTGCCAAGTGGGGTACCAAGGGCGCTTCCGTCTGGGTTCCCCAAAGCCCACCCCGTCCAGGTTTACGCTCAGAACCTCGTAGCCCACAATGATGATCATAGGTTACCATAGTGATGCCCAGACTCCAAATGTCAGACTTCACACTGTAACCCTTCTGGTTGAGCTCCGGATTTATTCGTTCGGGCTGGAAAGGAGACAGACAGATAAGGAACGGAAAGACAACTGCCCCGCCAGGCAGCTCCAATATCTGACTCTGCTAAGGTGCCTCCGGGCCAAAAGACTGGCTAATCGCAAACTATGAAATATCTCCACAGGGCTCTTCTCTACTATATTGGTCTATTTTTTCCCCCAGAGGCAGCAATGAATTCAGTTCCCCCATAACGAATTGTAATTGTCTTAAGAAGAACAAGGGTACACATTCAAAAGCTTCTCCATCCATTAGACTGATTCCTGGCTAAAAATATGAACAGCTCAAAACTCCCAAAAAGCCGGCAGAAGCCCATAGCTACCGTCTGACGTTAAGAGACCTCAGGGGATTTTACTCAAACGTGAACAAGAAGTTTTCAATCCCAAACACAAGTCCCTTCCAGGATAAACGTGTTCCTCCGGCTGGGCGTTCTCTGATGACCAGAACGACCTTGTGTGGGTAACTTAAGTGCCCCACAGTCGTCCATCCTTAGCAATCAAGCCGATACTCGGGTGTGAGTTGGCTGGCAAAACTGAATGGCGACTCGGAAGCACTTTGAGACATTCTCAAACAACATGCCCTTTTGAGTTAATTTCGAAGGGCACTAGATGGACTATGGTTTGCGTCTTTGTGTCATCCCAAAATGCACAACCCGTTAAAACCGTTTATCACGGGGGTCTGGGGGCGGGGAGGGGGCGGAGGCGGGGTGGAGAGATGGCTCAGTGGTTAGAGCACTGGCTGCTCTTCCAGAGGTCCTGAGTTCAACTCCCAGCAACCACACGGTGGCTCACAACCATCTATAATGGGATCTGATACCCTCTTCTGGTGTGTCTGAAGACAGCTACGCTGTACTCAGATAAATAAAATAAATAAAAATTCTTTTTAACAAACAGGGGAAAAGAGAAAAACTTATCCAACAAACCTTATCCCGCCTGTAACCATAAAAGGAAATCTTATCTCTTTAAGATGGCTGTGAACTGGGGATCAATTCCTCATCAATAAGGTTACTGCCCTCATAAAAGAAGTTTAGAGAGATTCCCTGCTCCCTCCGCCACTTGAGAACGTACAGGAGTCTCAAATACGGCAGAGAAGCAGGTCCTCACCACACCCCGAGTCTTCCAATATCTTGATCTTGGACTTCCCAGAACAATAATAATAATAATAATAATAATTAATAATAATAATAATAATTTTTTAAAGAAAAAAAAATACTGTGTACTATAAGGTGTCCAGTGTATGGTATTTTGTTACAGCAACCTCAAAGGTTGGCGACAACCTTCGGAGCAAGTGATAATGGATCTCTGACATAAGACTTTCAAGAAAATGACATGAGGCAGATTTTTTTCCCCCAAATCTGAGGTTCATTCCAATGCTCTGTCGCAGGCATGCATTCCTTATTCTCTTGCCTTGTTTTGCAAATGGGTGCATTTCTCAGACTCGCACGCACGCTGCATCCGGGTACTTACAGCCATGTATGGCTTGCAACCGGCATCGATCGTCTTAGCAACAGAGTCGACCAGATAACCACTGATTCCAAAGTCGCACATCTTCACTTGGCCCAGAGCGTTAATGAGCACGTTAGAAGGCTTGACATCTGAAGGAAAGGATGAAGAGTTACTTCTTCACCACTAGAGGGCTCTAGACTCTCCACGTGCCTCCATGGGCTGTCTTTGCCACGTTCCCCTAATACAATGTCACCACTAACCCTGAGTCACAGTTGCACGCAGCTTGTTCCTCTCCAGTTGTGTTTTTTGTTTGTTTGTTTGTTTGTTTTAATTCTTCACATTTTGTCTGTGTCTTTCAGGACTGTGAAAAACCTGTTTTCTCTGCTTATCTTATTTCATTGCTTCCATTTGTGGAGAAAGAAGGGAAAAAAACCCTATTACCAAACCACAGTGATCTATGAGGGCTGGGGAGATGACGGCTCAACGGGTATAAAAAGCATTTGTCATCCAGGCGTAGTTACCTGAGTTCAAATACTCTGCACGAATGCAAAAAGCCCGGCGTCGTTTCTGTGCGTGCGTGCGTGCGTGCATGCGTAATCCCAGCATTTTTGTATGGAGAAGGGAGACACAGACAGGACACTCTCCAGTTGCTTAGGGGTCAGCTAACATGATGTACACAGCAATGATCAACACGGTACTGTCTCAAATAAGGGATAAGGCAAGGACCAACACTGAGGTTGTCCTTTGACCTCTACAAGGAAAAGGTAACACTCAAGCAACCACACTCGGGTACAACACACACACACACACACACACACACACACACACACACACCACGTGCTCTACTGAATACCTCGTGTGAAAGTCAAGAGAGTAACACAATACACCAAGTGCAGACACAGCAACCCGTTTCGATTATAGCTTCTCTAAGAGATTTCTCAGAGGCCACCACAGTGTAAAACGTTATAAATCCAGGCAATGCTCAAACAGGGGCAGGTCACTGAAGGTGAGAAATGAACCACTCAGGTTAGGAAAACGTAAATGACCCAAGAGATGAACTGTTGCTCTCCAGCCGTGACAGAATTAGAAAGTTCACTTAACGGGTGCCCTCTGAGACTCTGTCCACAAATGACATCGAATTTAAAAAAAAAAAACAGGTTTATTCTAAAGTTAGTCCTTCAGCCGGACATGATGACATGGGCCTGCAATCCCAGTACTTTAGAGACAGAGGCAGGAGGATTTTGGCTACAGAGCAAGTCTGAGAGCATCCTGGGCTACAGGAAACCCTGTCTCATAAAAATAAAATAAGATAATAATATGTTTTACGATACCCCCTTATTATTTTTCTCTTAAACTGGATGACATGCCAAATATCATTTCATTATTTCCCTAGCTTTGTATATGCTCTAGTTAAAAAAAAAATTCAACATTTTGAAGAAAAAAGTTCAAATGACTTCTGCACCTACAGAACATCTGCACACTTGTTCTTATGTCTAGCCCACTTCCTGCTTAGACTGTATGCTCCAATTTTTCCTGGCTTTACTGTTACCAAATAATGCTCAAAAATGCAGGTATGCTGTATAGGGTATCTCACAGCACATCGAAGTTCACAGGTTAAGAATGACCCCAAGCACAGTCCTTGGTACCCATAAATGCCTCGACTAATTCCTCAAAAACACATTAAATGTACAAAGTGCAAGCTGCCCCCATCTAGAAACTTCCAGCACCGATAGGCTCCTCTTTTTATTGACACTACTTCCGTTTAGGGTGCTTTCCTTTTTTCCGGAACGTTTGGTTGAAGGTTTTCTAGTTACCGTGTTATTGAGAATCCCTACATAGAATTTTTACAGGATATTCCTAGGATGACTCTTAGGCCTTCTTGATGTTATTAAAAGCATCTATACTAAAGATGGCTTTAGAGGCTACAGAGATGCCTCAGCAGCTGGAGAACCAGCTACTCCTCTAGAGGACCCCAGTTCACAACAGCCTGTAGCTCTAGCTCCAGGAGTTCCCAGCGCCCTCTTCTGGCCTCTGTGGGAACTGCATTAAAATGGTATAAACACATACTTATACACACATGCACACACACACACACACATGCATGCACTCACACAAATAAAAATAAATGAAAATTAAGGGATAACAGGAGAAGAGGAAGGGTAGGAAAGAGGAAGCAATAAAGATTTTTAAAAAGAGAGAAAGATAAAGTCATTTTTTCCCCATTTTTCTCCCCGCAGCCTGGAAAGGCTCTGCTTTATGCTGGAGACTTATCACGTGACTAAGCTTTTCTAACCCTCTCCTGCTGCGAGATGCCCAGTACAAGCTGGAGCTTTCTTGGGTGCTTTAAGTTCTTCATGTTCTTCACAGCTCTCCTTGATACATCTCTATTCATTTTCGGTTTAATACAGAACTCATTTGTTCTTATATTCTCAGCCAAGGTAAAGAATGACCACAGCTTACAGCCTGAATCTTAAACATCTTCAAAACACGTGTGCTATACAGGCGTAGTCCTCAGCTTAGCCCTACTGGGGGAGGCTGAAACCTTTAACAGGTGGGGCTTGGAGGGATGTTTTGGGTCACTGGAGACTGCCTTTGAAGGGGATCGTGAAATTCCTATCACATCATCTCTGTTTCCTTGCAGGCCGTAAGATGAACAAGTTTCCTCTACAACATGGTCCCACCATCTTGTGCCAGCCACTTCATCACTGGCCAAGGGGCAACAAGGCTAGGAAACCCCAGACTGGTCCAAAATAAACTTCCCTCTTCATCAGTTCATTGTGTCGAGTGATTTGTTACAGTAATAGAAAACGCAAACTACTTGCATTTTCCCACAATCCCAAAGGAAACCCCTTTAGCTCTTCTGCCTAACTCATCCCCACCCCCTACCCCCCAGACACCCAGGGAAGAGTGGGAGAGGAAAGGAGACACCAGGGAAGATAGAAATGAACTTAGCAAAAGCAATTGCCAAGACAACCTTTCACACGCTTACCTCGATGGATAACAGAGAGCTTACTGTGTAAATGTTCTAATGCTTTCACAATCTGCAAGAGAAACAGAGTCGATTTATTGAACCCATCACTGGAAAGAAGCTAAATGCTAAGGGTATTAAATTTAATTAACGTTCCCTGCTTAAGGTTGCTGAATAAGTGACTTTTTTTTTTTCTCAAGTAGTAGTGGCCCTAAATGAAATCAACAGGAAGTTACATCTAAGGTCTCTACAAGGAGGATTGTATCTTTGGGATACAATTGTAAAACTGTATCTTAAAGCAGCCCCTTCAGCTCTCTTTCCATTTTTCCTCCACCTTCCTGAACCTTGGCAGCCATTAAGGTTGTTTTGTCTTCTAATTTTTTTTAGACCTTACTGTTAAGAAAGCATTAGGGCTGGAGCAATGGATCAGCGGGTTAAGAGCACTGACTGTTCTTCCAGAGGTCCCGAGTTCAATTTCCAGCTACCACATGATGGCTCACAACCTTCTGGAATGGGATCTGATTCTGTCATGGGATCCGATACCCTCTGAGGACAGCTACAATGTACTCACATGTATAAAATAAATCAGTATGTATTCAGATAGGTCAAAGATAAATACAGGTGTGGGGGCCATAGTTATATGTTTTAACTGTCAACAAGACACAATCCCTTTGAAAGGAGAGTCTAAAAAGAGATTTAACCCTACCCATAGGTGCCATTCTCTAGGTAGAAGATTCTGGATTGTATGAAAATATAGAAAGCAAATGCATGCATTAAGTTAGTGCTCTATACCCTTAACTATGGGTGCAATATGACTTGCTATTTTGAATCCCTTGTAACTTGACGTCTCTATAATGCTGGTCTAGAACTGTGAGCTAAAGAAACCCTTTCTAACTTAGGTTGCTTTTGTCAGGGTCTTGTTGTTTTGTGTTTGTTCTGTTTTTGGGTTTTGGGGGTTTGATTGTGTGTGTGTGTGTGTGTGTGTGTGTGTGTGTGTTGCTGCTGCTTTATCACAGCCAAAGAAACAAAACTAAGATAGAGGCGTTTGGCATGGTTTACCAAACCAGGTCAATGGCTGCATGAACTACACAGAGACTGGTAAGAAAAGCGTTTGCTTAGCCTCCCACTGACACAGTCCCCAACAGACAGGGTTAGATGGCAGTTATAAGGCACAGGCACGAAGCCTGGACTTCTCCCGTTCTCCCCGAGTTCGGGAGGGTTCATGGTATACTCACAGACACTGCTATCTTTCCTAAGATATCCTCTGGAATTGTTTGGCCCTTATCAATAACTTGTTTGTAGAATTTATCTAGTGACGTTTCCATAAGCTCCATGCAGATCCACACGTCACCCTGGAGACCCGGTAAGTCCAAGGATTGTCAATGAGGAGAGAAGTGGGAAAAAGAAAAGAAATAGTCAATAATTTCCCCCAAAGGGCTATTTCTTATTTGAACTTTGGGGGAGGGGAGGTTTCCGCCTCAAGATTTGAAACCATTGAAAAGCAAATACGATGATTTCCAAAGAGCAGCCCACCCGGAGGGGTAGTGGGGCTATGAGATCAGAGACTGTTTGTTACATTGTTGTTCTCCTTGGACGCTGACCTGAAGCATGGCTTACCTCCCGGAAGAGTGCACCATAGAAGGTCACGGTAAATGGACAGTCCACTGTCCTCATGGAAACATCCAGATCCATCAATAACCGTTTCTGCTCCTGGCTATTAACTGTGGCCCGTATCCTCTGAATGGAAACACATATCAAACAACATGTGGTTACTACTCTGAGGAAGAGTCACCTGAAAAAGCAGGGAACCACCAAGGCCCATCTTGACCACAGAATCAAACCTCACACTGTTAGCAGGAACCTACCCATGGCATCTCTAAACATGAGCTGTTCAAACAAATGAAAAGATAACAAAGACAGCTAACCATTTGACTTCCTGACCAGCCCCTCCTTAGAAGCAAACATCGCAGTGTAGGTCAGGGAATGGACAAGGATACAGGAGAGCATTTCAAAGCCAGAAAAGCAACCTGCTTTAATGTTTATGTCTATTCAACACAAAACACGATATCCTTGATTATTCTCTGCTTACCTGGGTTCTAACAGTTTCAAAAAAAGAGAACAGCCAGGGCTGGAGAGAGAGCTCAGCAGTTAAAAGCACAGGCTGCTCTTTCAGAGGACCCAGGTTCAATTCCCAGCAATCACATGGCAGCTCACAACCATCTGTAACTCTAGTTCGAGGGGATTTGATGCCCCCTTCTGGCTTCTGCAGGTATTGCACACACATGGTGCACACCCATGCAGTCAGGCACACACAAATACATACACATAAAATAAAGATAAATAAATCTTTAGAAGAAAAATAAAAGAGCAGAAAGGTGAAAATCCCCACCTTGGGGACCGTTGAGGTACTGTAGCTATAGTCACCCTTAGGTATGACTCAGGAATTCATTCTGGGATGAATGTGGATGACAAAAGGCACAGATGCTTGTGTCTCTAACATAAAATGCTGTCATTTGGACACACAACTTCCCACATTCTAAGGTCACCCCTAGACTACACAGAATTCAGTTAAGCCATGTAGGCTGACTCCAAACATCTGCCCATAGCTCAAAATCTACAGAATCAACACCAGATACATTTTACCCTCTTTTCCCTACAAATATAGACAATTTTCTTTCTCATTTTTTTGCTTCTTGATTTTTCAAGGAATGGTTCTTTTAAACCAACACAATATGCCATTAAAGAACCTTTTGTTTAGAATCTGATTCTATAAAAACAACAACAGAATAACAGTACTTCAATATAATCAAGGACATTTTATTTGGATTGGCATTAAAGTACTATCAATCACTTTAAGTGCAATTAGTTACACAGTAGTAGAAACCAGAGAGATGTCTCAGGGGTTAAGGGCATATGCTGGGCTTGTAGAAACCCAGAATTCAGTTCCTGCACCCCAAATCAAGTGGTTCACAATTGCCTCTAATTCCAGCTCCAGGGGATATAAAGCCCTCTTCTGCCCTCCAAATGTATCTGTATCCATGGGTGTAGTCCCCCCCCCCCCACACACACACACACACAATTTTTTTAAACTAAAAGTGAGAAAAAGGAAGACTTTGAAAATAAATATAAAGTAGATATGTCTCATGCCAACAGATCACCTTCCTCAAAGTTCTAGATCCACAAGAAAAGAATACTTCTTTTTTTTTTTTTTTTATTCTATGGTGGGTTCTTTTGCTCCTGCAAAAAGGGCCAGTTCACAGTCGAGGTGGACAAGCACGTACACTGAAGCAATAAAACATTTTGGAGAATGTCAACTGTACCTTCACCGCCATGATCTGCCCGCTGGGCACGTGGCGCATCTTCTCCACCACCCCGTACGCACCTCGTCCCAGCTCCACTATGGGCTCCAGGTCATCTGCTTTCACCTCAAAGTTCTGCCGGAAGGGAAAGAAGTGACACAGAGAAAAGTGAGTACTACACAGGACACCAAACAGGCTGCCCTCTCTCAGTCCCTTCTGGTGTCCTTAGTGGGATAGCTCAGCCACAAGTCCTTTGAACATGTTAAGGTGTCACTCAGAGCCAGGAGCACCAGGAAATATTCAGGATCCCAGGGCAGACAACCTGCTTGTCCCCGGAAACAGACACAACGCCACCCAACTGGGCTTTCAACCTGTGCCTCTGAATCGCTCTAGACTGCAGCTCTTTAGAATATCTATCTATACTGGCTAACAACAACTGGACCTGTGTGGCTGTGTGAAACACCGTCCCAAGAAAAACATTTTGTGCACTCAGATGCCTTCCTTGGGGGAATCACAATTGCTTGACTGTGATTCTCAATTCAAAATCACGAAAGCTCCGTGAGTCAGTTCCCCTTTAACTCAATACACTTTTTTAGCCCGTCCCCTGACATTCCACCACAGGGAACTGATTTTTCCATGTCCAATAGGGAAGCGAGCATACCAAGTGACCGACGGGGCCAATCGGTACCACGTGACTTTTCTCACCTGGTTTCCAATAGAAATGCAAGCCTTAGAGTCTAAGTCCCGAGGAGGCCTAAGGAAGACATGGGATAAAAGAAACAGGTGAGATGTTTGATTAACTGTGTCCCTGCCAAATAGGGAGGTGGACAGATTTGCTCAAAGGAAACTGGTGTAAGTTCAAGGTCAAACAGAGCAGCATTGGTTCGAAGAGTTCGAGGCTCGGAATAATATGATTTGGGTTTAACTCACATTAACTCTCTAAGTATCTACCTTTTCTTTAACATGGGATTGTACTACGGATACTTAGTGGCATAGGAATGAGTATTAATTGAGATACTCCAAGTAAAATCCTACAGTAAATGTTCAATAAACAAAGAGCTATGACTGTCACAGAGAACACAGCTTTTGAAATCGTGGCTTATAGAGGTCTAATATCCAATATATACAAAGAACTCAGGGAGTTAGACTCCAGAGAATCAAACAATCATATTTAAAAGATGGGGTATAAAGCTAAACAAAGAATTCTCAACTGCGGAATAATCAAATGGCTGAGAAGCACCTAAAGAAATGCTCAACATCCCTAGTCATCAGGGAAATGCAAATCAAAATAACCCTGAGATTCCACCTCACACCAGTCAGAATGGCTAAGATCAAACACTCAGATGCTGTCGAGGATGTGGAGAAAGAGAAACACTTCTCCACTGTTCATGGGGTTGTAAACTGCTACAAACACTCTGGAAATCAGTCTGGCAGTTGCTCAGAAAATTGGGCATAGTATTATCTGAAGACCCAGTTATTCCACTTCTGGCCATATACCCCAAAGATGCTCCACCATGTTCATAGCAGCCTTATTTATAATAGCCAGAAGCTGGAAAGAACTCAGATGTCCTTCAGTAGAGGAATGGATAGAGAAAGTGTGGTACACTTACACAATGGAGTACTACTCAGCTATTAGAAACAATGACTTCATGAGATTCTTAGGAATGAATGGAACTAGAGACTATCATCCTGAGTGAGGTAACCCAGTCACAAAAGAACACACATGGTGTGTACTCTCTGAAAACTGGATACTAGCCGCAGAAAGCTCTGAATACCCAAGAAACAATTCACAGAACTTATGAAGCTCAAAAAGAAGGAAGACAGAAATATGGAAGCCTCTTAGGAAAAAAAAAAAAAAGAAAAAAAAATGTATATTCATCATGCATTATTATGTAACAAATTTTGTGAGCTATAATATTTTATAAAATAAATAAATTTTTAAAAAATAAATCATGGCCTCTGGTCCCATGTGCTGTAAAACTGTGGTGGTTATGAAAAAAAAGAAAAGAAAAAAAAAAAAAAAAAAGAACCTGTTACCAGGAAAATCTGTCTGAACAACCAAAAGTCAATTCAAAATCAAAGCCGTGGCGAAATGGTTTCCAGTGGCGCTCACCTGTGCTGCAAGGGGTGGCCTCTCTGCAGCCTCAGTTCTGAGCACACAACATGCATCCTTTGCATAGCACATGCTCCCACATGCCATGACACGTCAGTGAGCACTGCCGAAGGCCCTTGGATGCACAGACCGCTGTCTATTACTGCTGATGTGATTCCACTAGGCACACAAACCTGTCTGCCTCGTAATGGTTCCGTGATGGGAAACCAGGCCTTAATGTGGCCCTACTAACATCCCTCGGTGTTTAAGTATCCGAGCGGTATGCACTCTACTGAAACGTTTAATTTTGAACAACGCTGTTTGACCTGCTGACTTAAGTTTCATAAAACAACTGCTAAGTGTATTTTTGACTCGGTATTAGGACAGAATCTCCAACAATGTCTGAAATGGCCCTAATTAAACTGTTGCTGTTTGGCAATCCCTAGTTATAGCAATAAGTGGCAAGCTCGGTATTGGCCGTTATGAGATAGAGACCCTGGAGACCCTCTACATACAGCAGTATCAAATGTTCAGCCACTATGCAATGGCTTGTGTAAAAACAAGCAAGTTCATCTGTTTCATAAACATGTAAATTGGCTCCAGTCATTCATGAATGGCTAAGTTATACAAATGCCAAGGAATTACTTTAAAATGAAGTTCTTTAGGATTTACTCTCCGTAGATGTCTGGTATGCATTCCTCTTAAGAACCTATATACAGAGGTTATATTTTAACATGTGTTAACCAAAGACAGGTCATGAGTGGGAAAAGCGTAAATAGTCCTGATGTAAACAATAATGCCACCTATGGTGATGCCCTTTTAAACCCTTTCTTCCAACCAACATGTTCAATTATTTCTACCATGTGTTTCCATCATTTTTTTTAAACTGGAATGTTGTCTTGTTAACTTACAAAATCCATAGAAAATAAGAACTCCAAAATACCATGCCACCCCCCTTCCCTGCTTCGCTGGGTAACCAGAAGGTCTAGGGAGGCCAAGTGACTTGTTCCCGACCATGAAGAATTCAGGTCTCCTGACTAGCATCTCAGCATACTTTTGTATCTACAGGCCCAAGTCCAGTGACATTTCTTCTGAACATAGAGAACATTCTATTCCAGGATTGTCTCAGGAGCCAGAGGCTTGCTGACTCTGTGTTTCCATGATCTCCTCCCGGGCATTAGGTTTTATTATCTGTGCTCTCGGTTCACAGAAATCAGCTGAAGAGAACAGGGTTTGGCTCTGGCTGGGTACCTCACTGGGAACTGAGAAGGAAAGTAAGAGATGCCGAGATGCACGTGCTTCACGTGACCAAACAAACAGAACAAGTAGCAGATGAAGACAGGCAATGTTGGCGCTACCCTTGCAAAGAACAAACAAACGGCCTGGCCATTCACATCTCCTTGGATGCACATTCATGCCAGACCTGTCTGCAGAACAAAATAAAAGAAAATGGGAAGAAGAGAAGACAAAAGGGAGAGAATAAGGATCACTTGCCATCCTAGTTAGATGGAACTGTGAGCTTGATAAGCCTACTGTCATCTGAATAGAAAGCATAGATTTGGGAATTGCTTGGATCCGATTGACCTGTGAGCATGCCTGTGGAAAACAGTCTCCAGTATTAATTAACGTAGGAGGGTCCCGCCCACCATGGGCGGCGCCATTCCTATTCATGTAGACCTGGGTTATATAAAAAAGCTAAGCATGAGCTGTGATGAGCCACAGAGCAGAATTCCTCTATCATTTCTGCCTTCAAGTTCCTGGTTCAGTTCTTATCCTTTGATGACTTCCCTCATCAATGGACCATAGCCTAGAGGCATAATCTAAATAAATCATTTTCTTCCCTAAGAGTATTTATCACATAGGAACAGAAAGACAACCTGAATGCTCATTTTCTCCAAACCTTGTGTATTATGGTTTTATCTATTCTGCTGAAACCAAATACACATAGACATATAAAAGTGGCTGTCAATCTAAGAGTTTCATGGCAAGCCCTCCCCGACTTCAAACATCCATTCCACTTAGCAGAACACTGAAAGCTTTCCTAGGTTAACCTGAAGCCTGAGACAGACAGGGAAAGAAGAAAAGACAACTGAAATTGTCACGCACATGTTGGGATGCCCACGCGTGTACTGTTTCCAAGCAGGCAATTCGTCTTCAGAAAAGCCTTCCAGAAGAATCAAGTTTCTACAACTTAATTTCTCATTCTTTTTAAAGGTTTATTTGTATTTTTTTAAGTTGTGTGTGTGTGTGTGTGTGTGTGTGTGTGTGTGTGTGTGACTGTAGGTGCCTGTGGAGACCAGTAGATGGCATCAAGACCCCTGAGACTAGAATTACAGGTGGTTGTGAGCCACCCAACAAGTGTGCTGGGAACAAAATCCAGGTCCTCTGCAAGAGAAGCAAGCACTTACACCTCTGGACCATCTCCACCCCCTAATTTTGCATTCTCAAAACAGTCAAAGCTGTTTTTCCTTAGTTGTTACAAATTTTTTTTTTGCACTGTTTAACAGCCCTTAAGAAGGTAGACAAATATAACTTGAAATACATGACTAATAATAAAATCTTTGACATCTTCTCATGGTAAAGCTATGGAGGAAAAAGAAAGGTCACTAAATGTTTGTGATACCTCCATTTTCTGGCCAACCAGTGATATGGCTGGATAGGATCTCTTCCAGATCAAATCTTCTATTTGAAACTGTGACTTGCTTACCACCTCCTAAGGCCCAGCTATGAAATCATAAATTTAATGATTCCTCGATATTCTATAAGAATAACCAAAAAAGAAAATACAATTTATGCCACGATGGCCCACTGCAGCACGGAAGACTTACTCTCTAGCTGTCCCCAAAAGTGTGCTGGCCCTGACTCTGTCGTCTGCTTATACTTCACAGCAACATCACAGGGCATGGTATGAAATTCATGTCACCATGAAACTCACGTCACCAGATCCTCAGCCTTCACCGAAGAGGAAGGAAGAGAAGAAGTTTAAAAAAAAAAAAAAAAAAAAAAAAACTAGACAAAGTGCTTGACCTGCTCCATGAGGCAAATCAGACTGAATCAAGGGATGGGTTCCCAGTTCTCAGGCTTCTAATAAAAATGACTAATCCACCCAAGCCTCAGGCCTCTGGGTTCATCGGGTCTGCCAAAAGCATCAAAGGATGGGGCGAAGCCTGACAGCTTGGGTTGGATTAGCTGACACTATGCTGCCCCTGTCCGGGGTTGAATATTAATTTGCCTGGGGTGGCCACAGTGAGCCACAGGAGGCTAAAACTGTGGGTGGATAATTCTTGTCAGTTGTTCAATATTTTTATTCCTCTGGGGAAAGAACCAGATTTAGTAGAAAATTCTTTCCCTGGAAGACCAAAGGTATTCCAAAGGTTGCCTAAGACAGGTAGTTCACAGTAACACCAGTGATAGCCTAGTCTGATAATTATTTATGAGGAACCAGCTCACTGGTAACTGTTACATGTACAATTCATTTATTTTATTAAACACCGCCTGCTAGTCCCACTGGTCACTGTCTCATGCATTGTTTGCATGTTTAATAAGTACCCTCCTAGGTCAGAAACATGACCAGATCATTTATATAAAACTTCTTGACCTGTGATACTCAAGGTGCTAGGTCTCCGCTTCAGTGGGAAGAATCAACGTCAAAAGACATGAAATGGTTTAAGAGTCTTCAATAGGATAATTGTTGCAGTAAATATTAAAAGGATGGTTTAACCTGTGGAGCTGAGCACACAGACTTGGTCACTCGGTCTGCAAGACACATTCTCCACGAGATTCCCTTCCAAGGATGTTCACTCTGCCAGCCCCATTGCTTCTTTCCCAGGTGGATACGACTGCCCTGGTGTGTTCCATCTCTCCACTGCCCAGCACAAACATGACTCTTGGTTGTTTTATATATTAAATTCTCAATCCACAAACCCTCTACACAACAAGATTACATCCAGTGGACAAAGATACAAACCGCCCTTCTATACAAGATAAAAGACCTATAGCATCCCTTAAAATATTCATATCTACCTAATGCCAATTAAGTCCATCTGGTTCCAGCTCATCCTTCTCGGCTCCATCTTGATTTTTTTTCTCCTTTCTTTCCGGCCCCTCTTCCATTTTCCTACCTTTTCCCCGCCTACCTCTCCACTGTCCAATCATATAGCACCTTAACATCAATCCACAGATAAGGACATGAGAACCCAGAGCTATACTATGATGAATTCTCTCTATAAAGGTCAAGGATTCTCACTTACTAACCAAGAACCTTTAGGTCCAATCTCACACATAACTAGGAAGATAGCTGAGCCTCTGGTACCCTAGCTTTATATGCCAGCTTGTATGCCTAAAAGCTACTCCATAAAAATAAAAATAATTTGCAGTGACCTTTCCCTGGGCAGCTATTATGATAGACCAAGATCTGGACCACAGATGAGGGTTTCTAATCTCAATAGTGAGCTTCTCATTTGGTCCTAATCTTTCGAAGAAGAAACTTAAGCTTGCCACCAACAAGACATCCTGCCTTAACTAAGGTATTCAACTGGAGAAGTTTGGAGTTCAAACCTGAAACTGTGCTAAAGGGCTTTTCACGCAGCACCCAACCCTTGAACCATTTCGCTTAAGTGGATCAGAACAACTTCCTGATACACACAGCAAGTGACTTGTCAAGGTCAAAGGAACTGCTAATGATTAGCATAGAACTTAATTTGAATGAGTTACTACTAGTCAAGGGAGGCGACAACTCAGAAACCAGAGGCAAAGACAGTGGCTCAAAAATGAGGACTCAATGAATCCACACAGGGTGAGCTAAGGAATGGCAGGCACTCTGAGCTCTCTGCTCTACCCCAGCGCTGCAGGAAGGTGGGGGGCAGGGATATAAATGGTACTTGTCTCTATCTGATATCAGATCTGCCTAGAAACTTACAAAATAAAGAAGCTCTGTGTTTGGAGAGAAATCAGAAATGCTTAAGTCCATCAAAATAAGGTTCTCGAGCGTACGCAGTGGAACAAAAACATATGTTAAAAGTACGCTCAACTCTCAGAAGAAACACACTAGACACCACTTGGTCCTTGGGTTCTATCTTTCTTCTTTACACCTAGGAATGCTTTCAGAATCCATAAAATACAGAAAATTAACAAACGTTAGAAAAGGGTAAAAAAAGAAAAATTTGAAGAAAAGGATTATAAGACAGCTGAGTGGTTGATATAAGAATATACATGTATATAATTGCATATATACATATATGTGTGGATATACATATGTATGTGTGTGTACATACATGATCTAAACTCAGTATCAGAATATAGGTTTAGGAGCTAGGCATGGTAGTGCACATCTTTAATCCTAGCACTATGTGGGTAGAGGCAGTTGGATCTGTGCAAGTTTAAAGCCAACCTAGTCTACTTAGCCAGTTCCGGGTAAACCAGGGTTACAAGTGAGAATCTATCTTAAAACAAAAGACAATGACTACAGCTTCAGAAAAAACGAATTTTAAAAGGGTGGAAAACAACAACATCAAAAGCAGAAAAGCAATCAAACAAATTGTATTTAAGGAAATCAACAAACTTACTGGGCCTGGTGGTGCATACCATCCATCCCAACACACACAGGAAGCAGAGGAAAGAAGATCTAAATATCTAGAGAAATATATTGCCTCCCTGCACTAGCAGCTCAGTGTAAGAGAGATATCAACTCTGCCTCAGCTGACGTCTAGGTTCAACTTAACTCCTAAGAAAATGTCAGCCGTGTCTTTGCGAACAAGGACAAGGTTATTCTAAAGCTAACAAGACAAGACTCTTTCAGGGGCCAATGTGACTTTGAAATGTGTGTTTGTGTGTGTGTGTGTGTGTGTGTATGTGTGTGTGTGTGTGTGTGTGTGTAGACCGAGGGTAATGGGGGTAGTTAAGAAAAAAACAACATATAATGATATACATATGCATATATATGCATATATAAGTATATGAAAGTTTCACAGAGAGACCCATTTCTTTGAAATGCTAACAAAAAATTAAATTCAAAATAAAAACAATCCTCTAATAAGATGTGGGCAGGAGCTGGAGAGAGGCTTCGACAGGTAAGAAAGTGCTCTTAGGGGTGCAGGGATCCTAGAAACCTGGCTCACGATCACCTGTAGATGCAGCTCCAGGAGATCCTGTGCTCCCGACTGGAGTCTGCAGGCTTGGCACTAACGTGAACATGGTCTCATCGACGCATAAGTAAACCACATTTTGTTGTAGGGGAAAAAAGATATGCACAGACGCCTCCCCAGAGAAGAGTATGTGGATGGAAAAGGAGCATCTAAAATATTTCTACATAATTCGCCATTAGAGATATTCCACATAAAGCTATTGTCATCTATTACCCTAGAGAAAGACTCTAAAAGAACTTACTAACAATAGCAACTCTGGACACCGGCGGAGACGCAGAGAAACGCTACATACCCTTCATGTAGAATTGGTCAGAATATAAAATAGTACTGTCAGTTAAGAAAGCAAGCAAGCGCGCGCGCGAACACACACACACACACACACACACACACACACACACACACACACACGCTTGTATGGCTAATGAAATCAAGTAAGCTCTCTCATCTGCGCCAGCGTGGCTTCCTTGGTTATGAGAATACTGTATAGTTGAGTAAATTGTTAACAAGCAGGCAAGCAGGCGTGCAGAGTCGGGCAAGAGCACACTGGATCTCCATGACTCCTTTGCAACGCCCTCTAACGATAACCATGTCAAAGTGCAATCCCATGAAGTCCTTTACAGATAGAGCAAGGAAGTGTCCTATTTCACTGCATGCTTTCTACAAGCCAGAGAGAAATGCAAAAGAAACACAATCGCATCTTTTTTTCCACACTTAGTTAGAGAGAAACGCAAACTATGTAGCTGAACCAGATATTTATGTAGGTAGGGGAAGAACTTTCTCCTACACATCTTCACGAGAGGTATATTCCAACAGAATTCAGTCTCGACTACCCTAGAACGTCTCTTTCTGTCGCTGCGAGGCATGCGAGCGAGTGAGCGAGGGCCTCTATCCTGGGCAACCTCTTGGTCATTATCATGAGCACATCCCAGCGCTAGGGGGCGCTCTTTCTGATCCGCTGTGACACAGCTAAGGTCAAATTGCCTTTACAAGGAAGCTTAGTGAAGTGAGGTCATCCAGACTCAGGGTTTGGCTCTCTGTGCGCGCTCTGCCACTCCCGCTCTTTGTGGTTTATGGTCTTGGATTCCCTGTGCCTTGCGCCACGGAGGCAGGGGCATTGACTGTAAAAGACCTCCAGCTGCACAGGAGATACCCAGCCAACCTCACAGACACACCAGAGGATCAGATCTGCCCTCACTCAGGGCTTTGGGCCAAAGCTTCAGCTGATCAAGAGGCATTCCTTTAGTTTATCTTGCATTCCGTATCTATAGACAGGGTTGGGTGTCAAAATGCCATGAATACCACCAAATACCACCCTGCAATTTCAACTCAATTTTAAGAGTATTGCCCCCCATGTGAACATGAGGATTTATTTGTCTGTTTATTGGTGTCCACCTTGTGTGTGGTGGGTGGAGGTGGGTGTGATCTCAACTGCCGAATGGTATATAGCTCTCACACAGCCAGTAATTTGAGACACTGACTTCAAAGCTGTGGATCAACGTAAGACAGGCTGTTTCAGAGGCCAGAAAAGTAAGCAAAGGGTCTTCCTCTCAAAACACTGGTTTGGTGTTTGTTTGTTTCTAACAACCATGTGCAAACTGAGGACCTTACTCACTAGTCCACAAATGAGCCCCCACAGCAAGCTCGATGAAATACAGTATTTGGAACGGAACCACCAACTGGTCAACTTACGTGGAACTGGTCTGAGGTTGTTCAAAGGCTTCTTTTGGAATCTTAAGGCCAGGGTTTCGCTTCTTGCCTAGGGGAAGGACATGAGGAAAAACCGTTAAAGTATTCCTTACCACAAGAGAGCAAGGGAAGAGACTCCCAAGCAAAGGGAGACGTCCTCGTCCGAGGCTCTCCACTCCTGAACACAACCTGTTAAGGGAGCAGCCAGTCAGGGGACCAGGGCATCACATAGCTTCTTCTCAAGTGTACTCTGGGGCCAGAAATGGCAATGCCGTAGACCCAGGTGAGCATATGATGGAAGTATGCCAGCAAGCCCAGGACTTAAGTCCCCAGCACTGAAGAAATGTCAGCTCTTTTGCTAAAGAGATGGAGCCTTTGTACCCAGAGATACTGAGATACTGTCACATTAACTTCTTCGGTTGATCTTTTATACAACAACCAGGACGGCAGATTGCACAGGGTCTAAGGTAGGACATTTTGGTTGTTCGTTTGTTTTCCTTTTAACTTAACTGCAGTAAAATGTAGTCACCCCAATCTCTATATCCTACAGTTAATCAGAGAGAAGGTGTCAGGCGTGATGGCCGATATGAATACAAAACACTTCCTTAGCTGGGTCTCGGTGGCACATGCCTTCGATCCCAGCACTCGGACAGAGGCGGGTGGGTCTCTGAGTTCGAGGCCAGCATGGTCTACAGAGTGAGTTTCAGGACGGTCAGGGCTACACAGAGAAGCCCTGTCTCAAGAAAACGAACCAAAAAAGCCATTCCTCCACTGTCCTATTTGTACTCATTCCTCAGCCACCACTGAGAGACAGAAAAACTGACAAGAAAGAGTCTGACTACCGGGAGTGTGCAAATGATGCATTTACTCTGCTCTAAAAAGGATTAGGGGAACAGCTGGAACAGCCGGGATCGTGCCTGGAGGACCTTCTTTGGGGTCCAGATGGGAACTCAGGCTGCTGTTGCTCGTCCTTGGGCTGAGGCTGCAGGAGCCTTTGGCTCAGGCATCTTTGCCGATGAGTCAAAAAAAAAACCAGACTAGGAAATGTCAGCTCAGGAACCAGACTGGGAAAAGTCAGTCGCATTAAGGACCTGGGAGTTTCTTTCTAGGTGTAGGTCACAGGTATTTGTGCTTGGCGGAAGTCGAAGCAAAGACAGTTATGATGCTTACAGTCTTGATCCTTTTCTCCTCTCTCCTCTGTACTCCAAGTGGGCACATCCGTGCTGACACAGCCCCAGATGAGATCCCAGCAGACCGACCCTAAGGCATACACCAGAGCTTAAGAAATGCATGGTTTCTGCATGAAAATGAATTCGTTTGCATCTTCTTTTTAATGTTTAATTAAAAGTCAGTCCGTGATTAAGAGCGCTCTCTGCTCTTCTAGGGGACCCGTGTTCTATTCTGAACACCCACGGGGTGGCTCAGTGTATGGGTGTGTTTTGCCGGCATGTCTGTCTGTGTACTGTATGCACGCCATATCTGAAGAGGCCAGAAAGCATTGTATTTCTTCTGGAACTGGAGGTCTAGACTTTTGGGAGCCATCTCGTGAGTGTTCAGAATGAGACACAGTCCTCTAAAAGAGCAGATTGCGTTCTTAACTGGCTCTTAACTCCCGTCTCCTCGGCTGTAAAATCCAGAATAACATCGATATTTAGTACTCTAAACAACAGGTAAGAATCAATCCAAACTGGGCATATGAAAAATACTGAGAGAGCCAAAAAACTCTTCCATATGATCGTGTAGAGAAACAAGCTATGTGTCTGATTTCAAAAAAACAGTAAGATACCCATGACTAAGACAGGTTATGTTACTAGAGCCCTAATTGAGCTTTTACTATCTAGTCTTTAAAAATTCAGTATCTAGATCAATTTGGCAAACAGTATAAAGGCCGTGTGTGTATGTGTGTGTGTGTGTGTATGTGTGTGTGTGTGTGTATGTGTGTGTGTGTGTGTGTGTGTGTGTGTGTGTGTGTGTGTGTGTGTGTGGTGGTCAATAATCAGCACAGAGAAAGCCTATGGGGAACATCTTTAGTAAACAGTTTCTCTCAACTATCTCTTCATCTGTTTCGAGTGTTCTAGAAGAATCAATCAGTGTGCACCGCTACTCCCTCCTCCTGAACCTCAGAGGCCACTTAGCACATATTTGTGAAGTTAATCAGCCCCATACAACTGAGGACTCGCTGTACTGCTGGGTGCTGTAGGTCAACTCTGAGGAGCCCCATCCATGAGTTTCAGCTGCAAGACAAGGAGGTAGAGATGGAGTCACTTCAGGGAGGCCCCAGATGCCCTACTTCAAATCGTGACCAATGACTAGCAACGCAAGCAAAGAGGTAATCAGAAAAGGACAGCAAGGACCATCTCAGGGTCCTCCTGAATAAAACAAAAGTTTCATATGTTTATCCTGCTGGGACTATGGGCTCCCAGTGTTCATTCAAGGAAACCTTAGGCAGAAGTTACTCATCCTCACTGCTAACTTGGGTCCTACATGTCACGGGTGAAGAAAGATCACTGTTCAAATTTAAGGCCACACTTTAAAAAGCTTAGCACGTCAGGGGCGATTCTTAAGCCAGCAACTAGTTATGACAACGTAACCCAGTAAATTAGTAAAAGATCTTTCTACAGACAGAAAGACCGGGAGGAAGCAAGTAAGAAACGGAGGAGGAGAAGTGGGTGGGGAGAGATCTTTGGGAACAGAAACCAGTGGAATAGATGACCAAAGCAATAATCCAGCCTGCCCTCAGTTCTCCCCTAATTTCCCAAGCACCGAACACCACTCAGCCTCTAGGCCCCTCTGACACCTCAAGCTCTACAACGTAAGAGATTTTCACAGTGTTCAAAGTTTTCACAAGTATAAAACTTCTAACCGTTCAACTCCTGACAGCAAGAAGAATAAACCTCAGGAGACGCAGAACCCACTAAACATCCCTTAGAAAAGTGTCCTCTTTTCTTCAAGAGGTAAATTAAGTAACCTGAAAAACCACACACATCTCAACCACCTTCTAGAACTTACTCGACCATCTCCAGAAACTTCACTGGCTCCCAGGAGGTCTGCAAAGTTGCAGACTTGGGATGGGCAAGGAACCCCAGCAGAAAGCATTCTTTACTAAGCTCCAAAACTCGGCAAGGCACGCTTCAGCCAGAGGCAAAGAACAGAGCAGGCTCCGCCCCCTGCTCTTGTGCAGTAGCGAAGCTCCACGGAGTTCATTGTTCTGGAGCAGTGGGAGCCACTCAGGGAGGCAGAAGGTTAGCGTGCCCATTCAGACACCCAGGGGTAGCATTGATCATTAACCAGCCCCACAGTTATAACTCCTGAAGTAACCCTGGGAGCCCAGTGCCTTTGATAAATGGCTCTTTCATTTCCTAACTGAAAGAGAAACAATTGGTGGTCGGCTTCCAGCTGTGTTTATTTCAGGGGACAATCTGTTCCCTCAAGAAGGCTGCCAACACCTCACATTTAACACTGTGCTGGGGTGGGGTTGGGGGGAATGGGAAGGAGAGAGATGAATAACAAAGTTAAGTGGCCACGAATGTTAGACCTTTACTTTGATAATCCAAACCAGAAAATTGTATAAAGTCAAAAAAGAGGCTTCACCTTAGATGAGAAGGGAAAACAGGGACCTTGTCTGTATTTTGTATGCCCTATCCTTGGTACAGACTGGAAAAGGGGACCAGCCTGAGTGAACACACAGACACAGACAGACAGACACACACACACACACACACACAGACACAAACACACACAGACACACACACACACAGAGACACACACAGACACATACACACACAGACACATACACACACAGACACACACACACACACACAAACACACACACAGACACATACACACACAGACACATACACACACACAAACACACACACAGTGTGTTTCATCAGCACGCACACACAAATGTGTGTCTGTGTGTATGTACATGTGTATGCCTGTTTTGTATAGGGGAGAAAAACAGTTTCTTTGAAAACTGCACACCCCGAGACTCAACTATATTCATCTTTAAACCAAAGCCAGGCCATGAGAATTTCAGACCAGAAACAAAATAGTTCTGGGCCAAGAAGGAAATTTTTAGAAAGAAAAAAGAAATTACTAGGCCACATAGAAATGTCCTAGCTTTGAGTGCACATAAAATGTTGGGTCACAATGAGGTCTCGCCCAGTGCCCATTCCCAGAGAGCAGCACAAAGGCCTTCCCTGGTGTGTCTTATTACATAAAATAGAGAGCTGGGCTCTGGTGCCAACCCAAACAGCACACAGTCCCACAAGGCTGGCAGAAGGTGCCACCCTGAGATAAGCAGGTGTCTCAGAATTTGTCGGCTCCACTGAAGGTTGGCCAGCGTGATTCTGGGAGGGTCTGCGACTCCTGTCATGGCTTCGAAAGAGGAAGAACTGCAGATCACCTGATGCCAAGTTTATTTTTTCTAGTGTGTTTCCTGGTGTGAATGGGGCTTCGAGCCAAGTTCCTGGGGACATGGAAGCCTTGGCCGTCCTCTCCCTACAACTTGCATCTGGCCTTGTGATCACAGAAAAGTGTCATTAGATGCCATTAAACTACAAGGATCGTGTGCAAAGCAGCTAATGAAGCCCAGGGGAGGCAGGAGGTGCAGAGATAAAGCTGATTTTACAAAAGCCACCAGGAAGAAGACAAGGAGCCTCTCCCAACACAACTCCACAAACTACATGCTATTACTGCACATCACTAAGAACCCGCACAGAGTGGAAAAAAATTTGGGGGGGGGGGGAGGGTTACGCCAAGTTTAGAAAAGAAATATTGGAAAGCCCTTCTGAAAACTTAGAATCCGGTTAAAAAGGCAGAAGGAAGAGGAGGGAGAAAGGAGGAGGGAAGGGAGGAGGGGGAAGGAAAAGGGAGAGAGGAGAGGGGAGGAGAAAGGGAAGAAAAGAAGGGAGGGAGACAAGAGAGGAAGGGAAGGAAAGAAAGGAGGGGAGGGGAAGGAAGGGAGGGAGGAGGGGAAAGAAAGAGGGAGAGAGGAGGGGAAGGGAGGGAGGAGGGGGAAGGAAGAGGGAGAGAAGAGGGAAAGGGAGGGAGGAGGGGGAAGGGAGGGGAGGGAAGGAGAAGGGAGGGAGGAGGGGAAGAGGAGGGGAGAGGAAGGGAGAGAAAGGAAGGGGATAAGAGGGAAGGAGAGGGGAGGGGAAGGGAGGGAGGGAGAAAGAAAGGGATGGAGGAAAGAAGGAAGAAATCAGAGAATAAGAAAAAGGGAGAAGGGAAGGAGGGAAGAAGGGAGGAAGGAGTGAAAGAAGATGAAAATGATAAGGGTGAGGCAGAGGAGGGGGAAGGAATGAGTCTTTTGAGCACCCAGTCCACAGGCAGGGTTGGAGTTCTTTAGGTACAGTGTGTCGGTTGAGTCTGTGGGTGGCCTGGTGTGCCTGTCTATCAGCTCCAGTTTGTTCACCGTGCGAGGAATGTTCTTGAAGATCACACTGCAGATGAGGTGCAGAACTGGTGTCTTGGTTTATTCTCCTGTTGCTGTGCTAGCATGGCCGACACAAGCAAATTAAGAGAAAGGTCTTCTTCCGCTCAGTTCGAAGTACAGTGCGCAGTGAAGGGGAAGGCTGGACCACTGGAGCTTGAGCCGCTGGCCACATTGTAGCAGTTTGAAGAGAGCTCGATGGCTCTGTTTTATGCAACACTGGTTCTCCTGCTCAGGCGACAGTCCTATCCACAATTAGAATGGTTCTTCCCACAGCCATATAACAGAATCCAGACAGTCCCTTAAAAGAAGGCCCAGGAGTTCACATCCCAGGAGACCCTGGATCATGTTATAGTCTTTTCTGTTCTCCATGAATTTGTTTATCCACTTTACATCCTGACAATGGCCCTCCTCTCCTTCCAGTCCCCGCCTCACACAGCCCCAATCCTCACCATCTAAAAATTATTCCACTTCATTTGTGTTCTTTTCATATTTCCCTCCCTCCCTTCCACATTTGTACTTTTTTGAAGTATGTATTATTTTAAAATATGAAGTTCACAGAATGCGTCGTCATAGGCGCCTTGCGACTTCCGATGACATCCTCGGAGCTCCTGTCCTGTGTGACCTGCGCTAAAAGATACACTTCTCAACAGCTCACACATCTTGAACCACAAAGTAGGTGGGCCCACCAACTATGGGAATAAGTCCAGCTCTACAGACTCAGGATTTCTCCCCCCCTCCCCACCCCCCCTCCCCACCCCACCCCCCACACACACACTTTAAGCTCTTCGGTAACTTAGAGAGTCCAGCCAGGGTCAAGAACCACTTGCCCAGCACAGAGCATGCCTAGATAAAGTTTCCCACCTGATAATAATGGAATCCCTGTCCTCCTGGGCACCTGACACTTCCCCTACTACCATTCGAGTTGTAACTGCCTTGTAAGAACTAAATTCCAGGAGGCTGGAGAGATGGTTCCTGTCGGTAAGCACACACACTGCTCTTCTAGAAGACCAAAGTTCATAGCCAGTGGTAGTGCGAGCCTTTAATGCTAGCACCAAGGAGGCAGAGGCAGGAGAAACTCTGAGTTCAAGGCTAGGCTGGTGTACATTGTGAGTTGAAAAAGCCAGGGCTATACAGAGAAATCTTGTCTGGGAAGAGGAAGGAAGGAAGGAAGGAAGAAAGGAAGGAAGGAAGGAAGGAAGGAAGGAAGAAAGGAAAGAAGGAAGGAAGGAAGGAAGGAAGAGAAAAAAGAAGCCTTAGAGAGTTCAGTTCCCAGCACCCACATCAGCCAGCTCACAACTGCCTATATAATATATAATATAATATATATGTATTATACGTATATATATATATATATATATATATGACATATAACACCCTCTTCTGGGCTCCACAGGCACTGCCCTCATATGCCTTTACCTACCCACGGGCACACTAATTACAATAAAAATTAATTGCATACATATTTCTTAAATAATTACATTCAAAGTTAAGTTCCTCACTGTGCTGAGTCGATGAGCCAAAACTGGCAATAAGTCCCTAAAGTAGACACTGCAAAGGTGTAAAATCCATTACTACACAAATTCTGCTTCAAAGAAGTCAGCAGATATGAAATTGCAACTATGAAGACATCAGGGAACTTATGGGGTGGGCGGTACCAATGTTGTGTTTTGCCTGCATGTGCACCTGCAAGCCACAAGAGGGCGCCATATCTCACTATAGATGGTTATGACCCATTGTGTGGTTGCTGGGAACTGAACTCAGGACCTCTGGAAGAGCAACCAGTGCTCTTAACCACTGAGCCATCTCTCCAGCCCCAATATTGCAGTCTGAAGACAGGAGTTGGGAAGTTGACTCGGAGAAGAAAATATCTCACAGAGAAGGTGGCACTGTGGGTAGCCCTTAATAACTGATGTGAGGCTCCCTGAGAGTTGATGGCAAACGTAGACTGTCCTCTTGACTGGATCTGTAATCAAATAAAAGAGGCATCTCGGGGGTGGGTCTGTGAGGGCATTTCCTGGAAGAAAGGATTAACAAACCAGAGGAACCCTTCCCTTTCCCTCCCTCCTTCCCCTCCCTTCCCCCACCCCCACAGTGGGCAAGTACGAAGAAATTTGGAGGGGCAAGTGGGGTTCCTTTTGCCTCCTCACTTTCCCTCTGGCTGGTGAGCAGATCCACTCTGCTATGCCATTGCTGTTTCTGCTCTCCTTAGCTGACATCAGAACCGAGCTTCTCATGTGAAATGAAGGCCTCCAGGTGTCCACTTCAACCCAGGAACGGCTGAGCCACTCGCCCCAATGGATGGGGCAGCTACCTGACTCTCCTCTCCAACCTGAAGTCAGCTGGACTACTTACTCAGCCGATGTCGGCTAAGCCAATCTAATAGAAACCCCGTGAGGTGCATTCATTCTGTGGGTTCTCCTCCTCTAGAGAACCCTGACTGATCAGTATCTTCACCCCCCATCACAGCTGGGATAATCTTGTGTGCTGTACAAAGGTTGTCTTTGTGATTTCTGTACCAGTGCTAAGTACAGTCACCAACTTTGGTGCTGCTATTCTGATTGCTCAGTGCTGGCACTGCCTTTTGCAAACCTCCTCCGTCACCTTCTGATAGTTTTAATAAAGAGCTGATGGCCTAGAGCGGACCGGAGAGGAAAGGCGGGACGTCTGTCAGGGCAGAGATAGGAACTCCGGGAGAGACCAGGCATGGAGAGATTCGCCAGCCAGAACTGGAGCAAGTCGGATATGCTGGGAAGGAGAGGTAACTGGCCATGTATGTGTCAAATGAGGATTAAGTGTTAGTTATTAAAGGTATATGAGTTAGTTGGGAGCAAGCCTAAACTATAAAGCCTGGGCAGTCCTAAATAAATTCTCTGTCATTATTCAGAAACACCACCACCACCACCACCATCATCACCACCATCATCATCACCACCATCATCATCACCACCATCATCATCATCACCACCACCATCATCACCACCACCATTAGCAGCATCAGCATCAGCATCCCACATCCCTATATTATGTCCCGTAAACAAGCAACGTAATCAGTACCATGAGTTTCAACTTAGAGGTACTAAATGAAAAGACACCATTAGAACCGTGGACAGACGGTGGGCACGCGACGCTCCAGAATGTGCTACGTGGAAATAAGATCTGAAAGTCGAGAAGATGAACAAAGCAGACAAGGAAACAAGGAAACGGAGGGAAAGGAAGGCAGCCAGGCAAGAACGCTTGGCGAGGGAAAGGGCCGTGGCGGACTGGTCGGGTAACAGAGGACGTCGGATTGTGAGCCCCAAAATGCTTCTCTTACAGTTCCGTACCCTAGGGCACCTGTTTTTAGACTTGGTGCATTTTTTTTAAGAAACTGTCCTATTGGCAATTCGGTGCTGACCACGTGCTCTCAAAACAGCCCAAAAGTAGATCCCAGCAAGGCTCTCTCTACCCGTGGTCTAGACCCAGTGTGAAGGGAGGAGGCTGGCAGGGGCCTCTGAGGACTCCCCATCGCCAGGCTACATATTTATTGACCGGCTAGTCCATTCGGGTGCCATTAGCAAAAGGAAGTGTGTGAAAAACAGCGACTGAAAGAAAGACAGAAACAGATTGTGAAGAAATTTAGGGATGCGGTTGGCTCTCTTTTCAAAATGTACACCACGGAGTTTTGAAAGTGTTTTAAAAGGGTTCTTTTTGGTTTTAGATATAAACACTGAACTCTTTATAATGGTGTGCTTCGAGAATTTGCTTCAAAATAACATGGAGAGAAGAGAAAGCTAGAGATTAAAGAGGAAAAGGATTAGTCATAAACTGGTAACTGTTGAAGTTTGGTGAGGACAGCTCATTAGATTATGTTACTTTTGAGTATATCGGAAATGTATCAAAATGTATCAAAATGTAAATAACAATGAAATTGTGCTCTCTTGCGTCCTCTCCACTTCCAGAAGGCAGAAGCAGGCTTTCCCCTTCCTCCTGACTAGGTCAGTACCTCAGTGCCCAGCACACTTACTCCGTGCAATGTGGGGGAAGCTGGCCTCCTTCTAGGTCTCTCTATCTAATTCAATGCTAAATGGGTAGAAAAAAATCATAAGATGACATCTAGCCCTTTCTCTGGGTCTTGGATCCACTCTGTAATACCTCGGGCTACCTCGGGCTAACCATGACAGTAAAGAAACAGTAGGCAGAAAATATGGCAGTATTTTTGTCCTGTAGCTAAAACTCTGCAGCTAAAACAAGCAAGCGCAGACTAATCCTTCACCCTACTGTGATCTGAGATGTGAGAGAGGCCCGAGTCTGGCTTTCAGAATACATCCTGGAACAGACCACAACAGCTTGCCTTTCATTCCGCTACATATTCCTTGGTTTCATGCGTCACGTAATGGTAACATATTTACTTAGGGGTCTGTGATGTCCAATTTCACAGCAAAGACTGAGGAATGGCTCCTGGAAAGCCACAGAACTGAAATATGAGATCCCCTGGAAAGAGAAAGATAATGTATAAAAGCAAATTACCTATTTTCAACACGGTTCAGTTTGTACTAGCAAACTAATATTTCAATAGTATTTCAGATCCTCACGTAGCCCTTGATGGGAACATTCCTCAGTCCTATAGGAAAACAGAGGCGCCTAGTCTGTCCTCCTGAATAAATCATGATTTCAGTAATTAACAAATATCACGTCAGGCAATGTCATAACTCAGTGTCAGAAGAAGTCGAGTTCTCTAGTCTCGGGCAATAAGTCTAGAAACTGATTTGGGTAGTCGGCTTCAGACATGTAAACCCAGTTCATCTCCAAGACTGAACACACACAGAAAACACACTGTAAGAACAGGGGTCTACTCGCTATATGATCACAGGGCCAAGCAAAAGGTATAGATCGGTTCATATATGCTCCATAGTATCCCCTACATACTGTTATCTGAAGATTATTCCCAATATTATTACAATGTCTAGTCAAAAATATAGGGGGTGGAGAGTTAGCTCATTCATAAAGACTACTTAATGTTTGGTTTCCAGCAGCCACGTGGTGACGCAGAACCATCTATAACTCCAGTTCCAAGGGTTAAAATATGCCCACTTCTAGCCTTTAAGGTCACTGCATTCACAAGGCATAGACATACATGGACACAAAATAACAAAACATACAAATCTTATTTTCAATTTTTAAATATATATGCACATACAAAAGTATATGTATGTTTTAAACATAAATATGCACACACACATATATATATGTATATATGCAGATGGTTTGTAATTTTTCCTGGATATAATATAGTCTTATATGATTTCCTTTACAGCGTGAGTTTTTTTCATTAAACTGGGTTTTTTATTTTGTTTTGTTTTGTTTTTTTATCTTAGGCGTATGAGAGTTTTGTCTGAATGCCTAGTTCCTGCAGAGACCGGTCAGAAGAGGGCATCAGAGCCCTAAAACTAGTTCCAGGCATTTGTGAGCCACTGTGTGAGGTCTGAGAACTGAACCCAGGTCCTCTAGAAGAGCAGCCAGTGCTCTTAGCCAGTGAGTTACCCCCTAACACTACACTGCACAGTTTTTAATTACTGACTATCACTGATGTTCCTAATGGGAAACTAGACATTCTTATTATTAGAGAGCAGGATGGAGATTTGAAGGAGGTACACTAGATTTATGTGTGGGGGGGAGATTTTTAAATCTTGAACAAAGTTGTTACATGCGGTACATTGGAATACAATCTAACAAGACTCTGTTTTTAACGGGCGGGATTGGGAGGGGCCAGTAAAAAAGGACAAGCTAGTTCTGAGAACTTGAGGGCTTCATCCTTAAAATGGGAACGGCAACATCCACTGAAGCAGGTGGAAGGCAGCTTAAGCAGCATTTGTCCTGCCACTGGATAAACAGAAGCTAAATTACCAAGCAAGTGATACAGCTGTTCCGGGGTTGGTCCTGAGTTAGGAACAAGTGGTTGTTCATGAGAAAACACGACTAAAATCTTCAATTTTTTAGGAATTTCTTATATGTCACATGGTGCCTTCAGTAGCCCCCATGACCTATTTAATAATCACAACAACTCCTCGAGGGGTTAGTTCTACTATTTCAAAGACTCCGTCACATACAGACAGTCGCCTTTCCCATATAGCACACTGGGATTTAGCATTTTACCCGAAATTGTTCTTCCTCCTGTGTCTACTTGTGGGAGGAATGTGGCTGACTTGTGTCTGTGCTAAACACAAATTCCAAGACCCGCAGAAAAGTGTTGTGGAGAAGGGCCACAGTGCGGGTTTTCCATGTCTTCTCCAGATACAACATGCAGGTCATGAAGATGTTTGCCAGGAGCTGTGAGGGCCATGACCTAGGTCTGCCAAGATACTCTAGACTCAATAAGAAAAGGAATAAGCCATCTACTGCCATGGACTATGTTTGAGACATTTTAACCTTCCGGGACTTAGTGTGTTCCATCCCTTCCTCCCTCTGCACCCCACCCACATGCAAGAATGGAAAACATTCAGTCAGTCAACCAGGTAATTGGCTCAGTAAATGATGCTCTGGTATTTAAGAGGCATACTTTATCAGCTTCACAGATAAGATTATGAGGACAGTGGCCCTCTCGAGTGGCCCTGTGGCATCCCTAATGGACTCCGCACCCTCTCCCAGAGGGCGTTCTGATGGTGACACTAAGCCTGGGGGTCTGTCCCACATAAATTACTCTAGCAGTAAAGTAGGTGAATAGTTGAAACCTGGGGCTGTGGTCAGGTGATCGCAAGTTGCTGGGTCTTAGGGATGTTTGTGTCCTGTGTGTCCTGTGTGTCCTGTGTGCTCAGAGTCCCAAGGGGCACTGGTCTCTTAATGAATACAATGGCTGCCTTATCTGCAGTTGGTTCTATCTACCTGGACCGTCTGGATTCCAGTTAGTGGAGTCAATTGTTCCAGAACAGACTAAACACCAAGGGTCACTGTATCACCACCACATCTGGTGGTGATGGACATTCAGAATAAAACAAACAGACAAAACAAAAGGGGTTTCGTTCAGTGACCTCAGCGACCCTTTCACCTCCTTGGTGCATTTCTAAGCAGGAAGACTGCCTATCTCTCCCGGAGAAGTTTCCCCATTCCTAAAAGCAAGCTAACAAACAAGCACACCCTTTCATCGATTAACATCCTCACGGCTCGCAGCACCCACTATGGTTTTGGGGCTCCAAATTAGTGCCCCGGAAGACAACTGGAAAATCACGTTTTCAGGGCGGCTCCCTCATCCCTCAGGTATGTGTCAACTGCACACAGATGAGACGCATTCTTGGTTCACATTTTAACACAAGGCTCTTTGTCAGTCCCTTCCCTGAGGTTTCACAGAAGTAAGAAGGGAAAATCTGCAGACCTGCCAAAACCACAAAGTACATACAAGAAATCACAGAACACAGCAGATGAAAGAGTAAATAAAGATATAAGGAGAGCCTAGACACTTGACCTTTTATTTTGTACGTGTGTTATTACTTTATATATGTGTATATATGAATGTATAAAATATATGAATATATATAAATATATATTAGTTAAAATATATATGTGTGTTTATATATTATGGAAGCATCCTATATATAATATATATCATGAAATGTATATATGAATGTGTGTGTATGTATGTGTGTGTGTGTGTGTGTGTGTGTGTGTAAATTTGAGTAAGAGTCAAAGAAAAGAATCCAGTTGGTGGGGGAGGGGTAAAGGTCAAAAGAGGCCATACAGATACACTGTAGGCAAGTTAGAGAACTAACCTAGATGCCCATCCACAGATGATGGGTAAAAATGTGGTAAATATGCAGAGAGTACTACTCAATCCTAAAGGAAGAAGTGACATCATTTTCACAAAAATGGACAGACCTGGCGATCATGTTACACGGAACAGACCAGACTTAAATACCACATTTCCTGTCCTATGCACAATCCAGGTGTTTAAAATGACATGAAGTAGACGGGGAGGACCAGTTGAAAGGGAGAGGGGGATGGGAAGATGGGTATAGTCCAAATATATTATATACACAAATAAAATGTTAGAGTAAAACTATTTAGTGCAATTAAAAATAGGATATGTAAACGAAGTTTTAAAAATCAGAAATTAAAAACAAAACAAAAACCAAAATGGATGGAGTCAGGAATATCAATTACCCAGTCAGTAAAAAGCTTGGGAAACAAACAAACTCGGTTCCTGCAGCTGCACAAAAGCCAGGTGCAGACACAGTGTAGCAACATCTGCAGAACCAAGTCAGGAAGGGAGACAAGGATGCCTGGGGCCCCTAGGCTAGAAAACTGAGTGAGCTCGCCATCCAGTGAGAGACTGCGTTTCAAACAAATAGAGGAATACACCGGATTCTTGATTTCTGGCCTTCATGTGCACCAGCACCTCTACACCACACACACACACACACACACACACACACACACACACACACACGAACAATTGATCATGTCTTATATCTAGGGGCTTACAGCTTAGACTGGAGCTCTTTCCATGTGTCATATGACCCCTTGTGACCTTTGGGCTGGGAACTGTATCTGAGTCACTTAGGTCCAGGTGTCCTGGTGCTCAGGTGTGGGACAGAGGAGGGACAGGGACAGAGGAGGCTGTAGGAGATGAGGACACTTTAGGACCCAGCTGCTTGCTGTGCTTGCAGCATGCCTGCCCTTCTGATTTTTCTCCTCTGCTTCTCATGTAGTTCCTCCTGCTCCCTTGTAGTGTAGTGTGGTGTGTGTGTGTGTGTGTGTGTGTGTGTGCATATTGTTTGCATGTTCACTAGTGTACGGGTACATGTGTATGCATGTGTGGATAGGCAAGTATAAGCTTTCTTTAAAAGATTTCTCTTGCCTGCCCATCTCTAGACCCCCAACTCTTCCTATGGCTTCTCATTGCAAGGACCAAAAGAAAGAAGAGAAAAACGAAACTTTACAAGCCAAGCTTGGTAGCTACACTTTTAATCGTTCAAGGCTGATAGATCCCAGTGATTTGGAGGCTAACATGGTCTATATAGTGAGTTGCAGGATAGCTTGTGCTATATAGAAAAAAAATATGTTTTCTCTATGTAGAGAAAGGCTATGTTGGGGGGGGGGACAGAAGAGAAAGAGGAGGAGGGGAAGGGAAAGAAGGGGAAGAGAGGGGAGAGGAACAGAAGGGAGGGAAAGGGAAGGGAAGGGAGGGGAGGGGAGGGGAGGGGAGGGGAGGGGAGGGAAAAGACCCAGCATCTCCGCCTCGCATTGACAAAACAGCTTCTTTATTCTATGTCAAAGATCTCATTCTCTGAACTTGCACACATTGCTTAGCCTTTGCTGTATCTACATCCCAAAGCCCTTGGACCAGAAACGAACAGGCAAAAACAAGAAAGAAAAGGAAGGAAGGGAGGAAGGAAGGAAGGAAGGAAGGAAGGAAGGAAGGAAGGGAGGGAGGGAGGGAGGGAGAGAGGAAGAATGGAAGAAAGAAAGAAAGAAAGAAAGAAAGAAAGAAAGAAAGAAAGGAAGAAAGAAAGAAAGGAAGGAAGAAAGAAAGGAAGAAAGAAAGAAAGAAAGAAAGAAAGAAAGAAAGAAAGAAAGAAAGAAAGAAAAGGAGGGAGGGAGGAAGGAAGACACTGAAACCAATACCATCCCAGGGGATGAGACTCTTCACAGGAGCCAGGGGCAGACAGGTAAGGGGAAGAGGAAAGGGGCCATGGACAGTAGCGTTCTGCTCACAGGGCTTCACAAGCTGGGAACGAAAGCAAATGGACATGGAGGGGCTGAGGGAAGAAACGCAGCATCCCAGAAGAACACCACATCCTTTAATAAAACAAAACCAGATAGCTAAGCCATTTCAGATATATACCTCTATGCCTCCAGTCTTACAGACGAATAGGAAAACAAACGTTCCACCTGGAGGCATCAGATTTTAACTCTCCAAACACCTCTGATTGGAGAAACAGTGCAGTCAGAGAGAGAAGGGTCTTGGGTCCCTGAGGAGTTTCATGATAAGTCCAGAATGGTTACTCCAAGAAACTTCTGAGGTTCCAGGGTGGTCCTGAACCTCCACTCCCCTCCTTGGTGCTCAGGATAAGCATTTGCTGATGCTAGGACATTTCTCAAAGAAAACAAATGGTGTCTCTATTTCATGCACAGCACTTCTGGTTCTGGAATCAATAGCAGAGGCCATCCTCGCTGGCCATACCAGGGCTCCTAAATGTTTACTCACCCACGTTACCTTCAGATTCCTGAATAACTATACAAATGCAGGCTGAAACCTAGCTCCGTCTGAGGGCGAAGGAAAACGGAGACAGGTACATTCGGCAAAGACACAAGTTCAAAAGCCTGCCAGGATTTCCGAGGGAGCACTCCACTGGGGGAAGCTAGGAAGCAGACTGGCTGATATGGAAGGGGCTGTAAGCTAACACTGCCACCAAAAGAAACTAAAAGAAATAACCTTATCCGCAGCTGAGTTTCTTCTTGATTTCTACTCTGCGTTGGCAGTGAGCGGGGTTGTGAAATACAGCATTACCCCTTACCCACAGTTCCAAGACGTCTCTCCTAAAGTTTGGATTAACTTATAAAAGGTTTAGGTGATGCGCCCAGAGGCTTCTGGGAGAACAATGGGAAGAGCCAACTTCCCTCATGTCCTAAATGGTCTACAAGGGAGAATAAAACTTTGAGATCGAAAGATTGAATTCCAGATCTCTTCTCAGCAAAATATGCCCACACTTCCCTTCGAAATACCCAACACCTACAATTTACACTCTTCACACACAGTCGTGGGGGGCAGGAGGGGGAAGCTGGAGCAATGACTCAGAGGTTAAGAGCACTTGCCCTTGTAAAGGGCTGGGATGTAGTTCCCAGCACCCACCTAGGCTTACAACCATCAATAATTCCCCTTTCCAGGGTTCGCAGCTACCGGCACTGTTTTGGAATGTTGTCAAACCTTGGGAAATGTGGACTGTTTGGCTGAGGTACCAACACAGAGATGGCACCTGGGATTTTAGGCTAGCCCCACCTCTGCCTCAAGCTCTCAGCTGATTTGCCTATTCGAATCCAGAGCCTTTGTGTCAGGCCTTCCATACCACGAACCTGTGAGCTAGAACAAATCTATCCCTCCCCTGAGCAGTGAGAAATATAATAAATACAGACCCTCCCCACCAAGGAATAACCAAGAAGCAGTTAGATGGAAGCCCTCTTTCCCAAACACGCTTGTCCGGCTTTCATTTCCATCCATGTGATAAAACGCCCTGACAACAAAGAACTCAGACAACAATGGGTTGGTGGCGACCAATGAAAAATGACAGGGCTGATGAAAACTCCGGTTAGTCTTCTAGGGTTTTTTGTTTTTGTTTCGGGGTTTTTTGGAGGGTGTACTGGCTAGTTTTGTGTCAACTTGACATAAACTGGAGTTACCACAGAGAAAGCATCCGTTGAGGAAATGCCTCCATGAGATCCAGCTGTAAAAGGCATTTTCTCAACTAGTAATCAACGGGGGAGGGCCCAGCTCATTGTGGGTGGTATCATCCCTGGGCTGGTGGACCTGAGTTCTATAAGAAAGCAGGCTGAGCAAGCCAGGGGAAGCAAAACAGTAAGTAACATCCCTCCATGGCCTCTGCATCAGCTCCTGCTTCCTGACCTGCTTGAGTTCCAGTTCTGACTTTCTTTGGTGATGAACAGCGATATAGAAGTGTAGCCGAATAAACCCTTTCCTCCCCAACTTGCTTCTTGGTCATGATGTTTGTGCAGTAATAGAAATCCTGACTAAGACACCTTGTGGTACCACCAGAGAGATTTAAGATAAAGTAAGGCTTTCCCAGGCTGAATAAAAAGGGGAAATGGAGAAAGCTAAGCAGATCTACTCCCCCATACCCCACTTCCTGATCCACTCAGATATAAGGAAGTTTCTTCTGCAACCTTCCTTAGGCAGCTTCCTGCCAGGTCACAGCAGTAAGTAGAGTAACAATCCACAAGCACACATGTACATGTATAAATACACCTATAGCTACCAGTAACACAAACGTACAGACAACCACACACACTTTCGAATCCAGGAGTTCACACTTTGAAGCAAAGGGGCAATACATGAGAATGGGAGGAAACATGCATTTTTTTTTCTGAAGTAGGTTCCAAGTTTCTGGGGGGAAAAAAAATCTCTCCTGCTCTGTAAACTGAAGATCGAAGACTGTGTGAGCTGGATAAGGGAGGCTCTACACTCTCCCTGGGTCACATTGTGCTCCAAGACAAGGACGATCGTTTGAACAGCCCCAATTCCCCTCACCGGGTGCTTGTGGGTTTGTGGTTTTATTTCTGTTTAACCTCCTCTGGAGATGATCATGTCCACGAGGCTGCATGCCCTTCTTTTTAAGAGTGAGGAAGCCTTACCTCAACCCTCCTGAGAGGCTCACCTGCATACTCCTGTCTTAACCGGTCTATGAAAAGCAGGACATGGTCCGTCTGAACTGATGCTGTTGTTCCTCCCATCAGCACCGCTGCGGGAGTTTCTAATGGGAAGGAGGGGAGCCCAGGAGCTTCGCCAACAGGGAAGTTCACACTAGCTACTGAATGAACCCACAGTCCAGAGTGGACAGCACAAGACAAAACTTCTGAACTTAGATGTTAAAGCCTTCCCTCCGTCCCCCACTATCACCATTGTCTCGGAGCACACGGTGACCCAGGGAAAGTTTAGAGCCACCCTCCTTCCAATTTAACATAGCCTTCTATCTTCAGTTTATAGAGCAGGAGAGAATTTCCAGGAACTGAAACCCTAATTCAGAAAATTCAAGTGTTCTCCCAATCTCATTTATTGTTCTTTGGCTTCTAAGACCTTGGCCCAAACACAAATATTTATCTCCGTTGGAGTCCTGGTGCTGGCTCCCAGACGCTGACTTTCAAGCTTCTAAGGCAATTAAGGGGCACTAAATTCTTAATTAGACACACTGCCCTCTCAGCTCTTGTTCCTTCCAAAGAAAAGAGGGACTGAGTAAGAGACCCTGCAGGACTAAAGGAAACAGACACACCAGCTGCCAGGAAGAAGAAAGAAATCTGTGGCTTAGAAGCCAAAGAGTAGCTATCAGTGTGCTCCTGAGATCTTACCCCCATCCGACCAAACACAGCATTCAAAGCCCAAGGAGTTTTAGCATCATCTCAAACAGCTGTAGCAATAGAGATTGACCTGCACTGCACTTTAACCCACGAGGGCTCCTGCAACAGTTCTATTTCTGTATCAGAAAAGGCTTACCGCAGTCATTCTCAACCCCAGTGGGTCCCAACCAACCCCTTTGGGGTCCAATAGCCCTTGCACGGGGTTCCCATATCAGATGCCCCGCACGTCACAGATATTTACAGCACAGTTCATAACGGTAGCAAAATGACAGTCACATGAAGTAACAATGAAA
This sequence comes from Micromys minutus, assembly GCF_963924665.1. Classification (NCBI taxonomy): domain Eukaryota; kingdom Metazoa; phylum Chordata; class Mammalia; order Rodentia; family Muridae; genus Micromys; species Micromys minutus. The sequence continues at coordinate 56,148,882 of NC_137979.1, read as the reverse complement.
TAATGTTACGGTTGGGGGGGGGGGTCACCGCAGCATGAGAAACTATGTTAAAGGGTCACAGCATTAGGAAGGTTGAGAACCACTGACTTAAACCAAAGGCATTGGTTGCCGTCATTTTCAACCACAGGGGCTGGGGTAGCCTAAAGCATGTGCCCCCGTGTGTGGCTCTCACGGTTTTGCCAGGCAGACATGAAATCATGACTCCAGGTCTCACTTTGGACCCCAGTCAAAGGGCAACTCTGCGGTCAACCAAAGGAGCTCGATTTTGACCATAGATACGGGCGCTGTTGAGTCCAGAGCAGAGCATAGCGGTGTAGCATTTACCTAGCATTCAGAAGCACAAGGTTCTGTGAGTCTGATGTTAAGGTGATATATGATTGCACAGTCGAGAGGTAGGCGGGGAAACGGCTAGGAAAATGGAAGAGGAGGAGAGGAGAAAGAAGATTCCAGGAGGAATGAAGATGGAGGCAGGTGTGTGTTTCTCTCAGCGCATCTGTAGCTTCATGAGGTTGTCATTATTATTTCTAAGGGTTTCTATGGGTCCATTTATCTCCTATAGAAGGGCAGTTAATATCTTTGTCCATTGGTTGTAAGCTTCTGGTGTAGAGGGTTTATGGATTAAGGATTTAATATATAAACCTGCTTGATACGTTACCAGGGTATGGAGTCATGTTTGTACAGAGCAGTGGAGGAAAGAAACACACCAGGCAGTTGTATCCACCGGGACAGAAGCAATGGGGTGGTGGACTGAACCGAGCCTGAGTTCTTAGAGATGGCCTGGAGTGCCAAGTGGTGTGGGGACCACATGGTGTGTGCTCAGCTCCACGCTAGAGAGGCGTCCTCAGAGTGAAACCATGGGGCCGATAAAAGGTTAAGCCATCCATTTACTATTTACTACAACAGGTTCAATCCTTGGCATCATTAAAAAAAAAAAAAAAAAAAAAAAGGGCTGGGGGAACAGAAAATAATTAAACCACTACCAGAACTGTGAGACATAGCAATTCCAGTCAACCTGACGATCAGCACCGCACAACTCAGTACAGCGTCTATGATCATACGTTCTGCTCTGATCTCTTTCAACTGTGCAGTGATGTGTATGTGTTCAACATTATCCAAGACCATAGACAACAGGCAAAACAACTTAAAGTTCCATAGCACGCCATACCATGTGTTCCTTATAACACACCATACCATGTGTTCCTTACCCCCTAACATGCCACACCATGTGTTCCTTACCCCCTAATACACTATACCATGTGTTCCTTACCCTCTAATACACCATACCACGTGATCTTTGCTCCCTCTCTTTGTTCTAATGTCGCTCTGGCTTCTCACTCAGCAGCCATTCTGCACACATCCAGTCAACATCCCCATGTGTGCTCTGAGTCAAGGCTTTGGGGAGCACTGACCCGAGTGCCTTCATTTTTAAATCCGACTCAGAGTCATCTGTTTCAGTCTCGAGAATTAAGCTACATTCGGAAAGTCTTCCTGCTATGGCACAATGGAGAAATGCCAAATATCCTCCTTATGAACCACTGGAACATCTGCCGGAGACGGAGAATTAGGCAGATCAATGATTGAGGAGGAGGGGAACACATCTTCTGAATGCCTTGACTGGGGAGTGACAGGATGGCTCAGTGGATAGAGGCGTTCACTGTCACACCTGACAATGTAAGTTCCATCCCGAGATCCCAAGGGCTGGAAGGAGAGAACCAACTCCCACAAGTTGTCTTCTGAACTTTACACACATTCTGTGGCAAACACCACACACGCATACACACACAGAGAAAGACAGAGAAAGATTACTTAATTAATAACTAAAGCCATGATCACATTTTGTATTTTAAGACATCTTCAATTCTTTCTGCTCTATCATCCTCTAGTCCTATTAGCTAAAAAAATATTTCATACCTAGGACTCCAGATTTCTTATTGAAGAAAAGAAAGAAAACGTATACCACTGACACTTAAAAAATAATAATAAAGCATTGCTTTTAAAAACAAATGTAGACTTCCTGAGTTCAAAAAGTAAAAAACATATGATGTGGGTTTAGTAACACATGCCTATAGTCCCAGAGGTTGGGACGCTGAAGAGGGGAGACCTTGAGTGTTGACGTCAGCCTGAGCCACACAGACAGTTCAAGACTGGCCTGGGTTACTTAGCAAGACACCGTCTCAAAACAACCGCAAAGCCAAACATAACAACAAAAGAATATATTTTTTTCTTCAAGGAAAAATATTTATTTGAAATTTGGAAAGTTGGGGTAGCAGGCAGCTCAGTGGTAGGAGTACTTGCTCATCATGTGCAAGGCCCTAAGTTCAAATCCCAGTATTGTCGTAAGGTGATTGACAGTGATGGTGGTGGTGGTGGTGGTCGTGGTGGTGGTAATAATAAATAAAAATTAAGAAAATTTTTAAAAACCATAAGGAAAATGAAAATTACCCAAATTTCACAATGCAGGCAAAATTGATGTGACAATTTTTCACACATGAACTTGTGACCATGTTTGCTGACACAGATATCAAACGTTCTAGAATCACAACCACATACAGTTGTCCATACAGTGCTCTTAACCCTTAGCATTTCTGTTGTTGATAGTTTCTATAGACATTCGTTGTTTTACTCGTTGCGAAATAGTCCAAGGTGCTACAAAAACCAGTTATGAAGAGACGTATTTAATCCATGCTTGTTAAGTTAATTACATGGTACATGTGCATGAGTGATGTGTGAATTACATGCACCAGCAATGTGCAAAATATGTCTGGCACCTTAAAGGAACAAGTTGAAGAGTGAAAGGCTCTCGGCTGCTGAGCTTTGCAGAACCCGAAGCCAGCTGACTTCAATAACACTCTGGCTGAAACAGGTAAGGAAACCAAACCCTGCGCCGCAGCTGGCTGCCCATCTCTGAAGCACATCAGAGAACAGAGGAGCCCTCCAGACGGGAAGACCCGATAGTCTCTAAAGAAACAGAGTGTGATCGTTTTCAAGGCATACAAAATCACGTAGCTTTGCCTTATGGGAAGTCTTGGAGGCACACAGGTGACAAGGCCACACTCTTACTCTTTCAAGGACTTTGAAGAGCTCTCCACGTGACTCGGAAGTCAGACTCAACACTGACATTCTGAAGGCTTGAGTCCGCCAAACACTGCGTGGTGACCATGACACGACAAAGCCATAAAAGTCGGCAAAAGGTGGAACAAGTGTTCTTGTCTGCTAAATAGATTTCCTTCTTCTCCTATCCTATGTAGACATTTATTAATACGTGCCAAATCAATTAATTTGCCTGCTATGATGTTGCTATATTTGTAAAAAAAAAAAAAAAAAAAAAATTGTGTGCATGCACCGTGCTAGGCAGCAGGCAGACCAAAATGAAAGGGAGACGACCTCTGCCTGTCCGGTGCACTCACATGTAACCGTAAATTGTAGCTCTATGCCAAGCCATTCCACTAGGAGCTCTGAGAGAAGCCAAGAAACAGCCAGGTGAGGCCTGATTCCTAGAACAGTCTATGTGGGAGTAAGGCTATGTGGAAGTTAATCTTCATTATCAATGGGGTGGGATTTAGAATCACTCTGAAAACAGACATGTCTATAAGGCAGCTCCGAAACTGGGTTAAAGGAGGCAGGACAGCCTATGATCTATTGTGGTCAGGATTATCCTATGGGCTATCATCCTGGGTTGAATAAAAAACGGTAAGTGTGGGCTGGAGAGATGGTTCAGTTGCTGTCTAGCACTAACTTACACTACTCTTGGGATAAACTAGAACTGGGTCCCCAGAAACCCCTATCGGGTAACTTACAACTACCTGTATTTAACTCCAGCTCCAGGAGAGCTGATGCCCTCTCCGGCCTCTGCAGGTACCTTCATGTACCTACACACATATACGGGTAATTTTGTTTTTAATAAATTCTTATTTTTTTTCTAAATGGGAGCAAAGAGAGCAGAACACTAACATTCAACTTTCTCAGCTTTGCTAAGCGCAGGTGCGACGTGACCAGCTGCCTGGACCTCACTGCACAGCTGACTGAGCAACTCCGGGGTCCTTGTCACAGCAGGGAGGAATGTAACTAAGTGGTTGGTAGGAGGACGAAGCAGGGGAATAGGTTAGGAGAGGCATTCTACTTCAGGACTGGCACAAACTCAAAAGGAAGCAAGATGCCTGCACTGCAATGTGCGGCTCTAACGTGCAACATCTGGGCAGAGTTTACCAAGACCAGAGACAAGCCAATGGAACCAGAAAGCCAGGGGAGTGAGTGTTACCCAACAAACCGGCGACAGTTCTCCTTCAGACAAAGGTCTTTCTCCACACTGACAGCAGAGGCGTGCAGTAAGACCTCACACATCACTCATCCCGGATCAGGATGTCTTCATCCTCGACACAAGCGTCAACACTTTCTTCTGGTCCAAAGCCCCTCCCCCACCAGGTTTCACACCCATCCATCGTTGACCCAGGAAGGACGCCTGGACATCCTCCCCTCTCTCACGGTTGTACGCCACCCCACCCCCACCCACCGAGGAAAGATTTCAGAGCCTGGAACTCTCTGTGACCACCCAGTTCCTCTTGCCCGGTGTACCTCTACCAGGAAACAGCTATGCTCCTGTGTTTTCCATTAAAACAACAACTTCCACCAGCCGGGCTGTCTATGTGTGTGCTGTCTATGGTGTCCCGAGCAGGAGGATCCCAAGTTCAAAGCCGGCCTGTGATCATAGCAAGTCCCTGCTTCAAAAACAAACAAGCAACCACCCCAAAAACAAACCAAAACCTTAACATCCTCTCTGCACATACGTAAGCCCTGCAAATGGGCATCCAACATAGTCTTAACAAATCAGGAAGACAAGAAGCCTAATTCCCCCAACGAAACTGCAATAGTGGTAGCGAGCCTTTGTCTTAGCCTGGGGAGATTCATGCAAAAGTCCATGAGCCCCCAAACCATAAATGGGTTTGATTTGGACCTGAACAGCTGTGGCCACTTAGTAACAGGGAGCCATCCAAGGAAGCAGAACCCAACAAGAAAGACCCTGAAGGCCATGTCACATGCGGTCAGGTTTCTAACCACCGAGTGTTCTGCTAGCACCCGGGTCAGCTCCCAGCTCGCTGACCGCTCCTTCTCAGAGTCCGGAGATGGACTACGCCATGCTTCACACCCAGAGGCTTCCTCTCCCCACTTCTCCCATTTCATTTCAGACTGATATTGCTATCAGTCCCAGCTTTAGAGGGTGGCTCCAAACAAAGCCGACAACCAGGACCTCCCTTCGATCACACGGCTCAAACAAACAAGTTCTCTAGAGGTCTCAGGCAATTCTGTACATCCAGATGCAACTTCTATTTGCTTGTGTGTGTGTGTGTGTGTGTGTGTGTGTGCAACTGTGCACATGTGTGTGCAAGTGGGCTTGCCCAAGAGTGTGCATTTGGAGGCCAAAAGTTGACATCAGGTATTGTCTTCCCCGATCGCTCTATCTTTCGAGGCTCACCGTTCTGTACTGACTGGACAGCAGGCCACAGGATCCTCTAGTCCTCTCCCTCACAGGAGTCTAGAAATGGAAGCACCACACCTGGCTTCCAGTTCAGTCCTAGGGCCTGAACTCGGAAACCCACGATTTCACATCAAACACTTCACTGACTGAGTCATCTAACTAGCCCCTTGATACTTTTCTTCCTCTGAAACCGTCTATATACTCATTCAAACCAACTACCCCCAATCTCCTCTCTTCTTTGTGTCTTCATGACTGATCCAAAAAAAGATCCCACTGATTTATCTCTGAAAGATGGCTTAGATCTCTAAACCTGCCCACTTTTCTCCACCTACCTTGCTAATGCCGGTACTCAACATCATCATCACCACCATCACCACCATCTTTTTTTCTGGCTTTCCACACCATCCTTTTAGTTGGTCTCTGCACCTTCTCCTTCACCGTCCTCTGCCCTGGGCATCACAGCACATGAGTAATAATCAAGTGGGAACTGAGTACAGCCATTCATGTGTTAACTTCCCACTGACATGGAAGTGAAATGTCCTCCTCGCAACAGGCTACAAAGACCTTGGTGATGCTCTCATCGGTTTGTCTGACTCCGCTCCGAGCCTCTCTTAGCTGCTCTCTGTGTTAGCCAATCTCTCAGTTTCTGCTCCCTTAACCCAGTGAGCTGACATGTCTCTAGAACTCTGTGCAACCCGTTCACCTGACACGCTTGTTCCTTCCCATCTTTCCTTCCTAATCTCTCCTCATCCTGGCTTCAGCTAAATGTCATCAACAAGAATCTTACTCATTAGCACTGTGTACAGTGTGTCTGTGCATAGTGTGTCTATGCATAGTGGGTCTGTGCACAGTGAGTCAGTGCACAGTGTGTCTATGCATAGTGTGTCTGTACAAAGGATGTCTGTGCACAGTGTGTCTGTGCATAGTATGTCTGGGTACAGTGTGTGTGTGCACAGTGAGTCAGTACAGTGTGTCTGTATACAGTGTGTCTGTGCATAGTGTGTCTATGCATAGTGGTTCTGTGCACAGTGAATCAGTGCAGTGTGTCTATGCATAGTGTGTCTGTACAAAGGGTGTCTGTGCACAGTGTATCTGTGCACAGTGTGTCTGTGCATAGTGTGTCTGGGTACAGTGTGTGTGTGCACAGTGTGTCTGTATACAGTGTGTCTGTGCACAGTGTGTCTATGCATAGTGGGTCTGTGCACAGTGAGTCAGTGCATAGTGTGTCTGTACAAAGTGTGTGTGTGCACAGTGTGTCTGTATACAGTGTCTGTGCACAGTGTGTCTATGCATAGTGGGTCTGTGCACAGTGAGTCAGTGCACAGTGTGTCTATGCACAGTGTGTCTGTACAAAGTGTGTCTATGCACAGTGTGTCTATGCATAGTATATGTGTGTACAGTGTGTGTGTGTGTACAGTGTGTGTGTGTACAGTGTGTCTGTGCACAGTGTGTCTGTGCACAGTGTGTCTGTGCACAGTGTGTCTGTTACACAACAGTGATCTTCCTTGTCTGTTACACAACAGTTCGAAAGCATGTTAGTGATTTGTCTGCGCAGATGCTCTGACAGTTGTCGGCACCGGGAAAATAAGTCTCGTGGAAGAACAGGCAGTGATTGGTTGACTCCCATTCTCAGTCCTGACAGAGAATGATGGGCCATGGATGGATGCCAGATTCCTTCAGTCGGCAGGGTGGTGAGTCAAACTGGGGGGCAGGACTGGCCACTGGAAAAGCGATTGAGACACTGGCAGAGATGGAATGCAGACCAGGGAGGACCCTAAACTTAACCAGCAACAGCAGAGATTGGGGGGGACAATGTCAAGCTATACAGAAAAGGTCTTTCTAAGAAAACCCAGAAAACAACAAACATCACGGGAGAGAAATCTGTCAGGATGGAGAATTCAGACAGAAGCAGGGTGAGCCAGCGAGCGCGAGACACAGCAAGCCACTCTTCTCTAGCTTTAAGTGTCAACACAACGTTTGGAGTCTGTCATCGTCATTTATTTTAATACACGTATTAACCTTTCTCTAGTACAGAGCTTCCAGGACACTCACACTGCGTGGTCAAAACACATAAATCTAAATGTGCTGTTCAATAGTCAACGCAGCCGGCATAAACCTGCTCTCCGTACCAGATCGATACACAGTGGAAGGAAGCAGGGGCACAATGGCACAGCAAACTCCATGGAGGTCACAGTTCTCCCACTTTCCCTTCTGGGTTATGCCAATCCTTCCCAGATACAGACAGCTCACTTCCTAACAAACACGAGCCCCTGAGCCCCACACGGCTGGAACCCTCCCAATGCTGACCCATCTGTTGTAAGCCGTAGATGCAGTACCCATTCAGGATTTCTCCCTGAAAGATTTCAAAACAACGCAGACTGACGTTGCTAATCCTCTTCCTGAGAATATGGGCCACATGGGAAAAAATCTCGTATTTACCCCTCCACAGGGCAACCCCTTTCTGTCTAGTGTGCAGATAGGAAGGGATAACTGTCCATGCAGCTTCTGAATCCAAGTAAAGCAATAGGCCAGAAAGGCAGGAAGGAACAGCAGTCTGCGTTGCTACCTACCCCATTATAATCCGTGAAAACACCACCATGGTTCTCCCTGCTGTGTTGAGATCACCCACCGCAGAGTCCACCTTACCAAACAGGTGGCACATCAGGGTTTGCTTGCTAATAGGAAGGTTTAAAACCAAATGTTCTCACCTAGCTCAATAGAGTTTATCCTAGTTCGATTTCTATTGCTGCGCTAAACATCATGACCAATGGCAACTTAGGTAGGATATTTCACCTTCCGGCGTATAATCCGACAGCAAGCGGGGGGGGGGGGTGTCAAGGCAAGACCTCAAGGCAGGCACCTTGGGATAGGGACTGAAGCAGACACCAAAAAAGAGACAGTTTACTGGCCTGCTCCCCAGGCTTACCTCAGGTACCTTTGGTAGTCCTCTCAGGACCAACAGCGGGCTGCAAGTTGCCAGGCCAATCACTCATCAGGAAAATGCGCCCTACAGACCCTACAGACTTGCCAATCCGAGGGATTTAAGTTCCCTCTTTCCAGACGATCCTAGTTTGTGTCAAGTTGGCAAATGAAACAAGTTGAACATAAAACACTAACCAGTACATTACATTCCCGGTCCCAGCCCAGGCTTGTGGAAGGGGCAGGGGACTGGGAGACAGTTAACTATGGTAACCATGATAAAAAAGCCCAATTTGCCAGCTAGGGAGAGAGCTCAGTGGGTGGGGTGTTTCCTATGCAAATATGACCAGAGTTCAGGTCTTCAACACCCACTGAAAAAGCCAAGAGCCACATCTGTAACCTGGGCACTGAGGAGGTGGAGACAGGAAGACACCGAGCCAGTCAGGCTAGACCAATCAATGAACTCCATGTTAGACTCTGATTCAAAGACTAAGGTAGAGGTTGACTATGGAAGTTACATGACATCGTCAACCTCTGACACACACACACACACACACACACACACACACAGACACAAACAGCTTTGTGTTTCAGGTGATTATTGTGTAAGCTCAGCATCGAGTCTAAGGCACACAAGAAGCATCCTCCCTGTATGAGCGTGACCCTGTCGGTCTCACATACACCGACCATAACCTAATTCGTTCCACCTGGCTATCATTCATTCATTCATTCATTCATTCTGAAACTCAACCACTCAACAAAAATAATTAGAGCTGCTGTTTTCCAAGCTCTGAAGAAGTCTGAAAACACTAGGCAAAATATTTCCTTTCTCTTGAAGTGGTAATGACATAATCTCACAAGATATGTGCATAGATAGACAGACAGATAGATAGATAGATAGACAGACAGACAGATGGATTGATAGATATTAAGCAAAGATTTAAGGTTTATAATAGAAAAGCATGATACCAAATACCCAGGTGATAACTCGTTTGAGCTTTTCGAATATTTTATGATCAGGGATGGAGAGATGGCTCAGCGGTTAAGAGCACTGACTGCTCCTCCAGAGGTTCTAAGTTCAAGTCCCAGCACCCACATGGTGGCTCACAACCATCTGTAATGGGATCTAATGTTCTCCTCTGGTGTGTCTGAAGACAGCGACAGTGTACTCATATACATGAAATTAAATCTTTTTTTAAATAAAATTATATGATCAACTACCTATGGAGGAGGGGATGGAGACAAAAAGAGCATCTCTGAGAGGGAGATGTTCTAGAATCAGGGAATGAGTGAGAAGCCCATCTCTGTATTTTACTACTGAAGAAAGTAGTCACATGCTTCATCATCTTAAAAAAAAAAAAAAAAAAGCTTTTATAAAGAAAAGATGACATAAAAAGAATGCATCGGTTGCATTGCTTTTAAATATTTAGCAGCCAACAGTATCAGGGGAAGCCTACACAGTCCAAATTGTCTTCAGAATTATCCTAAAAGTAAAATTTTAATAGATGCATTTAGATACACCTTGCATAGAATACATATCTCTCAGTGGCAGAAAGTTAAAAAAAAAAAAAAAAAAAAAAAAAAAAAAAAAAACTTCCTGTCCGTTATCAGCAGAACATTGTAAAATAACACAAGCAGAACCATTTTTCTTGGCACCCACTCACAGCCTTTAGGTCGCTGCACAGCTTCTGAACACTGAGCCTCACAGAGCCCCGCTTGGAACGCAGCCCAAACAGCTGGTACAACTGGCAGGCTCCGGGGGACGGCAGCCGTGTCAAATACTTCTCCTGTCGCTAAGACATGAATGGCTCAGCCAACCTTGACCACACAGATTTAATCAGCCAGCAGGCGCCCGGTACGCTGCTGGTGAAAAGCAAGAAAAAGTCTGGCTCGTCCTCGCCTGCTTCTTTTTGGATGTGTCCACACACTGAAGAGAGATTCTGTTGGCGGTACTTTGTGTTGGGTACCCACACGGGAAGCGGAATGTGGGACGCGAGGCGCCCGCGGCCGAGTTCCCCATGACCCGGCTGCTAGCGGAGTAATTGGCTCACTGGGAAGGGTCCTAGCAATGCTTTCAGGAGGAGCTCAGCTTAGATCTCTAGCATGCAAAAAAACAGTCATGTGTGGTCATGATCAGGCATGGAACCCCAGCCCAAGTCAGATGGAGACAGGAGGATTGCTGTGGGTTGGTGGCTATTGGCCTTGTTCTGTGTTCAATGGAGACACCGTCTCAAGAGACGAGAAAATTGTACAGCAGGACACCAGACATATCTGTCTGTCTCTGTCTGTCTGTCTCTCTCACACACACATACACACTGGGGGGGGGGGGTAAAAATCTAGGGTGAATACAGGACAGACACAGGAGTGTTCCAGCACTGACCTCCGTAGGTCAGGACGCATGGACATCAAACACCTACAGTAGAGATCACCTCTAGCTTGGTTAATAGAGAAAACGTTTCTGTTGATCAGCCATTCACTGTGAGAAATCTCAAACCCACAGGAGGACAATATTCTACACCTAAGATTCCCATTAAATAGCCATCAATTCTTGGGTGTTCTTGCTTCATGCACACCCCCCACGCACACGTTTGTACCAGAGTCCTTTGAAGTAAACCCCAGACATCGTATGATTTCATCTGCACACGTTCCAACACGAATTCCTAACCGGTAAGAAATCTTTGAAGACGCTACATATGTGATCTGAAACCCACGACTTCTTAGGCGCAGGAATGCCGCCTGCATGAAGTGGAGAGGTGGGAGAAGAGGCTTAGGGAAAGCCCAGGGAAAGCCTGCAGTACGTGAAGAAAGACTGACCCAGAAATGAGGCCGTGCAGCGTCACAAACTCAGACAAAACAAACAAACAAAAACATGACATCCAGACAGGATCTGAGGATGGAGTCTCAAACTCCTAGGATGATGGTCTATAGTTGACCTGAAGAATCCACCTTTGCAAACGACCCTACAGAAAAGGATGGCTAAACACAATTGCTTCAGCACGGAAAAGCACACTGTGTTCCCGTCACTCCACAAGAGAACTGTATGTGCTAGATCCCATAGGGACTGGCCAAGTGTCTCTTCACTGCCAGAGCATCCTGGCCACACAGATCAGCTGACCAGAGTCCTATCCCAGGGTAAGAGGAGATGCTAACTCAGTCAGCTCCCTGCTGACTAAGGTAGAAGTTCTCCCAGCCTCCCTTGCCAAAGTCCGTGGTGGCTGCATGCAAAGTCGGCTTGCAGAAGGTTTCAGCGGGGTGCCCGGGGTCACGAATAAAGTGGCCAGGCATGAGCTGAAGACTCGGCTTTGGGCTTGCAGGTTATCATGTGTGTGTGACTGATTCATCTCTAATGAGAACTGAAACCCACCCTCGGTTCACCTTTTATTTTATTTTTTTCCAAATTGCCTCCTTTCAAAATTTCTATGCATAGATTCTTGCTAAAATTGATATTGTACACCCTGAGGAGGAGGGCAGTGTGTGACTGGTAACAGGGAAGGAGAGGTTATGAAAGTAGTCTATCCCTCCACCTTCTGCCCTCCAGTTCCGGCTCAGGGGTGGGGCGGGGCTTAATGTGTGATTGGCGGTTGAAATGGAACAAGCTCCGGTCAAGCTCCTGAAGTCCCCAACATTTCCTCTCTCAGAATGAAAGATGTAGAAGGCCTCAGATGACCCCAGTGGATAAGAATGACTGTGGGATGGTAAATCATAACTCTGTGGGGGAGCCTCGGAGATCGCCCCAGAGGGAAGTGGAGCCCCACGGCTTTCTCAGCAGCTGGCTTTCTGAAGCCAGCTTTCCCCAGAACAAAACAACCCAGTCAGAAACTGTAAACAGTCAGGAAAACACTCAGCCAGACAAAGCGAGGCCATTCAGTGGTCCCAGCATGGTCTCCTCCACCCCTCGGGATCACTGACCCAACAAGTCAGAATCTGCTGTAAAAATTGGCAGGAAAAAAAAATCTCTGCAGAAGGATGAAGTAACAAAGATGAAGCCAACATCATCTCTGTCTTTTCATCTGGAACATTTGTGGCTGGATATACCAGCCTAGCAGGTAAAACTGTTAAAAAACCAGAGTTCACAAAGTAGACCTGACAGTGCACGCCTTTAATCCCAGCACTCCAGAGACAGAGGCAGGTGGGTCTCTGAGTTACAAGACAGCCTGGTCAACCCGGGACAGCCGGGACTACAGAGTCAGAAATGTGACCTCTTGGGGAAAGAAAATCAGAGGAACTCTATTCCAGTTGTTTTAAGATCTGTCCTGTAGAAAGGGAGCTATTCCAGGAGGCAACGAAATAAGGACACACAAGTCAAGTCTGTTGGGATTCTGTAAACCGGACCCCTCAGTTACCTAGCAACAGCCAGGTATATCCCACCCCTCAAGTACCCAGCAGTAGCCAGGTATGCTCCGCCCCAGTGACCTGACACTATAAAAGGAGCTGCTTGACCCCTCCTCTCTCTCTTGCAGCCTTCCTCTCCTACCCCTAGCCCTCCTCTTCCCTTCCCTTCCCCCCTCTCCCTCCATGTGCTCAAGCTGGCCTCTACTCCTCTACTCTCGCTCTCTCTCTTTCTAGCTCTCTCTCTCTCTCTCTCTCTCTCTCTCTCTCTCTCTCTCTCTCTCTCTCTCTCTCTCTCTCTCTCTCTCTGCCTCTCCTACCCTCTTAACTCTCCCATGACCTGAATAAACTCTATTCTGTACTATACTGTTGTGTGGCTGGTCCCTCAGGGGGAAGGGATTCCCAACATGGGTCCCACAGAGGCATCTCCCTTGCCTCCCACTCTCTTCATCCTTCCCCTAACATTGGTGCCGAAACCCAGGACGTCATCTTTTCACAACATTGGTGTCCCGTGACTTTTCCTTACAAAGTCCCCTTTTAGACTTGAATCCCAGCACCAGGAGAATCTGTAAATTTGAGGCCAGCCTGGTCTACAGAGTGAGTTGCAGGAGAGCCAGCACTACACAGAGAAACCGTGTGGGGGAGAGGGAGACTTTCCAGGCTAGGCATGTGGCTCAGTTGGTGGAACATGCGTGACTCCGGGATTAGATCCCCAGAACCACACAGCTGTGATCCCAGCTCTAACGAGACAGAGGCAGGGGGACTGGAAATCAGGGTCATCGTCAACTACTTTAAAGTAAGCCTGGAGTACTTGATATTCAATCAATCAACCAGCCAATAGGATTTCCTTCACATCTACTGGTCCAAAAGGGTATGAGGGTATGGAGTGTTTTAAATCCATCAGTCCTCCTCTTACCTTTCTAAGTGGCTCTCCTTCACTATTCTACATGGGTTGCTCTATCCTGAGTGCCAGCTCCCCCCCCCCCTTTTTCTGTGTGTGGAGGGTGGGGGGAGGCTCATTCCATCCTAGTAAGTGTCTGGCTTCAAGTGCCTCCTGTGCCACAATCCAAGTCTCTGGAGCTTTAGCTAAGCTTTTGCATAAGTTTCTTACTAATGACTCACCTTTTGAGTTATGTTTCTCCAACCCACTGTCACCTCTGGTGTCACACAGATGTAGTTTCCTACATCCATCCACACTGGGGACCCCTTTTGCCCACCCTACCTCTCATGGTCCTCACCTGTATCTGTTTACCTTACTTCTCTGAGTCTGTTCCCTCATTGCAGTAGCTCTACTGTCAAGCCCGAGCCACAAGGACGCCTTTCAACATCTGCTCCAATAGTGTGCTTTCTCTTACACAGCCCCTCACGTTCTCCACTGTATAAAATGACATGACCATTCCATGGTATAGGAGCATTTTTTCTAGGTGTGTGTGTGTGTGTGTGTGTGTGTGTGTGTGAGAGAGAGAGAGAGAGAGAGAGAGAGAGAGAGAGAGAGAGAGAGAGAGCGCAGCCAGGAACATCTGGAAGAATCCAGAGCAGACAAAGGGGACAGAAGTAGACCAGACTAGAGATGGCTGGGCCATCTGTGAGAGAGGAGAGCCAAGGGAGAGAGAATGAAAGAGGTGTTCTGAAACCAGGAGAATAGCCTGGTTCATTCGAAGGATGAGGAGCTCAGAGGAGGGAAGCCTGTGAGCTGGATGGAGTTTAGAAGGAAGGGAGGGAGAGATGAGGAGGATGCTAGCAAGGACTTCGAAATGTGGAACTGGGGCTTGTGGTACACAGGGAGCCTACAGGTCCATATGAGCTTTGATGTTCTGATAGCTCCACAGGTGACTTCTGGCAGAAAGAAGGGAAGTGACTCACTCTAGTACAGTGGAACCTGCTTCACAAGTTCCTGAGGGATGCCAGCTTTTCACTAACTGCTATAAATCCTCCCATGTGGGGCTCATTTCTAGACACTTGGACAACCTTTGGAGCCTGGGGATTGGAATTCCCTTTGGATTTGACACCTTTCACCTCATGTTGGTCATCTCCTTCCCTCCACCACTGGGACCTGAATCTTTCTCTATATCATTAGTGATCTGCCATATTGTTTGGAAGCTATGGCTGCCCCATGTAAACTGGAAATGACTTGAAGGTAAGGGACCTAGTTTGTTTTATTGTACAATCTCCAGAGCCTGGTGGACAAATGAAATGTGTGTGCTGAATGTATAAAAAAGTGAAGTGGGGGAAGGAAAAGCAGGAAAGGAAAGGGAAAGGAGGGTAAGGGAAAGGAAAGAAGGAAGGGGGGAGAGGAGACATGGGAGAGAGAGGGGAGAGGGAAGTGAGGGAGAGAGAGGAGGGAGAGGGAAGGGAAGAGAAAGTAAGGAGAGAGGGGAGGGAAAGAGAGGAGGAAGAGGGGAGGGAGAGAAAGAGGGAAGGGAGAGAGGAAAGGAAGAAAGGAGAGGGAGAGAGGGGAGGGACAGAGAGGAGGGAGAAAGAAGAGGGAGAGAGGGAAGGAAGAAAGGAGAGGGAGAGAAGGGAGGGGAGGGAGAGAGGAGAGGGAGAAAGGGGAGGGACAGGGAGGAGGGAGAAAGAAGAGGGAGAGAGGGAAGGAAGAAAGGAGAGGGACAGAGGAGAGGGAGAGAGGGGAGGGATAAAGGAGAGGGAGTGAGGAGAGGGAGAGAGAGGAGGGGGAGAGAGGGAGGGAACGAGGGAAGGGAGAGAGGGGAAGAAGAAAGGAGAAGGAGAGAGGGGAGGGAAAGAGGAGAGGGAGAGAGGGAAGGGGGAGAGGAGGGAGGAGAGAGAGAGGAGACTGAAGAGGTTTCTCAGAAGATATCCTAAATTATTTTTCTATTTCCTTCAATCTAAATATTTTCCCTTCCTCAAAGTTTAAGGATTTACCTCACAGGTTCTTTTTTCAATTGTGTTTTATTGCGTATGTTTGAGTGTTTGGCCCATATGCGAATCTGTGTACCACATGCAGGCCATGCCTGCTGCAAAGGCCAGAAAGGGGACCACCCTGAGACTGGAGCTACAGACAGCTGCGAGCCACCACACGGCTGCTAGGAATCAAACCCAGTCCCCTAGACAAGCAGCCAGTGCTCTTAGCTGCTCTGCTGCCCGCCTGCCTCCTCAGCCTTCCCGATCCCGTTTTTTAAAGGAACAATTACTTATTTGCTGACGCTGGATAAAGGCACTGTGATAGTTGGTATGTCAACCTGACAAAACCTGGAACTATGAGACACATCTGTAAGGGGCTGTTGCCAATGGTTATGGCCATTCCTGCAGCTGTGGATCCTGAGCCGTATGAAATGAAGAAGGTGAGTGGAGCTGGGGCGAGCGTGCGTGGGTGCGTGCGTGCGTGGGTGCATTGCTCTCTGCTCTTCCGTTCCCTGCGGGATGGAACCTTTCCTCTTTAAGTTGCTCTTGTCGGATCGCAACGGGAAAAGACACTAAGCCGGGTGTATCTTACAAAACAGAGGAAGAGGCCCGTCTGAATCAACTACATACAGAACACACACATGCTAAGGAAAACCATGAATTCATCTGAGGGAATTCTGCAAGTAAAGGAATCGGGAGTTAAGATGAAATTAAAAAGAAAATACGTTAACGAAAAAAGACAAATAGGACGGTAGTGAATTCAATTTCGTTCACATGTTTTTAATGTAAAAATGTTCGGGGTCTGGCTACTTTGCTGCCTGAAGGTTGGCACACAAAGGCAGAGGAAAGTCCACCCTCTCCCTGGCACAGACACACCAGCAAAGGAGCTCCGCACCAAATTCCGAGCTTTTAAAGGAAGTGTGCCATCTTCTATAGGGTTCCACTTACAGCGCCTCAAAGGGTCAGTGATCTTAAAAATAAGGAAGGCCCTGCGAACTTCTGAAAGAAGATGGGATTTTCGTTTTGTTTTTTATTTTAGTCTTATTTGTACTTTTCTTATGAGGTGTGTGTGTGTGTGTGTGTGCGCGCGCGCGCGTACCCTTGGCGGTGGGACCTGAACTCAGATCCTCTGAAAGGGCAGCTCTTAATCGTGTAGTCATCTGTCCAGCCTTGCAAAAGGCACTTTGGAGAAGTACAGAGAAGTGAGAAACTGGGCTTTGGCTAGACTTGTGCATTCAACAAGTCCTAGGTGACTCTGAGGTGGCTCGGTGACAGAGCCACTGGGAGAGGCTCCAGTTGTCTGACCATTGATTAGACCGAGACTCCATGAGGTTGACTATGAACTTAAATTAATATTTATATAGATGTGGATCATCTCTTTCTGATCACCGCAGCCTCAGCAGCCCTGATAAATCTGAACCAGCTTTGAACCTAAACCATCCCTCTTAAGATAAATTCTACCCCCACCCCGCCGCAGCTAATTAATTTTGTACACTATTCAATTTATTTGTTATTTTCCTCTTTGCCTCTTTGCTGTAACAAAATGCCTGACCCAAAGAAGAAGAAGAAGAAGAAGAAGAAGAAGAAGAAGAAGAAGAAGAAGAAGAAGAAGAAGAAGAAGAAGAAGAAGAAGAAGAAGAAGAAGAAGAAAAAGAAGAAGAAGAAGAAGAGGAAGAAGAAAGAAAGGGACTTAAAGAAAGAAGGGCTAGTTTTTGTCTCATAGTTTGAGGGTGCAGCCCATCAGGAAGCCAAGGGAGATGAACGCTGGTGCTTAGCTCACGTTCTCCTGTTTATTAGGTTTGAAGACCCAGCTCACACCCACTGAAGCCTTTCTGGAAATGCCTCAAAGGTATGTCCCTTGGGTTGATTCTATCTCCCATTAGGCTGACAATCAATATTAAGCATTATCTTCAATTACCTTGTTTACAAATTAGATTCTGAGCCAAAAAAAAAAAAACCGTCAGCTCTCTGTGGGGCAGTGGACCCACACCACCAGACAAAAACACCTGGAAAGCCGGCTCAGGAAGCCCCGCAATTCTCACAACCCACAACACCCCACTGAACACATGACCACAACACCCCACTGAACACGTGACCCACAACACCACTGAGAAATCTGTGGCTATCAGTCACTTAGAGACAACACCTGAAATCCTTGCACATGCAGATGATGCCCCCCTAACATCTCAGACCAAGCCAACAGAAAGCATCTGCCTCTAGATCCCAACCCACCCCCAAATGTTTATAAGGTCCTGTCCACAAGGAATAAAGTACACGAGTTATTTCACCAAAGACCTCTGAGAGTTCCTATCTTACTGAGCTTTCACACTCCACGAGAGAGTTTTCTTTCCAGAAGCTTTCCTTGCTGGACCTAGACCTGGCCCAACCAGCAGGGACTCTGCAGTCCCTTCCTGCACCTCTGCCCACCCCAGACCTTGGCCCCTGCCTCCACATGGACTCTGGGGCAGAGATCAAGGGGGCTGGGGGTAGGATTGTATTTTCCCAGTTAAGGGCATGTGTCAAGTTGATGACAACTAACCAGCACGCCATGCAACAGGAACCAAATGTGAGCCACAAAGTATCGCATATAATGTGATCCTTTGCAGAAAAAGGGTATTAATTGCCCCCACCCGCACCATGCTAAACACAATGTCTCCCCACTTCGAGCAAATGGTTAGACAGCTGGAGAGAGCGCTAGATAACCTTTGGTCTGTGGGTTTGAAACCTGAGGAAGGGGTCGCTGGGAACGCCTGGGAAAAAAAAAAACGTTCTACCCCAGTTTAAAGAAATAACCAGAATCAACAAGAGCTCTGCTTTCCCTCTCTCTTTGGTGTTCTTACCACGTGATGTTATGATACAGGGGCTACAGTGCCGTCCTAGGGTCAGAAAGAAAAGCTAAGGGAATCGGGAAATCGGAAAACCCAAGGACGCCGCCATCCAGAGCCAGGGTATTGCTGAACAAACTAGTCAGCCCTGGAATTGCAATGATCCAGTTGTCTTCACAGAAAATTACTTTAAAAAATGATCAGTTTCGCTTTTTCTGTCAATATCCGGTTGTATACATTAGACAGAAGCCTAAGGGATGGGGGCTGGAGAGATGACTCGGCTTGAAAGCTTTGCTGCTCTTGCAGAAAACTCGGGTACTATTCCCAGAACCAGCACAGCAGCTCACAACCATCTGTAACTCCCAAGTCTAGGGAGTCAGACGCCCTCTTCAGGCCTCCCGCGGTACTGCATGCACAGGGTACATACACGCATGCAGGCAGACATCCACACACACAAAACCGAATTATGAAACAAAACTTAAATCTTTACGAAAGAGAGAAAGAAAACAAAATCTAAAGTCTACCCGCCATCCCTTGTCAAAGAACCTTCACTGCTCTGGTGTAACAGAAACTGAGAGGGTAAGACGGCTTAGACAGAACTGTAAAGTTCTTTACAACGTTGTACCAGTCTGGACCCACAATGCACACACCCGATGACACTCATGACTAAGCCTTGGTTAAGCCTTTTATTTTTAAACAGACACAAAGTGTTTAAAATGGGGCCTACTAAACACTTGAGTGATCCAGTACCCTCAGGTTGAAACCTCAATTTTTGTTTTTCCTGGTAGAGTCTTCAGTTGCTCAACTGGCCTTAAACTCAGCGGTCAACTAAGATGGCCTTGAACTTTTGGGTCTCCCACCTACACTTCCTAGCTGCCAGGGCTACAGGCATGTGACCATTACCGGTTTAGGGGCTTTTCTTTTGGGGGGATTTCAGAGAGGTAAATGGTATACCAACTGAGCTACTCCAGCCCTTGCTTGTAACATGACAGCAGCCCCGTGAGAATCCCTGTAAAGTTAACCCTCTAGCAGGATGCCATACTGCCTACCATATTTTCAAATCAATTTCCATGTATTTCGTAAAACCACTTTATTTTTATAAATGCTCCCTGGAGTTTGCATTTTTGCCCTGAACAGAAAGCCCCCTTGAGTTTATCAGCTAGGAGCTTCTTCAGAAAACTCATCAGACAGTGACAAGGCCGGAAAATGGTCAGGCCCCTCTCTCTGCAAGGGGCCCATCTGTCCCTGTCATTTTCTCTGACACAGTTGGCTTCTGTGAGTAACACGTTGACCACTGGAACCCCAGATGCTTTTGCCAGCCTCAAAGGCTGTTGGTGATGGGAAAGTACTAGAAGAAATATCGGCCGAGAAACAAAAGCTTCCCCTTATTTCTTTTATTGACTCTGCCGGATCACAAAATTAAAAAAAAAAAAAAGAGAGAGAGAGAGAAAAAAGTTTCAATTTTGTCTCTAAGAAATAAGAATGCCTGAAAACAGCCCCTAAAACTGTCAATATCCTGTTTTCATTTCTATAATCCTTGGGGCCCTAACCATTACCTACAGGAAATTTCCTTCTTTCCTTCAACTGCTAAAGAAAGTGTTTTTAAAACAGTCTTTTTTGTCTCCTTTAAATACCAGGAAGTGACTATCAACCTTGGCTACACAGAGAAGCCCCACCCCCACCACCCCTGATACCCCAGGGAGCTTTAAACCATAATGATGCCTGGGCTAGTCCCGAGAGCTCTGATTAATAGCTTCACTGGGGTCTGGACATTCTGAGATCTAAAATTTCCCCCAGACAATTCTAATGCACCATCAAGGTTGAGAACTGACCCAAGGTAGAAAATGTGACTAAGAGCTCTACCCGGGAAAAAAATAACTATTTATAGAGAAGACTAAGAAAGATTCTTTCTTAGGGGAAGCCTAACACTTCCCCAAATGGTAGGAAACCAATTATCAACCAATAAGAAACTCAAATGTCTAACTCTATACACAGAGATGCACATATAGAGGCTGGAGCAATGGCTCAGTGGTCAAGAGCACTAGCTGCTCTTGCGAAGGACCCAGGTTCAATTCCCAGCACCGACAGGGCAGTTCACAGCCATCTCTAATTCCAGGAGGTTCGGCATCCTCTTCTGGCCTCTGTGGGCACCGGGAATGTACAAGGTACAACCTGCATACATACAAGCAGAACGCTTATATACAAAAATAAGTAATTTTTAATGCACATATTGTCTTAATGGTACTACTGCCGTGAGGAAGCACCATGACCCACCCAACTTGAAGAGCAAGGGCTTTATTTGGTTCACGGTTTCACACCACAGTCTACCATCCAGGGAAGTCAGGACGGGACTCAAAGAGTAGACGCACAGGCCAAAGAACAGTGCCCCCGCTTTCTGGCTTGCTCCTCTTTCTTATAGAAAGAACTCAGGACCACCATGAGGGGGAGGGGAGCCCAACCCACATCAATCACTAATTAAGAAAATAGCCTACAGGTGTGCCTACAGCCAGATCTTGGGGAGGCATTTTCTCAATAGAGGCTCCCTCCTTTATGGTGACTCTAGCTGGTGTCAAGGTGACATAAAAGGACCCCCCCCCCCCCAGATGAACAGGTCTTTCTGATTAGTTCAAAAGAATGGAAACAGATGACAGAGACAAGGAAGCAGTGCATCCTGGATTTCCACCCTTTTCTGCACGCCTCTCAGTTTCTCATGCCTTTGGCCCAGGCTTAGTCAAGTCCCACTGAGAGACAAATCCAGCCTGCCACTTCTTCTGCAGAGTAAAGATGTGCCGGAATAAAGCCGTCAAATTCCCGTGCTGGTCTTCAGCCTGCTTCCACACTACAGCATCCTAAACCCTCTGGCCTCCAGCAGCAGCAAAGGTTGTCCGGTCACTTCTAGCCTGAAACTAGTCAAGCAGTTACTGCCCTGGTCTCCGTCCCAGACAGCTGTGCCTTGGCCCCTGCCAAACATCTCCTCAATCTTGGGAGTCCCAACGGTGGCACTCTCAGGGTCTCAAGGAGTCCCCGGACATCTCAGTGCCTCTGGCTTAAGCCTCTCACTCTGAAGTAACCAGCTCTCCTCAGAATAAAAAGGCAGCATGTTAACGTTGGTTAATTAGTTAATTAGTTGGGAACGTTAGTTCCCGGGGAACTAAATTCCAGCTTCCCAGTCACCTGTTGGGATTACCAAGCCTCATTTCCCTGTCTTCCTTTGCTTCCCTACCCTTGCTAAAGCTTTTTTAATGGTTTGTCTACTCATTTGGGGCTGCAGTGTGCACCCGGGGGTGGGAGGAAGGGCTCTGTATGCTCAGCAATCACTGGACGAGCGCGCACGCACACATGCACGCACGCGGCGGGGAGGGGGGAGAGACAGTTACTTTACTGTTTGTTTGACAGTGCGTGGGTTTAATGTCCTTGATTAGTTTTTATCCCCATCACCTCTATCTCTCTGTCTAACCCCCTTGTTCCTCTTCTTCTTCTCCTCTTCCTTCTTCTTTTAGTATAAAATGGAGTTTATTCAGGGCATGGGGAGGGGAGTTAAGAGGGTAGTAGGGGCAGAGAGAGAGGAGAGGAGAAGAGGCCGGCCATGAGCACTTGGAATGGGGAGAGGGAATTAGGAGAGGAGGGACAAAGGGGTAAGAGAGCAAGAGAGAAAAACATGAGAGAGCAAGAGAGCCTTCTTCTTCCTCCTTCTGCTATTCCTCATCTTCCTCCTCTTTTTCCTCTTCCTCCTCTTTTTCCTCTTCCTCCTATTCCTCATCTTCCTCCTCTTTTTCCTCTTCCTCCTTCTGCTATTCCTCATCTTCCTCCTCTTTTTCCTCTTCCTCCTATTCCTCATCTTCCTCCTCTTTTTCCTCTTCCTCCTCTTTTTCCTCTTCCTCCTATTCCTCATCTTCCTCCTCTTTTTTCTCCCCTTCTTCTTCCTCTTCCTCCTCCTTCTTCTCCACAATGCCTCCACACCTGACCTCAGATTTTTTTCTTTATTGGTTTTGATGGTTTGTAACCCAGTGAGTTTAATTAGGGTTGTTGGCTTGAGTGTGGATGGCGCTTTATTTACAGGAGTGTGGGCACCTTTCCAATGGCTGGACCACTGAACAAAAATGACTTCCCCTCCCCCCAGTTCACTAATAGAACCGAAACTCTCTGTCTAGCCTCTAGACGTTGCCTAATATACCCTGGGGGCAACCCTGTACTCTCAGCTGCGAGTCACTGCAATGTGGAAACTAGTCCAAATGCTGACTCTACCTTCCCCCAGTTACACCACCCCAACCTTCTGAATCCCTACCATGGTGTCCGGGCTCAGGCCGGTGCCTTCATCAGTGTATTACAGTCAAGGGTCTCATGTCCTCACTCTCAGCAGATGTGGGGATAACTCTCCCCAGGAACCCCCAAGGATATCCTTTAACCAAAAACCATTCTCTCCTTTGGGTACCGAGGCTCCTCTGGGAACCCTGGTGGGAGAGAGACTTTGCCTTCATCCCACCACCCCTCCACCACAAGGGCAAACTGTGTGCAGTACTGGGCTCAGGTGGGCTGTGGGGCTTTCTGGAAAGATCTGACACACCCGCATCTTCATTCCACCCCTTGTCCCGCCCCAAACTGCTTCCTCAGCTGCCCTTCAGACTCTAGTCCCGGAAATGTTCTTGGCTGAATCTCCTGCGATCAGACCTCCCTCACTGGAGTCTGTTTTCTGAAGAGCAGGGCCTGGACCACAGAGGTGACTTCCTTATTTGCAAACCTGTACAAATTGCTTACCAGCCATTCTGCGCTAACCGCCCATCCCCTACCGGGAGGGGCCCTAAGGATACTGTGATGGCCACGCAGTATCCTTAGGGCCCCTCCTTTGGGGAGGAGGCGAGACCGCACTGAATGTAGAATCTGCCGACTGCCATGATGTAAATATTGCCTTCGCTGTACATTCAAGCTGCCAGTGGTTTAACTACCAGCTTACAAAATTACTGGCTATTCAATAACTGACTCTCTAGTACCAGCCAAGAGCCAGCACCAGTACGCTGCTGCCAGGCCTCTGCCGTTGTTCTCACTTCCGCCAGGGCGGACTCTTGCAGCCTTCCAATGCTAGCCTGGTTTGAGGGTCTCTTGTCTTTCTTGTTACTTTGTTTCGTTGTTTCCCACGGGCTTCCTTTAGTCCATCCCGTGCAGACCTACTCAACGCTAAGGAGTCTGTTCCAAAGAAGCTCTCAGAATTTCAGGACGCACCTCCACCCAGCCCATTTCCCTGAAAGGTTAAGTGGAGCCCTCGTCCCTCCATGCCCAGGTGTGTGTGTTCCCACTGCCCCGTATTGAAATTCCATCATCTTGACCGGAAGTATTCTTGTTGGCGCGCTGGAGAGATGGCTCAGTAGCTAAGACTACTGGCTGCTCTTCCAGAGGACTCAGTTTAGATTCCCAGCACCCCATCTGTAACTGTAACTCCAGTCTCAGGAAAGGCGGGTTAGCTCTTAAAATGCTTAGCACACAAGCAGGAGGAGACGAGTTCAAGTCCCCAGACGCAATGGGAATAATGTGTGGACTCAGCATGCTGGCCCTGTTTGTGAGCTCCAGGTGTGACTTTGAGACCTTGGCTCCAAGAATGCACTAAGAGATCAAATCAGAACGACTCCTGACATGAACCTCAGGCCTCTTCATGCACACACATGTATGTGCACCAACACATGCATACCCATGTTCACACACCTGAACATGCATGCACACCATACCCATGCATGTCACAACAAAAAAGAAGTGATAACACTAAAGTGTGTCAAACCCGGAGAGCGAAGAATGGAGTTTGGAGCCCCCTTACCCACAGAAAAGGAGGGGCACGCGGCAGTCCACCAATAACCCCAGCATTTGCAGACAGGGGACAAGCTCACTAGCTGCATAGAATTGCCGAACTGCAGGTCCAGGAGGAAAGTGGAGAGCGATGGAAAAACCCAGTCTCAACTTCCTGCCTCCATTTACCTATACACATGTGACACATCCATGCACACATGAGAACACACAGACAGACACACACGGTGTGTCTGGCCATACTGTTTTTTTAAACTAGTCTTACCTCCTCACTTTTGCCATGAGATGCAGAATTTTTACACATATCCGAGGGCATCCTTTACACATACAGGCTGAGGCTACTATGCTCAACCTACGTCCAGAATATGCACAGAGGCAAGACTCCAGCGATGGCTGAGACATCCAAGGGTCCCTCAGGGACAGGAAGAAGAGTGGTTTCTGCAGCCCTGGGAGAGGGCACAGGTCTCCCCCAACTCCCCTTCTTCACTCCCAGCCAAGGGTTCTGGAAAGCAACCTTCTTAAATGCTAATGACTCCATGTCAGGCCAGGAACTTAATAGGCTTCAACTTAAGCCAAATGAGCACACTGGGTACCTCCTACTTGTAAATTCCTGCATCTTTAAAATAAGTCCAGATACAGCATGTGCCATCGGGGCATCTGCGAAATGCTAGCCAGGCTTGCTTCTCCTTCGAAAACAAAGATGTGCAGGCCAAGAGGGAAGAGGAGAGAGAAATGAGGGGTGAATGTGATTTAGGTGCATGATATATCCGAATGAAGGAGGAGGAGGAGGACCCACGCCCCTGGCAGTATAAACAGTTCCTCCGTACCACCGTCTCAAGAGAGGCACCCAGAGGACGCCCAGCCCTGCATACCCTCGGCTCGCAAAGGTCCAGAGTGAGCTCCAGCTAAGACGCAAGTGTAGGAAGTTAATACTAGAGAGGACAAAGGGTAATAATGGAAAGCAGGTCCAGGGTGAGCCAGGCAGCCATTCTGACGGGGATGAAGAGATCTGTGGCGATGCCACAGACACCCAAGCCCAGGCTGGGAACAAAAAGGCCTGTTTATCATCAACCTCTAACAGGCTCTCTGGGCACTGTGGACCAGCAAAAAAAGAAAGTGTCTTGGGCCAGGAAGATGGCTCGGTGGTTAGAGCGCTTCCATGGGGTCTCTAGCTCAGATCCCCAGAGCCCAGTAAATGCTGGATGGTTCTGTGGCGTGCCTGGAATTCTAACTTTAGAAGAGACAGGAAAGCTGACCAACTGGACTAGCTGTATGGGCCTGTTTTGGGTTTGATTGAGAGACCCTGCCTCAATGAATAAAGTGGGGGTGTGGGAGAACCATCAAGGGGAACTCCTACCATCAGGCCCGCATACAAGTGCATACACATGCAAGCATTCTTACACACACATGCACACCATACGCCCACAGTAGGAAAACGGGGGTGGGGGGGAGAATGTTATTTCTGAGGTAATAAACTGAATTACCTGACAAGAAGAATAAATATCTTTTGGAAAGAGTATCATGAAAAGTGAATTGCTCAAACAAAGCCTTAGAGTTTCGAGAGCTAAATTCGAGCTTACAAACAGTTCTATTGGGCTATTTGCCCTGCAGGCTGAGGAAATACAGTCGGTGCTTGATTTTAAAGGAAAATAGGAGGAGTCCCAGGGGGCTAGAAGTTGGAGACAGCAAGATATATGAAGACTACAGTGCCACACTAAAGACAGTTTAGGAAAACTCCATTCTGTGTTCCTTCTCTAAGAGTCACCTGTCCTCTCTCAGATGCAGCCTCAATATGGGGTTGAAACAGGCTGGCCAGCCAAGTGACCTCCACCATCTGGTAATTCTGATAATTCCTGGCTTTGACATAGGCCCCATTTCAGCGAGACCCCTTCACCTGGGTGCCCTGTGCAATGTGTCCCCCAGCTCCTGCTTTTTCCTGCAGTGCTGGTGTTAACAGCCTTCCCCTTTAGTCCCCGGATGCTCACCCTTCAGAAGGGTTGCCTGGAGTGCCCAAGCAAGCCCCCGACTTTAATTTACCCATCACCCACCTCCTCCTTCTTTTAGCACCTGCCCCTTTACTCCAACTGCCTTCCATGATAAAATTCCAATTCCCAAAACCTGTCTTCGCATGTGACCCCTTTCTACATAGGAAACAAAGAGTACAGTGAAAGTTCTACTGTGTCACCTGACGTCATCACACCTGTTACCAACATCGCATTGACAGGTGCTTCAGAGAATTACACAACTCAGTATCCTCGAGGAAAATGTCCGTGGGAAGTTCCAGTGTGTTTGTGAAGCACCCATTCCCCCCACTAAACAGCAAATGTGGCGGGGGTGGGGGTTCTGGAGGAAATGCGTAAAACTTGGTCTGTTATTAGCTAGCACTGGATCTGCGAGGAAATTCCTCGGCCCCCAGAGCTGTGGTTTGCTCCTCTGTAAAAAAAAGGGGGAACGACAGGTTCCCAATGCTTTACTCGTGAAGGAATCGTGAGCTACCGCAGCTGACGACTCGGACACCTAACAGCCGGAGTGAGGCCTCACTGGAGAAACTGAGGTCCAGGACACAGCTCAGCCCCATCAGCCCTGCTTGCCATTGACTTAGCCCATGTCATGGGAGTGTGAGTCCAGCAACTCAATCTCTCCAAATTTACCCTAAGTTCAGGTTTCTCATGTGTCACTCAAAAAAAAAAAAAATGTTGACTAAAGTAAATCAAGACTGTCTCCTCAGACAGGCCCTCTTGTTCTTTAAGAGAATGCTTTGGCCTGTCGCTTAATAGCCAATTGCCGACTGTTGGCTGGATTATATAAATGAGATATTCTTAAAGTGATGGTGCCACCTCCTGCACCCCAGTTTCTGTGAATCTGTTAACAGGGATGAAGACAATGAAGGTAAAGATAACAACCAAGGAGGAGCAGCTGGTGAAGCAACGTGCTCTGTACCCAAAATACCTTTGTTGCACGGAGAAAAAGAACATTTTTTGCCCCCCCCCCCGCCCCCGACTTAAACTCTAAACTCCTTAGGTATATAGATACTTATGACGTCTCCTATGCAGTGTGACATGCTTCTCTTAGTAATATGAAATAAATATGAACTAAACCTAATATCAATATATGACTAAGTGAAACCAATCATATCAATTCTTCAAAAAATATTAAAGGAAAGCTTTTACCAGATTTACTTTTTATAAAAATGTAAAATGTCACTCATCCAAACAACCATTCCCAAAAAGTAAGGCCCGGGTGCCTGCCCCATCAACTCCATTACCACGAGTAACAGCAGAGGCTCTTTCAGCATCCCTTATGACTCAGGCTTCAGGCATCGTTTATTTATTACATAAAGGAAGGGGGATGTTTATGGGGAAGTATGCATGGTACAATGAGAAAAAAAAAAGTTGAAGGAGAGAACTGAAAGACAGGGCTCTAACACCTGGGAGTCATGCAACCCCCAAATAGTCTACTTATATACCAGCATGGAACAATCCTCACCTCCTTAGAGAGAAAAAAAAAAGATAGATACATAAATAGATACATAGATAGATACATAAATATACATAAATAGATACGTAGATAGATACATAGAGACATAGATAAATAGATACATAGATAAACACATAGAGACATAGATACATATATACATAAATAGATACATAGAAAAATAGATACATAAGTAGATACATAGAAACATAGATAAATAGACACAGATAGAAGATAGATAGATAGATAGATAGATAGATAGATAGATAGAAGATAGATAGATAGATAGATAGATAGATAGATAGAAGATAGATAGATAGAAGATAGATAGATAGATAGATAGATAGATAGAAGATAGATAGATAGATAGATAGATAGATAGATAGATAGATAGATAGAAGATAGATAGATAGATAGATAGATAGATAGATAGATAGATAGATAGATGATTGATAGGTAGATATACATGGATGGATGAATGGATGGATGGATGGATGGAAAGATGGATGGGTGGTGGATGGAAGGATGGGGAAAGGGAGGGAGGGCAAGCATGGCTCTGTTTCAACTGGTTTGTAATACAGCGCAAAGATGCCTGTAGGATGTTCCCCCCATAGTCTCTGCACACTGCTCACAAACTGAGGCAGTGAGAGCCACACTCCATTTTCACTTTTGCTTGGTGAGCCAGAATTAGCTCACTGACAGGCCCAGCGAAGGCTGAGCCAGCCCTTTTGCTTTTGAGGTCAGTAAGTAATCTAAGCTTGAAGAGATTTTTCTCTCCACTGCCTGACTTCCCTGAGTCAAGTTTCCCTCCTCTGTCTCAGGAAGCTGGTGAAATCTTTTCCTGGTGCACAGGTACTTTGACTCTCCTGGGAGACTACAGAGAGAGAGAGCTGGCGGCTGACACAGGACAGATGGCTTTGTGACCGCTGAACTGGACATGGGAGTCCCCTTCTGTGTTTGGGAGATCCCCCTCCTAACTTTTTGAGTCAGTCTTCCACCTAACATAGAGGTTAACCTTCTGGATACACACTTTCCCACCATCCTTTGAGGGAAAGCATGAACCCAGAACAACCACTGTAAGGTCAAATTCGGCCTCCAGTGGTGGGATACTGGGAGGGACCACAGTATTTTAGCACCTGACAAAGATGACTGTACGGCCGGCCCTCTGGTCTGGTGACACTCCCTTGGAAGTATGGCTGGTGTGATGCCACCCCATGTCTCCTGGCAGGGGGCACACACAGATAGCTATGTGCATCCTTCATGACAGCGGGAGAATCTGCACCCCTTAAAAGGCTGCATGCCCCCAGCCTTGACTCTATTCTCCTGCTAGAATGCCCCCACCATCACCCCGACCAGAAGCATTTCTTTTCGGTGGCCTCTCACACCGGGCTCTCATTGGGCCGGGAATCATTCTGAACACCACGAGGTCCATCAGGAGCAGCTGAGCACTCTGCTGGGTGCAGAGATGTCCAAATGAGCTGTCACAAAAAACCTCATGGCACTGTTCAGCTTCTCCCATCACAATTTATATTAGAAAATCACAGAGACAGAAGCGGGAAGAAAACTGAGAATGACTGAATTGGAGTTCAATATCTCAGAAAGACAAGTGTAGAAGAGGGATTAAGAGACAGTTTGGGGCCAGATCTACTAAGACTCTGTCTGTAGAAGTGAGACTGGATATTACAAGATGTTTCTGGGCTTTCCATCTCAAAAAATGATATGAGCCTTTGTCATGTCCCCAGGACTTCTCCTATGTCTGTCTCTGCCTCCTTCTGTCTGTCTGTCTGTCTGTCTCTCTGTGTGTGTGTCTCTCCTCTCTCTCTCTCTCTCTCTCTCTCTCTCTCTCTCTCTCTCTCTCTCTCTCTCTCTCTCTCTCACCCCTCGATATACTCAGGGCAGTACACCACAGATCCATCTCCCCACAACCAAGAGGGATGTGTAAAGCATACAGGACAAGTCTCTGCCTCCTTTGCTACTTATTCCCAAGCCCTTGACTATGATAAAATGCATTCCCCTCTTGACTATGGTAAAATGCATTTCCCTCCTGAACTCTGTGAGGAAATACTGCGGGGCAGCATTTGGGATGTAATTATTTAATTAACTAATTCATTTTAAAATGCGTGTTCCCCTTGTTGATGACCTCCCATCCCTCATCCTCCAAGCTCCAAGACCCACCTCAAATGCCACTTCCCTTATGAAGCATCGCCCCACCACCACCATGTGTGTATGTGTGTGTGAGAGAGAAACAGAGGGATGGAAGTAGACTGGGGAGCTTTTACCTACTGGAGCCATCTTGCCAGTCCCCTAATGAAGTTTTCATATCCCTCTCCCCCAGCCACCCCAACTACTGCTTCCTTGGTATTGCTGGACCTCAACTGTGACTACTTCAGTGTCTGATATCTTTGGACTCTCTGACTTCCTCTCCCCCATCCACAATAGTTTGTGACCTCCAGGAACAATAAAGGTCCTATTCCAAGTTAAGAGAAGCCAAGTGAGGGTCTGGGGAGCCTCAGTCTCAAGAGCAAGTCCACAGACGCGGTCCTTACCCATCTTCCTTCAGTTATTCTCTCAGAGACTCCTGGAATTAAGCACTCAGACTTGGGTCAGTTGAGAGGTGAAGAATACAAAGGCCACAAATTTTGGAGATCGGTAGAGCAGGCAGGGTCTGATGCTGACACAGAGGCTCGGGTAAGCATACCGAACCCCCTTAACCTGGCCAGGTGGGAAAAAGGAAATGGCACCTATGATTCAGTGAATCCAGATCGAAGTAGATGCAAAAAAAAAAAAAAAAGAGAGAGAGAGAGAGAGAGAGAGAGAGAATGAGAAGGACAGGGGGAGATGCTACAGAACATTCTGGCACTTGAGCTACAACCAGATAGATGTATAGAATCTGAAGGAAAAAGAGAACTATCACTCAAGGAAACAAGCAAAAATGTAAGGAAGTGTGTGTGTATTTAAATGAAAAAAGAAATTTTTAAAGAAGTCCAGAGAGATGGCTCATCCATTAAGAACACTAGCTGCTATGGGGGTTGAGCTGTGGGCACCCACATCATGCTGCTTGCCACAGCTGTTAACCCCAATTCCAGGGAACCCACTGTCTTCTTCTGGCCTCCAAGGGCACTGCCCTGCATGCTTGTGGTGTGCATGCATGCTTGTGGTGTGCATACATGCTTGTGGTGTGCATACATGCTTGTGGTGTGCATGCATGCTTGTGGTGTGCATGCATGCTTGTGGTGTGCATACATGCTTGTGGTGTGCATACATGCTTGTGGTGTGCATGCATGCTTGTGGTGTGCATGCATGCTTGTGGTGTGCATACATGCTTGTGGTGTGCATGCTTGTGGTGTGCATGCATGCTTGTGGTGTGCATGCATGCAGGTAGGCAAACAGTTCTGCATGAAAAGCAAAAATAAAGAAGCTGTTTTCAAAGGAAGACACACAACCCATCAACGGTGCAAGTTAGAGAGCAGAAAATGAGCCGCGTGTAAACCAGATAGATGCTTTAGAAAGGAGAACACATGGGGCACCCCAGAAAACCAAGCAGGGGAACCAACCCCAAGGTTGGGACCGAGCAATAGGATAGGGAAAAGCATCACACATTAGTAGACGCCCCCAGATCTGAGATGGTTGAGTCTTCACAAGGTCTCAAAGACGTGTAGATGGTGCACACAAGGGACCTCATCCTATCTGTGAATAACTCCATAGTTGTTATTATCTTTATTGCCAATTCACAGGAAGGGAAGGTGGATTTGATAAAGCTTCCAAAGTTTCACGGCTTACACAAGTAGCAGACACATGGTTATTGTGTGATTTTGGTCCTCGGTACAACCGTGGGTAGGGACAGGAATGAGGAAAGCACCAGATGGTTCAATGTGTACATTCTTAGAAAAAAGGCATCTTTATGGACAGAGGTTAAGAAACAGGTGACAAAGCAGAACCGGAAGGGAAGGGAAGGCAAGAGGGACACACGCTGTGTGCGGAGCGGTGGAGAGCGGTGGTAGATACACAAATGTTACTCAAGGGTCTAGAGCTTCAAGGAGAGGGAGGATCTCAGGGGACAGCTCTAGCAGTCACATGATGAGAGAGAGAACTGGATTCAGTGAAGTGCTCATGGGAAAAGTCCTGCCTCGGGAAAAACCCTTTCTGGGAAAAATAAAAAGAATTTGGGAAGTAGATGGGGAAGCCATGAAGAAGTAATCATATAGATTAGAAAAATAAGAGTGTTCTATCAACAAGATAACTAAGCGGGTTTCCGGTAACTTAGGGTTGTCCGCACAACCCTAAGAAGTTATTAAATTTTCTAAAGAGTCACTTCCTCTTCCACTAACAACTGTATTAGACAAGGTCATAGGAAGCCAGGCTTCTTCACAACATGGCAGCGGGGTCATTTCCTCTATAGCCCCATAAAGACCATTTGGCCGTAGCAACTGGGTGCCCCTCAAAACCATGGAGGTATCAGTTAAAAGCTATTAGGGAGTCTGGACAAATGTCACTCAGCAGTAACACGTATCTATCACTCCCGGCATCGGTAATGTCAAGGGGAACATCCGTACTTTGACCCTTGCCTGGCAGTAACAAGGAAATATCCCCTTCTGCCCACTGTCTCCGTTTGTTTTTCTGGTCCTGTGATAAAACATTAACCAAAAGCAACACAGGGAAGGAAAGAGTTTACTTCATTCCTCACGGAGGGAAGTCAGGCAGGACCCTGGAGGCTGGAACCGAAACAGAGACTGTAGAGGAATGCTGCTTGCTGGCCCACTCTTCCTGGCTTGTTCAGCGTACTTCCTTATGTAACCCAGAGCCATCTGCCCAGGGGTGGCACCACTCACAGTGATCTGGACCCTCCTCCACCAATCACGAGCCAAGAAAATGCTCCCATAGACAGACCCGTAATCAGTTGATTCTAGTCTGTGTCAAGCTGAGAAAAAGCAAGCAAGCAAGCGCATGCATACACACACACACACACACACACACACACACACACACACACACACACACACATACACCAGAGATATCAGAGGAGATCAGAAATACAACATTCAAAGAAGCACCACTCTTGGAGCTGGGGAGATGGCTCAATAGTTAAGAATACTTGCTTTTTTGTTTGTTTTTTGTTTTTCCAGAAGACCTGAGTTCAGTTTCCAGCACCCACATAGGATGGCTCACAAACTCCCCTAACTCCAAGTGCAGGGGATCTAAAACCCTCTTTTGCCTCTTCAGACACCCCATACCTTACGCACAGACACATAAACAAGAGAAATGGGATGCTCAACAGTGAGATGCTATAGATGGTAGGCGTGCCCCCCCGGAGTACAGCGGTTAGCACCGAGATCCTCAGCAAGCAAATGGCTATGTGGTAAACAACAGGAAAAGGACGTCTCAGCGCAATGTTGGAGAAGCACAGAAACTTTAGAGCCAGAACATAAAACAGACGTGTTTCTGAAACACAGTGCACGGTTCTGGTAGTGCAACAGAGGATGCAAAGGGGAAGGAACGGTGGATCTGAGGATAGTCAGTAGGAATGATTTGATCTGAAAGAAAAAAAAAACACACACAAGGTGGGCGAAAAGGCAAATAAAGATCAGATTCTTAGGGACACGTGAGACATGTTGGAAAAGAAAGAGAAAAGACTTGGTTGTACCCAGGAGTCACAGACAGCAGAGCAAGGAGCCCAGCGTCACACAAAAAGTTAATGATAGAACTGTGGCTATTTTTACCAATTTGAGGGGAAAAAATTACACATATATACTTATAAATATATTCTTCTGTGGATTTACATGCACTGGACAACCCAGTCATCCTAAATCAAGGAAATTCTTACTAAACATATCACGGCGTTCGTGAGGAAAGTCACTTGCCATTAATCCTAATGACCCAGTTTCAATCCCTGGGCCCACACAGTACCAACTCCTGTAAGTTATCCTCTAGTTACACACGCTCACAAGCGTGCACGCACACACGATGAATAAATGTATCAATAAAAAGATTTAAGGTGTTACAATGAAAGTGAAGGAAAACACATCTTGAAAAGACCAGCCAGAAAGCAATAGCAACTGCTTTATCCATCAGAGAACACTAGAGGAATGACAGCAGATTTGGAACCAGAAACAAAAGAAGGAATAGTAAGGTTTCAAATGGCATAAGCAAACTATGAAAAAGCCGAGCAAAAGAAGGAGAAAACGAGGCAGCCTCTGCTGAAGGTAAACTCACAACCAATGACTAAAGCCTTCCTCTAAATTGAAAGGTGATGGGAAAGCTGCAAAGCCGGGCAGTAATGACACTGGGGAAGCAGAGGCAGGAGGATCTCTGTGAGTTTGAGGCCGACTAGTAACAGGACAGCCAAGGCTATACTGAGAAACCCTGTCTCAAAAAAAAAAACAAAAAAAAACAAAAAAAAACAAAAAAACGAGCAAACAAAAACAAAAACCAAGAACACTGTTGGAATGTGGGGAAACAAGGTACCAAAGAGACGGTGAAGAATGGAGCTGGTGCAGGGGAAACAGGTCAAGAGCATCAGAATAAGGCCCAGGAGAGAACTGGCCCCAGCCTGGGGTGTAGAATCGGGCGTATATGCTGTTATATGGGAACACCATGGTGAAATGAAAGATTTTATCTGCTAGCTTAAAAAAATAAAGTCAGAAGACATAGCTTATATGGTCTTAAACAATGTCTGAAGTTCAAATATAATGGCTCAGGAAAGACTGCTCAGAAGGCTGGAGAGACAGCTCAGCAGCAAAGAGCACGGGATGTGCTTGCAGAGAGAGGACCGAGGGTCAGTTCCCAGCACCCACCTTCTGGCTTCTGCGAGCACCAGTTACAGAGTATACACATATATACATAAAGGTAGAACACTCACGCACCGAAAATAAAACTAAATGAAAAAGAAATAAAAGCTCTGCAAATCATCCTACCAGTATTGGCTACGTGGCTTTCTTTCAAAATAAATAAGTGAATAAAAAGAAGAACAAGAAGAGGAAGAGGAAGGAGAGGAGGAGAAGAAATACTATTTCTTTTAAGAATTCTGTGTGTGTAGGTGTCCCATGAGAGGAGTCCTCATGGTGCATGTCTACATGCTTGTGGATGTCCCCAGTAAGCCAGAAGAAGCTATGAGAAGATGTTGGATCCACTTGAGCTGGAGCCCCTAAGGATTATGGATTACCAGATGTGGGCGCTAAGAACAAACTTCTGGTCCTCCAGAAGAACAGTAAATGCTTTTAACCTAGGAACCATCTATCCCTTCAGTTTCCTGTTCCTGTTCTTCATAGCAAAAGTGGTTATTTTAGCCAGAGGAGGTGCTGGCTCAAGAGAAGTTGTTCTCGGAATTCAAATGATACAAAAAGAACATTGGAGGAAAATGAGAGACAGCCAGATGTGGCCACATACAGCCATATCCACCGCACTAGGACGTAGAAGCAGGAAAATCACATGGGTAAGGCCGTTGCAAGATTCATCTCAAAATGGGGGGGGGGGGGGTAGTAAGTCCATGGAGAATAAAGAAGGCAGAAACAGGAAAACAAGAGGTAAAGGCGCCTGTATCAAGGTGGGTTGAAAGAACAGAATCCTACCTCTTGCTGACTGTCCTCCACAGGCACCCATAACAGAACAGTGTGTGGGGTAGAGATCGGTCAGGCACATAGAGTACAAAGAACTTATCTCCACTGTGGGAAATCCCAGGGTTCAAACACTATCACCCCAACTTACAGCAGTATCTTAGAGAAGCAATCTAACCACATGAAGCATTAACCCTCTCGTCCCCGAAATGGAAATTCATGTCGTCTTTGAGAAATCTTCAAAACACTGCTGAATGGTTGATATCATAGGCATCGTAAGGTACAATATTGCTCTTACTCAAAAAAAAAAAAAAAAAAAAAAGAGATGAGGGTCACTGAAGTAGCAGAGCTGTAAAAGCACTTGCCAAACAAAGGAGCCTTAATACCCAAGTCCCATTCCCCAGGACACACAGTAAAGGAGAAAAAACAAGTCCCAAAAGTTGTCCTCTGACCTCCACATAGGTGTGTGCATACACACACACACACACACACACACACACACACACACACACACAAATATGTAAGCAAATAAATAAATAAATAATAGTTTTAATAAAAATAGGTCAAGATTTTTTTTGACCTCTTGTGCATATAAGTTCAGACTCAGTTTCTCTATCCTGCTTTACTAGATAGGAAACACCCCCCCTAAAATATTTAGTGTTCTATACCTCTCATCTGCAAATTCCTTCAACTACCCAAAAAAAAAAAAGTGCACAATTTGATTTTTTTTTCCTCTGTGAATCTGGTAGGAATGAAATGAGGCAATGCATGTAAAATAACCTTTACAGAAGGTCAGAGGCAGAGCCACGCCCACGGAGCCCACAACAGGCAGAAGTTGCTAGATGACAAGGGAGACATGGTCCCACAGCCGGTACCAGATAAACAAAATCAAACTGCGCACTCGTCACTGAGTGCGGGCTTCCTCTAGTCCCACAGCTACTGCAAGACTTTTAATTTCTCAAGGAAACTGTCTAATTCCATGGGAAACCCTGTCCACCTGAGAAATGTCCCTCCATCCCTGAGACATTGTTGCTGTTGTAGACAAGGTCTCCCAGTATAGGCCTGGCTGACCTAGAGATCTTGCTATGTAGACCACACTGGCCTCGAACTCATAGAGGCCCACCTGCTTCTGCCTCCCCAGTACTGGGATTAGCGATTTATACCAACACGCCTGGCTTACCCTGAGATTTTAAATGTATGACTTGATTTGGGGCTATTTTCCACCTAGAAGGTGAAAATTCTTGCAGATGGGCTTCTTCCCTTCAGTCGTATTAGCCATATTCATAAATCTTTATGAACTGCCTTCACCAAAATTCTCTAGGAACGAGGTGATTATCGGAAAGCAAAAAGAGAAGAAATGTGGTTTATCGACATAGTAGAATGCCACGGAGGCCCGCGCATGCGTGGATACCCTAAAAATTATTGGCTAAGAGAAGCCAGATGCAAAGGGTAACATGTCGGAGGATTTTCATTCATTAAAAAAAGATGTTGAGAAGAGGCAATCCCAGAGAGAGAGGGAACGCCGATTCATGGCTTCCAGACCAAGGAAGGAAGACGGGACCACCTGCCCAATAGGCACAAGGTCAAAACATCTTGACCAGGTCAAAACGTTTTGAAGCCCAATAGCAACAATACCTACACTACCTTCAGCATTACCAAAAACGACCAGACTCTACACTTGAGAATTACCACAAAGGATCTTACGATACATAAATTCATGGCGATGAAACGCGTAGAGAGGGGGCGCAGGGGATTCTACTCACGTGACAAGAGGTTCACATATGGGAATGAACAGACTAGAGACAGGAAGTGGGTTTCCCAAAAGCAAGATTATAAACTCACGGATACTAATGGGAGTGTAGAATCAACGCATTTGCTGACCGTTACTTTATGCCAGTTATTGAGAGGGAAAATTGTTAGTACACAAATGTACTACAAAACCAGTCCGTACACAGCCTAACCTGAACCCTAACCCTATCTCCTGACCCTAATCCTAACCTTCTAACTCTAACCCTGTCCCCTAAGCCTCACCCTAACCCTTAGCCAACCCTCTAACCCCTAACCACAATTCCAACCCTCTAACACAACTGCAAACCTATCAACTCTAACAGCCTAATTCCTGACCATGAACACTAACCCTGAACTAAAACCTCTAACTAACCCCTAACCCTAATCCTAACCCACTAAACCTTAACCATAACCGTAACACCTAACCCTAACTCTGTTCCCTGATCCTTATCCTGAACCTAAGCCTAACTCTAACCCTGTACATGAAAGAAAAGCAGAGCCCCTTGGAGGAAGAGAATTTAAAAGCTCTACTCTTGAACGGGAGCTGGGAAGGCAGAAGCTCCAGGAAACAGGGACAGAGTCTGGCTGAGATCTGCTCATTTGCAAATATCTCTCCAAAGCTCAGTCCCTGAGAAGACAGGGAAGCCTGACAGCTGCTGGGTTCTTTTAAAGACTTGTTTGCTGTCTTGGGATCTAAGGCTGTTGGCGGTGCTTCTGTTTCACTCTCTCGAAATCAATTCCAAAGACTGACATACATTTTAGATCATTATTCTTTAACCTTTAGGAAGATCAGAGAGAAACCAACTCCTAGAGGGATGCTGCCTTTTTTTGAAGACTATACACACACACACACACACACACACACACACATTCATACACACAGTCACATACATAGTCACACACACATACATGCACATACTCATACACACACTCACACAGTCACACATTCACATACAGTCACACACACATTCATACACACACACACACACACTCACACACAGCCACACACACACTCACACACACTTTTGGGGCTACATTATAGACACCATTCTTCTATTAAATTCAAGGTTTATCCTCTATCTCAGCAGAATGGAAACAGAGAACATATTATCTGTTTTTAAAAGCTGACCAAGTTCAGTTGTCTATAAATCCAGGTTATGTAAATAGCTCACGTTTTCCCAAACTTCAACCCAAAATGAAAGAAACAGAAGTGGCTTCCTCCAGCCAAACTGGAAGGAAATAAGGGTGAGATGGGCAGCATATTTCACCCACCAGCTCTCTGCACGGACATGAATCCCAGTGTGTTCCTTATGCATTTTAGTTTCCGTGTCCTCCGACTGTAAGCATTTCTTCAGAACCAGAGACTAAAGAGACCTTTCAGTTACAGAGGACACCGCGGCCCAAGGCCATCATCAGATGACACTACAGATGCAGTTAAGAGCACTTAGTCTTGCATAGGCCGGCTACAGGTTCAATTCTCAACACCAAGATGGCGGCTCACAACTGTCCACAACATTTCTATGCCCTCTTCTGTGTCCCATGAGCACCAGCAAGAAATATGGTATACATATAGTATACACATGTACACATACACGCAGCCAATACTCAGACACATGAAATAGATAAATCTAAAAATGAACTTTAAAAATACAGTCTTTTCTTTTTTCTGGTCTGGGTTGCTAAGTTTGTTGCTAAGAACTAAGCCAAGCTATGGATACCAATTTTGGAAATTTCAGGTTGCAAAACAGTAACACAAGACTAATCTTCAATGCATTATGAAATCTGAAAGAGATCATCTTACATCTGGTTTTGCATTGGACTGTCACCCTAAGGGTCCATCTGACCTGCAGAGTGAACCAGAGACTCTCTAGAAACTTCCTTTCCACCCCCACCCCACCCCCACAGTAAGAAGGATTTCAAAGAACCCTAAAGGTTCCCAGCTCTAGAACACCTAGACTGAGTTTCTGTTTCAGGAAACCTCCAGAATGGCAGACATTCAAATGAGGCAACATCAACGTGACCTCACGGAGGAAGCTCACTGCAGAGCGCCAGCAAACTCCCCAGCTCTTGGCAGGCAGAAATGTCAAGTCAGTTCACCGAAAAACAAAAAGCAGGGTGGGAGACGTGCCCGTATAAATGAAAGCCATATAATCGGACCCCAAGGCTTGCCCTGCGGAACAAGGGCAAGTGCGAATTGGCCAGAGGCCAGCAAAGTGTCGGTTACGAGTTGAATCATCAAACACTGGTTAAAGAAAGTCACTTCTAATACCTAGCAGCCCCAACAAACTCCTCCCTCTAAAGGTCGGTATCCTTCTTGATCTCTTGATAAAGTCTGCTGTGGACTTGCCCACAGAAAGCTCCTCAGAGCCAGTTTGGCTCTCTGCTCCTTACTGAACTCAGAATATTACACAAAACCCTGTTGCTAAGGGCTATAAATGAACAGTTGGGTCCAAACTACTAAATTAAGCTGAGCTGCTGGAAGAAACACTGTCAGTCACCCCTGATGGCACAGTTAAACCGTGCAATGAGCATCTCTCTTGATTCACATCCACAACTCCTGTCTCACCTCTGACTGTATTACCTGGTGGCCCCTCCATTCCAAGCATGCAGAACTTCCAGATCTTCTAGACTCTGGCACTGTTTTATCCCATCTAGGTACCCAAAGTGGGTCTGCCCTCACCACCTCTTCCCTTGCAGTCCCCTTTCTGGCATCTGTTGAAAGATCCATAGGTTTAACTGGGTCTTTGGGGCTACTGTAAAATCACAAATGGCAGTAGATACATCTGTTGCCCTATGGAACGTGGCCTTCAGTGAGATACGCTGTCTCAAAAAACAAGGTGTGGAGTGATGAAGGGACACATCTGGTTTGACCTCTGGCCTCTGTACATCTACATATGAAAACACTCATATATGTGCACACTCACATGTGCGTGCGGGTGGGGGGGGGCAGCACACGAGTACAAACACATAGAGAGAGAGAGAGAGAGAGACAGAGAGACAGAGAGACAGAGATCCTCTTTACACACTGGTCATTACCTCTCCAAGAACCACCCAGAGAACTAGATAATTAATTAATGTCCATGGATAAATGGCTATGTGCGTTACAGAACAACAGAATGGTCCCATTCAATTCTCTGATGCCTCAAATGAGAACCCGATCTCCACAGAACACTCCTGAGAGGCTACCAACTATCAGGTATGAACTATAGAGGACCTGTTTTCCTGCTTGGGGGTCTCACCAATAACCGGGCTTTTCTCCTTTGTTGCTCTTGGTTAAAATGGCTTCAGCATCTCTAAAACGAGGTGTCCACGCTTCATCGTTTCTAGGATATAAGTATATGTATGATTTCTGATTGCATTGTCCTGTCTTTCCATTTTGTCTGTTTACCTACGGGGCAGATTATTCAGGCAACTGTCGCATAGTAGGACAGCCTTGGACTTGCTACTTGGGCATCAGAAAACACCAGTGAGATTTTCTGTTTTATTTTTGTTGATCAAGGGCATGGCTTTGGTTAATTAATCTGACCACATCATGGGTGTTTTCGAGTGTGTGTGTGTGTGTGTGTGTGTGTGTGTGTGTGTGTGTGTTCGAGTGTAGGCACATGCAAATGTATATGCAAGCATGCAGAAGCCACTGAGGAACCCTGGCTGTCCTTCAGGTGCTACTGTCAATGGTCTTTGAAAACAGCATCTCTCACTGACTTGGACCTTACCAAGTCTGGCCAGCAAGCCTTAGAGACACTCCTGTCTCACATGCCACCAGGCCTGGCTCTGTTATCTAGGTTTCATGGCTCAAACTCAGGATCTTGTGCTTTCAAAGCAAGCCATCTCCCCAGCCTTAATAACAGTCACTGTGACCGAATAGACTCCTCACAAAGGCAGACCGGTGACAGAGTAACGACTGTCTGTTCCCAGGGTCTCTTCTACACACAGTAAGCATGAGCCAGTTGAAGGAAGTGCCCCCATTATTACATATCCAACTCCACAAATGAGTTCTTACTCTTAACATCTCCTTAGAAAAGAGTGATATAAAAATCAGCACTCACAGTGTAAGTCTAAATGCTGGGGCTGGAGAGATGGCTCAGAGATTAAGTCACTTCTTACTCTTTGCAGGGGCCCTTGGTTCAGTACCCAAACAGTGACCCGCCCTCATCTCAAACTCCAATTCCAGGGCATCTGATGCCTTATTCAGACATCTCAGGCTCAAGGCGCACACATAGAGTGCACACATGTGTGCACATAAAACACACACATAAAGAAATTCCCACAACAATTTTAGTGAAATAAATAACTAAATGTAAGTCTAAGCAGGCATGCTGGTTGCTTTTGGTTTTTTTTTTTTTTTCCACACAGTTCCTTCCACCCTGTTTACGGAGTCACCCCATTAGCCTGTCCCATCTCCCCTGACTGCCCAGATGATCTGGCTCTACAGCACCCCTAAGTGGACAGTGATACAGGAGATAATTCACAAGCACCGTGAGGAATATTTGATCTAGACCTAAACAACCAAACAGCCACTCGTTAGACGATTCGTTTTGAAACATACAGAATTCTGTCTCAGACCACACACAGTAAGAGAAGAGGCTCAGAAACAGAAAACACAGAATCTATAAAGGAGGGCCAGTGAGATGGCTTAGCAGGTAAAGGCACCTGCTGCCAAGCCTGAAGACCCAAGTTCAAATCCCGGGCTTTCTATACCCTTACAATGGCACCAAATAAGGAAGTATAATAAAGTTTCTAAAGAAACTATGAAATCACATCAGGTCAGGGCTAGAATTTAAGAGGATTTGTGCCGGGAATATGGACTGGTAGTAAAATGCTTGCCTAGCATAATAAAGGTCCCAGGTTTAATCAAAAAGAGAAAAGCGGCAAGCAGGGAGGGATTTAAATGAACGGGATTCAGATACCAGCTCTGTGTCCACTGATATAGTGAAGGACAAGCTATCCAGTTGATTTCCAATTTCCTTCTTTATGAGACGGGACCATCATCCACTTCCTGGGCTTTTATAGGCACTGGAGCTACCTCCAAAGCTCTGCGTGCTTAAGAAAGTTAAGTATCTGTTGTAAAGCAAGTGTCTGTCGTAAAGCACAGCGTTGCCTGGAAAGGGCTGGAAATTGAGGTCTCAGCCTCTCTGCAAGACCCTGATCTATATT
Source organism: Micromys minutus (assembly GCF_963924665.1). Taxonomy (NCBI): domain Eukaryota; kingdom Metazoa; phylum Chordata; class Mammalia; order Rodentia; family Muridae; genus Micromys; species Micromys minutus. The sequence continues at coordinate 56,106,718 of NC_137979.1, read as the reverse complement.
TGACAGACTTTCTAGACTGCATTGTGTGCACTCTCTAACCTGAGAGGTAAACTCAGTGGGTGTTGCTTCTTAAACCCACAGGAGCTGACAATGCAGATGGTTCAAACCTTCCTGCTTGCCTGACTCCACGGGCTCTGCTCGGAGAACTGTGCACTGGTGCTTAGCACGGGAGCTAAGTCTGGGCTCATCGGGAACAAACCCCGTTGCTCTTTTCCTACGTATCCTTCTGCATGTGCCTCCCCAGGCGACTTCTAAATACATCTTCACGCAATAGCCAGATGATCAACCTGCTTCTGAAGACAGAAGAGCCTCTCGCTGAAGCAGACGCTCTCTCTTCAGGCGCAGGTTCAAATGTCCTAAGAACTTGTGTTTGGCTGGATTCTTCAGCCTGCTTTTTTCTCCTTTTTTAAAAAAATATTTATTATTTTATGCATACGGGTGCTTTCCCTTTTGCATAAGCCTGCCTACTACAGGCCCGCCGGGTGATGGTAGCCAGAAGAAGGCATTAGATCCCCTGGAAGTGGAGTTACAGACAGTTGAGGGCTACAGTGTGTGTCGGTAGCTAGAAACCAAACCCAGGTCCTCCGGAGAAAAGAAATGGTGCTCTTCCCACCGAGCATCTCTCCAGCCCACATACCTGCCACCTCGCCTGGTCTCTCGACTTCTTCCACTCTCTGCTCAGTGCTCCGCATTGGCCGCCCCGTTCTGTCTCCCTTCCGGTCCGTGATGACTCACTGCACGCCCAGCTTCCTGCTCTGCTTCTTCGCTTGTTAAGCTCACCTATCCCAAGACCACCTCACACTCCACATTACAGCCCATCGAAATGTAAGTCTAACCAGGCATACTGGCTGGTTGGTTGCTTCCTTCTTTCCTTCCTTTTCTTTTTCATGCATTTCCTTCCAGCCCTCTTCTTAGATCAGTTCATTCGTTCATCCCACCTCTGCCCTCTTTCCCCAATGACATCATTCTCTAGCACCCTGAAGTGCCAAGATACACGTGATGATTTTATGAGCTTTGGGCTTGATCTTCACACCCCCCCCCGCCCCCCATGACATCCTCCAGGTTACCCACCCGTCTGGCCTCCAGACTCTCCACTAGCTGCCGGTGGGACAGTAGACACATGATAAACACTTGTTCCAAAACAAGAAAGGCTATTCCCCAGCGTATCACACACCTTGACTAACCATTTCTTTCTTCACTGTCTCTTCTCATGAAGTATCTCGCATATAACGATTAAGCTGATTATCCAGAAGCTGCTGGTCAGTTCACACACACATAAACAGGCACACAACTTAAAAGGCCTTTTGTTAATAACCAAGGGCTGGGGATCTGCATCAATGGAGGTAACCTTGCCTCACACCTACAAGGTCACACGTTCTATCCTCAGTCCCACCCAAAAAAAAAAAAAAAAAAAAAAAATCAATATTGCAAAAGCTTGGTAACACTTGTGCAGTCCTTTTTTATTAAGGCTTACAGGCATTTTCTAAAAATAAGTTTCTCTTGGCTACAGATGCTTAGACCTTACTCTCATTTCCCAAACTCTGCTCCACTGAGACTCTGAGCACTTGGTACGATGGGAAGGAAGCCCTCTCCCTCAACTCCTAAAACGCTGGCCCTGCGTCTATATCTCGGGGTTGCCCATAGCAACCACGGAGAGTGACTCATTATTCTCACTACTGATAAATCATCATTTGGGGGAATCGATAGCAACACTGTGTGTGTTCACACATGCTTGTGCACATTTGTTTTCTAATTTAACACATTCCATGTTAGAGGCTCTCAACCTCCAGTGAGTAAGACTCTTGTTTTATCTCCTTATTCTCCTGGGAAGCATGCTTTAAATTCTACTATGCTGGATAAATACCTTCCCTGGAGAACGGGCTTCCTGGTCTCCCACAAGCCTTACTTCATCAGTACCTTGAAGCATTCTGTTCTGTGCCTTCCCTGCTTAGCACTCGGGATAGCACAGGTTTGCTGGCATCTCTGTTCCCCCCAAGTCATAGACTGAGCCACGTCCTCCAAGATTTAATACTCTGAAACTCTAACTACTAACACCTCAGAATGTGACCTAACTGGAAAACAGGGTGGTTGCATGTCATTACTCGAGATGATGTCACCCTGGATTCGGGTGGGCCCCTGTTCCAGTATGACTAGTTTCCTTATTTAAAAAAAAAAAAAAAAAAAAAAAAAGTGTGTGCGGGGGGGATTTTGAATCCAGACACAGGGACAAGCGAGAATGGCATGTGACTCGGAGGGCAAAGATCTTTGTGGTGAGCCTTCATAGGAAGGGCCTTTGGAGACTTGCCAATAAACCACCAGAAGCTAGGAGAGAAACACACATCATGGATCGCCGCCCTATCCCTCAGAAGAAGCTACGCCTACCAGATCTAGGAAGCATCAAACATCTGGTATTCAAGCCACCCAATGTGTGACACTTTGTCCCAGCAGCCTTAACATTACAGATGCATGCCACAAGACAACAGGCTTCTAAGAGGTCAGCCACAGGACTCTTGTCTCTGCAGCCACAGAGTACTATGCGAGGTGCACAGCTGGTCAGTAATGCTCTAACCAAGAAAGACATAGCCCCCCAAGTCTCACTGCCTCCACACTGACCAGAAACCTTCTCTTAGACACAGAACATTAGAAAGACTGAAATCCAAGAACTGAAGAGGTGGTTATCACACCAGCATGAGCACAGAGGCTCAATCCCGGAGCCCACATAAAGAAGCCAATTTGTAGCGATACGTGCTTGTAATACTGGTGCTGGGGAGGTGGAAACTAGCCGATCCCTGGAGTTCTTAGGCCAGCCAGCCTACCCAGCTCAGTAAAAGCTATTGTCTCAAAAACAAGATAGGCTTCTTTTTAAGAATTATGTGGTTTGTTTTTATCATGTGCACGTGTATGCACAGCCAAGTGCAGGAGTGCAGGTGTTCAAGGAGGCCAGAGGCATCAGATTGTCTGAAGCTCGAGGTTCTGAGTCACCCAATGTGACTTGAATGGAGTCTTTTGCAAGAGCAGTGAATGCTTTCAACTTATTCGACCTCCTCTACGGCCCCAAGGTAGATGACTCCGGAACAACACCTGAAGTCGCTCTTCAGCCTCCATATGAATACACATGAATACACACACACACACACACACACACACACACACACACCTGCACACAACATACACACAGACACATACAGAGAGAAACATAAAGCACTCACCAAAAACAAACAAACAAAAGATTGAAATTCAGGATGGAGAAAATATGCTAACTCACACACATCAGAACACCTCAATTCTTGTCAGAAAACCACTTCCATAATGTAGTCTGCAGCCTCCCCTACTCTCCCTACATAAACAGAAGCTCGCCCAAGAACAAAATCGCCCAGCTCACTGAGCAAGCAACCTGGAAGAAATGTTCTGGCTGACATGCCCTCTGCACCTGGCTGGGTTTGACATTTTCTGCCACGGCTTAGCAAGATGAGGAGAACCAGTCGTGTGGTTGGGCACACCTCTGCCCAGGAGTGGTTCACCTTACCCCTTACCCACTCTTCTAACTTTGAACAGTCGGAGAAGAGAAAAGATACAAAGTACAGGGTTCTTGGACAAAAAGCCCATTGCAAGTCTGAGAGCTGAAGATCACTGTGGTTTTGAAGCTGAGCCAGCAAAAGGAAACAATGTAATCTATTGGTTTTAGGGAATATAATTTATTGTTCAAAGTGCATTTTTTAAGAAACCGTGTCACTATATGTACAATTGTAATATGTACAGATAATTTCCAGAAAACATAGTTTAAGAGATAAATGGTATGTATATGCATAGGGCAGCTGTCTTGAGAGAATAAGGTTAGGATAGGAAAGAAGCTTCTAGAACTCCACTCTAAAGTGAGAACTCGGAAGTTTACTGTTTGACTTTGCTCCTCTTGCAAATGGTTCTGGAAAAGAGAAAGGTACCAAGAAACTGAAGCTTGCATGTGAGTAGGTTATAAAAAAAGAATGAAAACTGTACAGCAACTGTGCTCTGGAAAATAGTCCCTAAGCCAGCGAGACACTGATTATTGAACCAACAGTTTGCTTATATAATTACAGTGTGCCTATAAACCTGGCGGATACGATATACTTGCTTAACTATTAACCTCCAGACTTCCTGGAGTTTCCACAGTGCAAAAGCACACATAAGCATGGTACAGGGCACATGCCACTTACAAACAGTACCCTCCCGGTTTACCTGGCTACGGAAGAGGAAGTACTTCAAAAAGACAAGTAGGATCTTTGCCCGAGTATTTTACCCTTTGCTCTTTCTTTTGCCTTTTTATTCGTCTGAGGAACTGCCCTGCCTATTCCGCCATCTGGTTGCTGCCCATGGATATTAGAGTCAAGATTCCTCCCCTCCTCCCCTCCTTTGGATCAGGGACTCAAACCCCGCCTCATCGACTCTGAAGATCACATGACTATCCCCCACTCGGCAGCTTGGGGTTCAGGTGGATTTTTGCCAGGCTTCCTAGTGAATAGTGAGAAAAATCTTCTCCACCTCCACCCTGCACAGTATTTGTTTCTAAAGATTTATTATTACGTGCAGAGTGTTTTGCCCGAATGTATGTAGGGGCGCCATGCGCATGACTGGTGTCTATGGAATCAGAAGAAGGCAGGAGATACACTGGAGCTGGAGATAGTAAGTCTCCATGTAAGTGCCGGGTCCTCAAGAACAGCAAATGCTCCAAACGGCTGAGCCACATCCCCAACATCACGCTTACCCAGCCTCGCCTCTCCCCCACTGCCATGTCTTAGGCCCAGCAACTTTTCAAAAATCTGTATTCCGAATCGGTCCTCACCCGAGCCGAGCCTCTAGATATGTCCGGTTGATGGGACTGCCCCGGGTTTTGCTCTATCTATCTGTCAAATGGCAAAGTGGGTACGGAGTTTGGAAAGGGGGAAATTCAAAAGGAAGTGTGCGATGCATCCTTTTCACGTGCCTCCAGAAGAGCTGCTTCTGTGTGTTCACGGGTTCTTATGAGCCTGCTCCCAGTCGTTCCTCAGAGCCTTGCTCTCGTGCCTAAGTCATCCCATCTTGTGTGTGATTAGAGGAGAGAGGATAACGGAAGAAACTAAATACCCAGTTCCTCAATATCTACATCCTCCACTGCCACGGGCTGAAGCGAGGGCATGACCGCTCAGCTTCGCCTGCGAGAGCAGACGAGAAGGCAGTCATTGGGAGATGCATAGCGGGCATTGGGGAACACATCTATCACCCCAGTGCTTAGGGGGTGAATGCAGGAGGACCATCACGAGTTCAGTACCAGCCTGGAGTCCAGAAGTAGCTTGTTCATAAGCTGCACAGCTAGCTCAAAAGTAGCTTGAGCCAAATAAGGAGAGCTTGTCTCAAATAATTAAGTAAATAAAAACTAAGTATCCCTTTCCCAGCTCCTTCTAGCTTCTCAGCTACACAGATGTAATCTCGGATCTCCTCACACTGTCCAACACAAGAGGAAGACAGGTTTACTCAGAACTTCATGAGAATTGCAGCTGATAAATTTCTATTTGAAGAAAGGAAATAGCCACGCCGAAAGAAACCCAGGACTGGCCATGTTCTGGTTTAAGCAGTGTCACTTACACACACACACACACACACACACACACACACACACACGGTTTGAGTCTACTCAGTTTCTCAATGATACAAACCTACAATCCACGAACAAAACCACCTGTTACCAGTGTTCTGCCATAAACTTCCAGGAGACACCCATCAATACCTGTCAGCTGATCAACTGTCATCAGCCTCTTCCAACCCAAAGAGAAGTGTAAGCTTGGAACTCCACATGCAAAATCGGAGTGAGTCAGACTCCGCATCCTGGACTCAACAGACATTTAAAAAGACATGTCTAAAGGGACTTATAAAAAGGCAGACACAGGCCACCCCTCTGAATTACCATACTGGGTCTAGGCATGCTCAAATCCATCTGAGCCCCTATGGAGTCAGGTCAGACTTTGTATCTGCAACTCTTCCTGTAGGGAAAATTGATTTTGGAGGTGCTGTTCCAAAGTGGAACGGAGGTGAGCTCAGGTTCCGAACTCCCGTTGACCTCGACTACAACCTCCTCTCCGCCACCGTGAGTCTACCTGATATCTGAGTTCTTAACCTCTCTGGCCTCCGTTTGCCCGTCTGCAAAACGGGATATGACCTCACTGAGCAAGAGGGAGAGTGGATAGAGTAATTCATCACGGAGCAGTGTCTAAAACAGAGAGTACTCGCAGCAGCGCCCCCTTCTGGACTCCCGGGAACTAGTTCCTTCACTGTGTGTCAATCAACAGAGGTTAAAATATCTGGTCTCATCCTGTCAAAATGTCTCTGTCCTCTGTGCCTTTCACCTCCCTCCACTCTCAGAACCTTTATGACAACCATGCCTCTTAAATAGACACAGTGCGCATGACATGAGTAACTCCTGAAACAAAGGGACGCTCACAGAATAACCCAAGAGGCCACCATTAAACAAGCCGCGGGGATTAGGGATAGACAAAAGCAAACACTCCTGCATTTTCAGGAGACGGGAACCTGGGAACTCCATGCAGCGTGGAGAATGTTCTAGCACGAAGAAGACTTTCATCTTCACACAAAGGAATCGAGGGAGTCTCTAGGCCAGGTCATGATGAAAATCCCCAAAGCCAGACAAAGGCGAGAGCGTGAGGCTTTGAACGACGCACTTTCAAACAAACCTCAGGATCAAGGAGAGGATGGAGAACGTGGGGAGGAAAATGAATGGGCGACTTCTCAATGAGGGAAAAGCAAGAGCTGCAACGCCAACAGGAAGCGAACCGCACAGGGACGGGGAAAGGACCCTAGACGCGTTAAAGGAGATGATTAGTTGGTCTGGGCGGAAATGAGCAATGACCTAAATTCTCATCGCCAGGAGAAAGGCCACTCAGACATTTCCTGTAAGCTGGGCCCAAGAGGTGGCCAGAGGAATGGCAGGCCAGGGTGATCCAGGTTAACAATGTCCCATCAAATGTCGCCTGTAAGCCCAAGACCCCGGAGATGCCACCTACCCGAGTAAAGTCGACAGAGCAAGCGTTTTCAGACAAAGACAAACGGCAAATATTTTCTGCTTTATGGAACGCAGAATCTCTGTTAGAAGTACTCCAGCCCAATACTGGGGAGCAAACACCAGCTACAGACACTAAGCAATCATAGGTATGAGACCTTACTTAAGGACACTGAGTTTGGGTATTATCTCTCTTTCACTCGCCATAAAATATCATTTTGTGCTTATTTGTAATTGTCAAAAACTGATAAGAAGTAAATATAGTAAAATATAGCAATTATCTTTCCTTCTTGATGTTTTTTTCCTATCTATCTACCTACCTACCTACCTACCTATCATCTTTGAAATTCAGTTTCAAGTAGCCAAAGCTAGTCTCCAACCTGCTATGTAGCCAAGAATGACCTTGAATTCCTGATCCTCCTGCCTCAACCTCCTAAATGATGGAATTACAGGTGTGCCCCGCCATGCCTACTTTTGGCAATGCAGAGGACCAAACTCAGGGCTCTGTGACTACTAACCAAGCACTCTTATCAGCCGAGCTTCAGGCCCAGCCCAGGAAAAGTTACTTGCACTGTCCTGACCCAAGGTAGGGTATGTACCGTTGAAAGAAATTCCATATTTCAAAGTCACTAGACATGCAGAGCTTAAAGGTCCTCAGTATGCAGAAATGGAGAGAGAGAGAGAGAGAGAACAGTTACTTGAACTTCATTAGTATTCCTTGTGTGTATTTATTTAATCATTACACTACGCTCCGGATGTGAGGGGTCAATTTAAAAAACGTTAAATGAAAGCTGGAATAAAGCTCATGGTGGGCATAGCGGCCACCAAGCTAAAATGAGCAGGGAATTGGTTTAGCTCATAGGAGGTGTCACGGTGGTTGTAGTTTTCTGGCTGCTGGTTAAATGACTTTGTTTGTTTGTTTGTTTGTTTGTTTTATTGTTTCCTGCCTCCAGCACTTCCCATCAGCCCCCATGGGGGAAAACATAGTTAACTTGCTCATTTGTAAACTAAGGCTTCTAGCATCTGCCCCTGGGATTTATGTGATATTTACAAACACGACACTTGAAAAGTGACCACAGCAAAAAGTGACATTGATGATGGTGGAGTGGGGGTGACAGCATCTCAGAATGCTGTGCACCGAGGGACCCGCCTCTAAGATTGAGCCCAGGGAGCTCATGGAGGCAAGACCATAGAAAGCAGAACACCTAACAGGGAGATCCTACAAATTACCCATTTAATACTTGACTCAGAGCACAGCTGGTCAAGTAACAGGGGACTGTGAGCGACTTCCCTGACTCTCTTCTTCAAAGTAGAAAGGGCAGGCGAGTTGTCGAGACATCAGACTTCACCGGGACAAGTTTAGGGACGGAAGGAAGATCGTGTGAGGGAACACAACGCAGGCAGGCAGGGGTGGCCAATGGCCTCGGTAGCAGTCAAGACGGAAGTGAGGAATTACAGGATCGACTGGCTGGGCTCGCAGATCTGTTTTATTGGAGGGAAGCCTACTGCTAACATTTTCTCAATTGCTTCTAATAACCCTTCAAAAGCTCCGGAGACTTAGAAACCGAAAGCAGCCGGCAAGGGGCATTGGAGGTATTCATTTCTGTCCCACCAACTATCCTCCTTTGGGCCGTTCGTTCATCTTGGGGGTCTGCTTACCCAAGCACCTCCTTCACCACTGAGCAACATCCTCAGCATGTGTCATTTTTCCCTTTTGTTCCATGTGTGTGCCTATGTCTGCATGTGTTGTCTCTGTGTGCACTACACAAGTGTGACACGACCGTCGGTGCCCAGGTACGTCCCCAGGCACGTCCCGTTCTTGCCTTGAGACTAGATCTTTCTTTCTCTGGACCAGAAAGCAGCCTTTTCATCTAGGCTCGGCAGCCGTGGAGCCCGGAAATTCACCTCTCTCCCTCTACCCAGCGACTACTAGGACAAGGGTACTTCCAATCCTGCACAGTACTAGGGACAGGGTACTTCCAATCCTGCCCGGTTTTGTATGTGGGTGCTGGAGGTTTGAATTAAGTACTGGAGAAAGAATAAGCAGTCTTAACCACTGAGCCATCATCCCTAGCCTCTCCTCAAGTTTTTAAAACACTAAGTTAATAAAGGACCACACAACCTTTAAACCCGTTTAAAGGGCTAGCTAGGAAGTACCGGGTCTTTATGCTATTTTTTTTTTTTTTTTTTTTGGCAACTTCCAAATGATCAAGCACAGAGATAATGAGACTTTGAATGCAAACAAGAAGAGTAAAGGCAACTGTGTTTACAGCTTAATTGCCCCAAACCTCTTAGGGGAGGGAGTGACAACCATCCTTACTGATGAAAAAAATAACTTCAGAAGATATTTGCCGGACACCGATGACCGGCTATTGATAATGAACAAAACCGAACACCGAAAGAGCTACTGGAGCACAAATGGAGGTGAAGTTTACCTACCCACCTACCCGGCAAGATCTTTCAAAGGAGAGAGTCCATAAAAGGCAAGCAGTAATTGCAGCATTTAAAGCTCAGAGCCGTCCTCGGTAAGCAACTGGCAATCAGAAGGGGAGCATTTGCAAAATCTCTTTTGGCAGAGGACTGGTAAGAAAACCTACCACCACCATGATTCAGGGATCACCATTTCTTGGGCGAAGAATAGAATAGTAAAGCTCAGACGATTGTTATCATCAGCCGCCTCCCTCCCCCAGCCTGCTCCCCACAAAGTAAACAAAAACGCAAAATGTAAAGTACTCTAAATTCTGAGGGAGCAGGGAGGAGTTTAAACGTGGACCAGCGGTGTTGCTGTGTCGCTCAGTGAAAAGAACTTTGGACAAAGAATGACAAGTCCCCTTTACCTGCGGTTGTAGTGTCTGCAAGCACCGAATTCATTCCAAGGCCTTGGTCTGTTCATTTGCAGAGTGACACACCTGTGACTTCTTGCCTAGTCTTAAATCTTACCACTAGTAGCAAAATGAATAAGCGGGCAGGCTTCCTGAGGGTTAGCTAAAGAAGGCATCACACCTGCCAGACACAGAACTTGGGAGACCAACATTAACTGCAGCCTTAATTGTTTTAAGGGTGTAAATTCAAATCACCTGTTCCTTGGAATCAGCCTTGTAATTAAAACTGAAACAATCCATCATTTTCTATTAAGGTCCACAAAACAACCATGCGCTACATAAAAATTACTTACAAAACTAAAGAAAAGCTATTTTTCTCTGTGGAGGTAATTAGAACTCCAGACACACCCAAAAGTGGATTATTTTTCAGTCTGGAATTCAAAGTAGATCATAATTTCTTCCTTATATTTATGTGAGTCTGGACAGCAATCAACAGTGTAAACGTACTGAGTTTACATTATAACATATGTGATATGTACGCAAGACATTTTGGTCAAAAAAATCAAATTAGAACTTATCAAGGAATGAAATTGTTTACTTGTATAGAACCGAAGGTCTATATATGATTATCTAACCTACACAGTCTTGGGATTTGATGACCCAACTATAGAAATAATTTTATCTTTATGTAAAAATGTTAAAGATATATTTTATGAGGGGGGACCAAATGAAACAGAAATGTCAAGACAAATGAACATTTTCAACTTATTACTTCAATAAATGTAAGTAGGAGTCAAGTATAAATACCATTTATCAAATCACCAAAAGTAGTTGGTCAGCACAAAATAGACACCAAGGGGTGCATATGTGTGCTGTGTATGTGTGTGAGTGTGTGTGTTCTGCTTTTTGTTTTGCTTTGTTTTTTTTGTTGTTGTTGTATTAATATTTTTGTAGTTTGCCCATCTTGACTTTGTTTTGTTTCTGTTTTTGCTTTCAAAGAGAGAAAGAACGTGAAGGTGGATGATGGGGAAGATCTGAGAAGTTGGGGGAGGTGAAGATTATCATCAAAAGATATGAGAATGCTTCTAATACAAACTTTGAAAAGAAAGAATGAATGATTTTTTTAAAAAAAGAATAAATGAATGAGTGAATGAATTAGACTACTGTGTAATTATCTAATTCCAAGGAGTTCCTTGCAATGCTTGTGTATACCTTAAAATAAAATGGCAACTGTGTGGTAGTTCATGGAAGGCTTGAGTGTAAGACTGTGCTCTTACAAGTTAAAATACACAACTGTGACAAAGAATGAGGCTACTGTATGTGGACTAATATTGGAAGACAGCCAGGTGTCATGGGAGACCTTAAGGAAAACATCCCATACCGAAAAATAACACATGTAAGACTATGTATACAAAGTCAGTCATCAAAAGTGAACAGTAATTATCCCTGAGAAGTTTGAGGTGAAGTTGTATGTGTGTGTGTGTAATTTTTTATATACTCACTATACAGCCCTGGCTGACCTAGAACTCACTATGTTGACCAGGATGTTCTTGAACTCACAGAGATCCGTTTGCCTCTGCCTACCTAGTTCCAGGATTAAAGACACAGACACACACTGTCAAAGTCAGCTCAATTGTGAATTCTTATCATGAATTTCCTCTTTGATTTAAAATTCACAATGAACATGGACATTTATAGAATGAGAATAATATAATAAAAGCCTCATTTTGAAATAGAAAATATTGGGGGATAAAGGAGAAGCAGACATTCACAATCTGCAGTTGACTTCCTGGAATTTAGTCTCTTGCCATTGTCTGCCCAGGAATATGTGGCAATGTGCATGGAACAGAACTGAAGTAAACAGGTATTGAAATTCTATTTAAGCAAATGCAATGGAACTGGATACCGCAAATGTAGAGATCCATGGATTCAGACACACTTCATAGTTCTCCGTGAAATAAAAAGTAGTCTCGTAGACACTAGTGGGCCACATATCTTGCATTTTTCCAACACATAGGCACAGACCAAAAGCCTAAAGAGTACACATCACAATGTATTCTGCAGCAATGAGACAGTTTTGTCTTCCTTTTCTCTTGACCATTTCTATAATGAAGAAGTACTATTTATAAACATTTTAAAGTTTTAAAACTACTCCGTGTAGATTGTTTTAGGTTTTAATAGATGAGGGAGTTTGGCTTTTTTTTAATGGCATTAATCTATGAAAATAAAAGAATAACAATTTCTACCCTTGTGTCTAGAAACTGCATCACTAACACACACATGCACACATGCACACATACACACATGCACACATGCACACATACACACATGCACACATGCACATGCACACCATGCTAGAAAGGACAGAAAGCAACACCAACACAAAGCAAACAGGACACCCAAGGTGCCAATTCTGCCTGGGTGTCCTGAGACCGACAAGAGTTATAAAACACACCGGCTCAGATTACAGGTTAAGCAGGACAAGTCTGCCTGATATGACCCAACAAAGGCATGTACACGGAATGAGAAATGCACACATCTGGTGCCCCCAGGATGGAGTGAATTACAGAAGCAGAGGTTAACCCAGGAGGGTTGAGATGGTCCCTGCCATTTTCTAAGTCCCTTCTGAAGTACACTTTGGGGGAGCATTTCTTACATGACTTATATATGACCACACTCAACCAAAATAAGCTCATATTGTTGTGTGTTTTCTTTTCAAGGTGAACAGAAAAAGAAATAAAAAAGACTGGTTCCTAAAGGGCTCAAATTTATATATTTTCAGGTAAACCAGGAGATGCTAGACCTCTCTCTCTTCCTCAGAAGACCATTCTGGCTGATCACAATAGCTTTCTCTCCCGGGTAGTGTAGATGACACATTTTTCCTGTGGCTTGTCTTCCTGTAATAAGCAGGAATTCCGGCACTCTCTTGGACCCTTCCTGTTAACTTACATTTCAGATTTCCTCAAAAGGCACACTACTGCTTTAATATTTGAGAGAGAGAGGAAAAAAAAAAAAAATGTCAGCTCAACCCCAGACAGCTAACACAAACAAGCTGAGAAACGTACCACCTAGACTTACAACTGTGGAAAACAAAAATCTCTTTTTAAGAAAAGTCTTTCTCGGAATCTCACTGTTGGTAAAAGGCTAGGGAGAAGGAGCCCAGTCCTTCCAGCTCCTGGGCAGTCTGTAATTCTTTGCCTCTGCTATGCCTTAAATTAGAGGTCTGTAAAACCGAATTATAGTGATCTGAAAAGTTCGTAAAGGTTTGTGAATTGAACATGCTGTTAAATTCTTCAATACTAGGAGACTGCACCCACCTCTCACTGTTGCTCCCATTTCTTCTGGCTAGAGAAAGAAGTCTGGAACTAAGTAGAAGGAGAAAAAAAAAAAAAGAGTGCTTTTGGCTATTTGAAGACAGCCTTGCTGAGCCAGGCAAAGTCCACATAAAAAGTCCAGGCCAAGACTCCTGGGGCATTTCTAAAATGATTGACTATGTGTTTCCACCAATAATTTTCCGTTTGAGCAAAAAAAAAAAAAAAGCCTCATGTTCATACCAGATAGAGTTTGCAAGCAAGGTCTGGTTGAGAAAGTTCATCTACATAAATGGAAACTGACTTGAAGGACCACCCATCCCTGATCCAAGATCAAGAGTGGGTACCTCCCTGTTAGCTTCCAGAGTAAAAAAAAAAGAAAAAAAAAAGAAAAGAGAAACAACATGACCTGCTGAGAAAGCGGTTTATCTCACAAGTAAGACCAAAAACTATGGAGAGAAGAAATTAATTTAGAGCCCAAGGTCCAAATTGGGTGATGGTGAGGTTGATTGGATCATAGTACATGTAACCTTCCTGCAGTTAGTTTCCTTACAACTTGCCAAATAAAAGAATCATCATCACTGCCTCTCAACTGTGGTGGCCCTGTTTCTCTTCAATAGCCGGGCTTTTAAATTTTGTATTGCAATTCCGTTTACTTATTCTGTGCGCATGGGGGTGCGCACAAGTGGAGGTCAAAGGACAAATTGTGGGAGTTTCTTTCCACCATTTGGCTTTGGAAGATGGAACTGAGGTATCAGGCTTGGCAGCAGTCATCTTTACCCACGGGGTCATCTCACTGGCCTAGTCTGACTGCTGTCTGTGCCCCAAAAATGTCCTCACATTTACTTTCTCAAACCAGACGGTTATTCTTGAAAGAAAAAGACTGCATTTTTAAGTACTTGTGTACCCCCAAATTCTATGCACATAACACATGCATGCAAACATACATGTGCATGTACATATAGTTATGCATACGGGTATACAGACATAACACATGAATATCATACAGACACATATATTAAGCTGGATTGAATGAATGAGTGAACGTTTACCAAATATAAAGTAACTAGAAGCTATTTCTTTAGTGGACTGACCCTGTACACTCTGATTTCTCTGCTCAAGATTTTGAGTTTCCCCTAGCTAAGGAATATTCACACCTAAAAAAATAAATAAATAAATGCCAATTTCCAGGTTCATCTGAACATTTCTGAGACAGTTAAAATATTTCCTCCTCCCCTAACATTAAACACAAAACCAACAAACAACCGCAAACAATCTTACTTTAAATGCTGAAGAACAATCCCTTTCTTCATGGGATCAGATACATCATGTTCATCAGGTAGAATGAGAAGGTATCACAACTCCAAAAACAGTGTGGCAAAAAACTTATTGGATACTTTAATGTCCCCAGATCTCTCTCTAGTGGTACTCCCAGGTAACCTAGCACACCTCTTCATTTTGGGGTATTTCTCCGATACCATCAGATTTCTCTATGTTAAAGAAGATTGCTCTCTAAACAGGTCATTAAAGGGATTCACAGGTGCCTAAGCATCTCTTCAGTAACACCATACAGGGCTTTTTTTTTTCTTTTTTCTTTTCTTTTATTTATTTTTTTTTTTTTTTTAGTTCCCTCTACAGAACATCAGTAAGTTTGCAAAATACAACCTTATAAAAACATTTTTAATTAAATAAATTTGAAAGAGAAAAAGAAGGCAACCATAGTCCTGAACTTCTGACCTATTACAGAACTTCCTACCAAGTCTGGGCAGTTAAACACTTACAAGATGTCACTGTAGTTGCCAAGGAGAGAATGCAGTCGTCTCAGGTTTGATACAATGCTCACAAATTACGCTCACCCCCTAAAATCCTCCCACAGGCGCAAAAGCATCTTCCAAATGGCTAAACACATTTAGGTCTTCACCCCTGCAAGCAACTGATACAAAGTGCAAACTCTCAGAAAAGCAAGAGGTTTTTATGTATGTATGTATGTATGTATGTATTTATTTATTTATTTATTTATTTATTTATTTTAATAATAATAAACTGCTCTCCACACTTCACCTTTACTTCCCTTAAAAAAAAAAAAATCAAAAGTTGCCTAATGTCCAAAGCGAAATCAATAAAAAAAATGTAAGCTAAATGCGGGAACCGCAGTGGTTCCTTCCCCCAAAGCATATAAAAATCACAGAAATTTCCTACTAGTTTAAGGCGAGTTTTGCCTTTCATCTTCACCTCGAGACTTTTCAAAAGTTTGCATTCCTGTTGCACACGAAATTACTTTGAATATGCGTGCATACTAAAGAAATGTACTATTATATAAAGCTTTGCACATTTAGACGCAACCAACCTGCTATATCTCTCCTGACTGTGCAAAAGGCAAAAAGGCTCGGTAATCCTAGCAGAAGAATGCAAATAATGTCAGTGCACAGCTGAACTGCAAGCCCTGCCTTACAGGAACTCTCTGTGTCTGCAAAAAGAAAAAGAAAAAGAAAAAAAAAAGAAAGAAAAGAAAAGGAAAAAAAAGACACACACTAAACAGGAAATGCAACTGAGCTGTGGCAAACCTCAAACTTAAAAATGCAATCGCCGGGCGAAAATTGCACCCATGCATTCATGAATGCATGCATAAGCCTTTGCATTTTTTGCAACTAATGCAAACAGGCTCTTACCTTTCGACTGAGACATTTTCCCCTTTCCTTTGATGGGGGAGGGGAGCACAAAAGACTTTGCCTTGCTTCTCTTCTGTAGCTAGTTTTGCAACAAAGATGCAAGCTGCAGGCGTGCAATCTTCATGCAAGTGGAGTTTCTCTTGACCGATGCAGCAGATGGACTTTCAGGGAGTCAAGATGAAATTGCACGCCTTGCAAAACTGTCTGGAAAGTGATTTTTCCCCCAGTTGCAACGTTAGGGAAGGCTGTGCTGCAGCTACATGATGGGCCAGGGCTGGCAGCTAAAAGCTCCAAACTTGGAACTGAGTATCTTAGTGCGCAGACGTCCTTCCTGCGAAAGGCGCGGGGCCTGCTGGGTAATGTAGTTCTCCTGCAGAGTCCACGCGTCTCTGATTTAAGGAAACGTGTAGGTGGTTCAGCGAGATGACTGACTAAGCGCGACGGAGATCTCAGATAAACATCGGACGTACACTCTTTAGTAAGGGAAAGGTGACAAACAGCACGGTCCATGAAAGAAGGCTTTTTCGTTCTAGAAAAAAAACCCTGAATCAACGCTTAGAGAACACAGGGGTAGCTAAGGCGCTTTTGGTATCCCCAGACTAAGGTCTAATTGGGGGTTCACTGTGTTATTATTTTTTTTTACCAGCCTCAGTATACGTACTGTGAACTGTTCTGCCTGTAAACCGTTCACCCTGACACCTCATTTCACAACAAACACTTTGTTTCTTGAATGGAGATTTTGGTGGGAATCCGGCCCTTCGGACATGATACAAAGTTTTATTTATTAAGAAGCGACCCAGGTCAGTTCTTTTCAAGAAAGCTGAAATTTAATGCTGGATAGGGCTAAGAGAGAGTGAGAGAGAGTTAGGAAGTTTCTCATTTCTTACGGGGTTAGACCGGAAATTTTGGTTCTTACATATCAAAGCCAATTTTAATCAAAATTAAGATGTTTGATTTTTTTTTTTTTAAACTCGCCTGAGGCAGGCAGGGATGAAGGAAAAAGTCCCTGGCCTTGAGAAGAAAGGGCGGGTGGTGGGGAAGGTAACCTTAAGGGAATAAAGTCGACTGTCTTGAATGATTTTCGATACCATCAAGAGATGTTTGTTGGGAGCCCAGGGCTTGCCAGGCATATTCCAGGGCTTTGGATTTTCCCTTTTTCCTGAAATGCTCGAGGCTAGAGCTGGGCTGAGTCTTGGTGGGGAAAAGCCTCTCCCCTTCACTAGGAAGTTGGAGATGCAAGCCTTCCCCAAAAGGGGCAGAAATCTCAGCGCCGCCCCCCCCACCCCCACCCCGTTGTTCTTTTTGAGCCGGGAGCTGGGCTTGGCTTCCATTGTACCTATAGAACCCCTTCAGGAATGTTCTTTCAAGGCAAATAGGGAGGGGATGATGTTTTCAGGCATTTGATCTCCTGACAAACCAGTGTTGGGGAATAGGGGCCACCTGTCCATTCCTGGAACACAGGGGGTACCATGTCGCAAGAGTGGTGGGGGTCAGAATTTACCTTGGGTGAGGGATTTTACCCGGCTTTAACTGCTTGGACTTGATTCAAAACCAAGTAGGAAGAGGTAAACAGTTTTGAAACCGGGAACTTAATCAAAGCATTGCTTTAAGAATGGAAATTTTCCCTTTGTGATCTAGGTGGGTTGGAACTGGGAGAGGCCGGAGATAGGTCAGGTCAACTGTGGAAAACCACGAGTACCACTTCGAGAGAAGATTCTTTAGTGCTGGCTGCTAATGAAAATTTCTGGAATTGTATTAAGAATTCTAGGAAGCCAGGACCGTCTGAGTAATGCCAGAACCAGAGAGAAGGCCACCATGTGTCAGCTCCTCCCACCCCATCCCACCCCACCCCTGCAGTATTGGAGATTGAATCTAGGGCCTTGGGCATTCCAAGCATGCCATCTACAACTAAGCCACAGCCCGCTCCCTCCCCCTTTTTTCTTTTTTGAGGCAGGATCTAGCTGAGTTACCAGGTTGACCTTTGAACCCAGTCTGTAACAGTTTGAATCAGTAATCCTCCTGCCTCTGCCCCATCCCAACACAAGTTATAGCAAATCAGCTCTTAAGATAAAAATTGGTTCAACTGGAGGAGGAGGACATAAATTCCATCCACTGACCTTTACAGACATTCTTTTGTTGTTTGTTTGTTTGGTTTTTAATTCTTGTGATCTTGCCTTTTCTGACTGGCTTACAACTCAACATGTAGAATTTGCAGTAACGCTTCCTGCCTCTGTGCCCATGAAGTGCCTGGGATTACAGGCATTTTCCCACAACCCCTGGCTTCCTTTACTGACATTCAGAAAATTAATCAAGGCAACTTCACACCCACAGGAGCAGCATCTGCCTGTGGGAGAACAGCTTTCTGTTCCACGTGTCCAGCTGCAAGGCCTTTCTTTCACATTCACGTCTGATCCATGCAATACCTTCCTGCCTTCCTTCTGCATATAGGCAGGCTTAAGCCTCCTTCAGGAGTCTTCCAAGTCTCACGGAACCAGGATATACATGTGTGTCGATCCATCTCAACACACCCCCACTTTCCTTCTAAAACAATAAGAACACCTGTTTCCTGCAGGTCCTGAGATAGCTTGGCCTGAACAGCCACCTAGAGCTGCCCATTTGTATTGTCGCCCACTGCATTGCTCTTTAAGGAACCTGGTCTAATTTATAAAGAGAGTTCTAGTCTTTTGTTATAATTATTTAGTGTGTACATAATTATTTAGTGTGCAGACACGCATCTGCACGCACACACTTGTATACATGCCTATTGGGGAGCACATGTGAAGGTCATGAGAGGAACAACTTAGCAGGAATTAGTTCTCTCCTCTCCCCCCCACCCCCACATGGGCTGCAGGCATCAAACTTGGGTCATCAGACTTGAGGCTAATTGCCTTTACCAGCTGAGCCATCTTAGCCACCCTAGAAGAGTTCTAATCTCAGCTGGCGCTGGGCATCCTGCTGCTGTGATTTGGCATCTTCTTTGTCTGAATAAGCACACATGAGCTACAGCTGGTAAATGGAACGATCTCTGCAAATCAGTCTGCCACTCATCTCCACAGAGGGTCGACGGACGCACGTACACACAACCCGCTTTCATCATAAGTCAGCTGAACCGTAGACTGAGAAACGGCGGAGTGGACCATTTATCGTATATGTCCTGAATTCTGAGCGGGTTGCTGGAATGACAGGGAATTCGAGCTCCTGAAAAAGGTTTGAAAAGGGGGCTCTTCTCTTGGTGTGAAAGGGTGTCTTCCTCCTCCCTTCGGTCCATGGTCAAGAAGCTGTTCCCTTTGTTCTGCCGGATTGAAGGAGTGTGCGAAAGCAAGAGAAAATGCCGGCGGTTTCTTTATAGGTGGTTCATCGAGGGATCTTCCCAACTTCAGATCCTTCTAAAATGCAAATCTGACAAGCTCTACTTCTATTCAGAACCAGTACCCGAACTTCTTGGTATAGCACCATTGGACCATAGTCAGTGCCTGAGCCCTACATACTCCCTGGTTCATTACTCATCCCAGGCTGATACTGTACCCAGGAGAAGGTGGGATTTCTGGCTCTTTCGAATGTACTTGCCCCTCTGCCTGAAAGACCTTTTCATTAACTGACGGTTCTGATTTGTCCTTGAGCACTCTCAATATGTTCTGCATATCGAGGGGATGGATCCCTACCAGCACCTTCCCTGTGAACTGGGCACACTTTCTAATTCTGCAATACCTTACACATGGATCTTACCCAAGACTCATCTTGGAGCTGACAAGTGCTCCTTTATCTGTGTCTCCACAGGAGGCTAGAACACTAGAGATCAGAGATTTGACCAATATCCCTAATTCTCAGCCCCCAGCACAGCATGTAGCCCAGCTTACACTCCTGCTGCAGTCCAGCATGGAGTAGAAGGGTTAAGGGCCCATAACCTTGGCTAGACTGGATTAGCTAGATTCCAACAATCAAGTTAACACCTCAGGGGAACCCAGAACACCTGGAAAAAACACCTATTCTGTCAGGTTGGAAGTGTGAAATTCTTGGAAGGAGGTCCTTAGGTTAGGCCATACTGGTTTCTGAAGCTGCTAATATAGAGTTATGGGTTGGCAGGGGAGGAGGCAACAGGAATATCAGGACTAATCCATAGGTCAGGGAAGGCATCTGCTATTAGTGTCAATGGCTGGCTGTCAGTGTGGCTCCTGGGGAGGTTTAGCATGCCTGCCTTAACACAACGTGGAAGACTGGGAGACCCTGGCATCTACTAGACAGGAATATGGAATGCAATGGACATATCACAATGCACAGGAAGTCCCACCCTCAGCAAAGAACGATCTGGTTCAAATGCCAGTGCTGAGTCTGGGCAAGGCTGTTGCGTAGCATGAGAATTCGCTCTTTCCTCTAAGTCAAACTTACAGCAGTGAGTTTTGGTAAGATGTAATTATTTGTATGCGAAAGATTTAGGCTCTAGTGCTGGCCAGAGACGTGAGTTATGTCTGCTGAAGCCAATCCCTTCACCTCTCTGTGTTTCTTTGGGTCCCAGTGTAAAACATGGAGGGCTAGCCTCGGGCCTCTGCCAATTTCAGTATTTCCTGGCTCCCAACCTTGCTCGCCTGTCTTTTGAAGCCACTAATAACTTAAGAAGAACTTATTTTTTTTTTAATTAGCTAAACATCTTTCTATTTGGTGATTAGAAGGGTGCCTGGTCTCATCGAGCAAGACAAGGGATAAGCACCCTTCCAGTACATCTTAGGAGATGAGAGAAGAAATGCTCCCATGACATTTTACAAACTGACCTCCCACACAGCAGTATGGATCTGAGCAGTGCTGATTTAGCAGACGTGAGCTAAGGGACGGGAAGGTGACAATGTCAAAGCCGCGAGTGGAAGGACCCAACGGGAAGCCCATGGGAAACTCATTGAGAAGTTCGGCTGCCTTTGGACAGATCTTTTTTTCTTTAAGGCTTTTTAAAATATTTTGTGCACATGTGTGGGTATGTATGCATAAATATGGGTACCTGTGAAGGTCGGAAGATGGTGTCTGACCCCTAGAAACTAGATTTACAAGTGATGGTGAGCCAACCAACTTAAATACCCAAAACAGAAGTTGGGTCTTTTGGAAGAGCAGCCTTCTTAACCACTGAGCTATCTCTCCTTCCCACTGTAGTTAATATATGCATATATAATATTGATATATACACACACACCATATATAAATAATATATATACACTTATGCATACATTTTATTTAAAACATCCTAGGGAATGATGATTGGTGGCAGGAAACCTGTTCAGCTTAGCTGGCAGTGTCCCCAGTTTGGCACAGGTATACCTCCTTAGCCTTATCTCATGCTCAGCCGTCTAATTAACATAATATTCTTATTAGGGTGTGAATTTACATATCACCAGCTCCGCATAGTTCAGCCTACCCTGGTCTCCATTTTGGTGCTCGTTTCCTGTGTTCTCCTCTCCATCCAAAATCATCTCTCCCATAAGGATGTCCTTGATGATGTCATCCCTCTACCCTATTTTCAAAGACTCCTCGCCGATTAGTTCTAGCTTTATTTTAGCTCTTAGGAGGCGTCTGTCTAGCGAGACGTACACTTACTAACATTGCACAGTGATTATACTTGCTTATAAATCTTACCCTCTTTAGGATTTACTCTTTGTTTACCTATGTCTACATATGTGTGCCTGTATGAGTTTATGTGCGCCACTTGTGTGCAGAGAAGCAGAGAAGCCAGGAGAGGGCATTGAAGCCTCTGGAGCTGAAGTTACAAACTATCACGAGCCACCCATTGTAGGTGCTAGGGAGTAAAGCTATGTCTTCTGCAAGACTAGTCAAGAGCTCTCCAACACTGAACCATCTCTGCCAGTCCACGTTGCTAACCTACTCCCTTGGGAAGACACCCTCACTTGACTTTTTAACCGTGACTCTAAGCTTAGCTGCAAATTGTCACTTGTTCATTGAGTCTTTCCGGGTTGCCACAGAGACAATATAAACTCAGTTTATATATACTTACTATATATATATATATATATATATATATACACATATATATGCATATATGTGTATATATATATATATTTGTTTATCTGATTGTGCCCAAGTGTTTATTACCTAGATAATAGATGACTATCTATTAGCTTAAATTGGCTGTCTTTGTTAAAAATTAAAGCAATGCTTGCATAGGGATTTGTTAGAAAAAATTAATTTTGATATTTAATTTAAATATTTTAAGACTCCTATAATGATGCTAGTTTCAAATTACAATGAGTTAGATTTTCTTCATAACTGGCTAGGCTTGAGAAATGCTGGCTGGCTACTCACTCCTCATTTGACTGCATTCTCAATTGAAATGTGTGTGTGTTTGTGTATGTGTGTGTGTGTGTGTGTGTGTGTGTGTGTGTGTGCACACGTGCACGCGCATGTGTGTAGTATGAATATTGGATGTTGCTTAGCAACTCAGAAGTCATGTGAAGCTCCAGTGTAATATGATTTTAACCTTTACTTCCCAGTATCAGAGTCCTGGATAGGAATGTTATCCTGAGCTGGCAAACAAGCAATTATTGCTTCTAGGAAGGTAAAGGAGAAACTATTCTACTCTGCCATAAAGCCACAAACATTTCAGGGTGCCAGTTGTGTGGAGTGTTAACATGCTGGTAAGTAGAAACTACTCCAAATTATCAAAAACTAACACAGGCCCCACACAGATTTCAAATTCTGTTCAAGAGGAAAAAATGGGATCAAAACTTCTGCAATATGCTTGTTTAATTTCCTCTCCCAGTGCCTGATATATCTCTCTTTTCACATGGAAATACATGCACACATGTACATATATACTAGACACATGTATGTCTTAGTTAGGGTTTTGCTAATAACCAAGGCAACTCTTATAAAAGACTCATTTAATTGGGGCTGGCTTATATTTTTTAGAAGTTCAGTACCTTATCATCATGGTGGGAAGCATGACTTTGTGCAGGCAGATGTGGTACTGGAGGAGCAGAGAAGGGTTCTACACCTTGATCTGAAGGGAGCCATAGGAGATTCTCTTCCACCCTGGGCAAAGCTTAAGCATAGGACCTAAAAGCCCACCCCCACAGTGACACACTTCCTCCAACAAGGCCATACTTCCTAACAGTGCCACTTCCTGTGGGCCAAACATATTCACACTACCACATTGTTAGATATTCATGTATATACCTACATACTCTTCTCTCTGATACAGTACTGGTAGGTAGCAGTCTCCTTCTAGATAAAATATTCTACCTTGGAGGAAAGCTGGTTATGATGCAAGATATTCTACAAGTGGGGTGGGACAGGGTGGGAGTAAAGAGGAGAATGTGGACCATCCAGTCTTTCAGAGAAGTTTATTAAGACTTAGAATATTCTAAAGAGAAGCAAAACATTCCAACCTTTAGGGAAGCTCCTTAAGTTTAGGAAGCAAACTCAAAAGTTCCAGGAAGTCCCCGAAAATGATCAAACTCACCAATACCTTCCTTCCCCAAGCAAATATTAGTGTTAAGGAAATCTGGGAGACTCTCAGACTGGCCAAGGTGCCTGGAAGAAATATTGCCCAATCTGTCACGCTTCCAAATTTTATGTAATAAGCTCCGGGTTTCCAGTTTCCATGAGTCACTATCCATGCTGAGGCGGGCTTTTGGTGGTTCAGCTGTCTTTGAGTCATTTCTACTCTTATAAATAACACCTCAGCCATACTCCTGTGAATAATTCAAATAAAACTCATTGGTTCACCAACTTGGACTTTGGTGATATTCTTATTTAGTTCTGTCCTTGGCTTCCCATGTGAGTCCAATGTTTGTTTACTTTTCCATAGGATATAGTATCATACAATAAACACTTAATTTGTTACCAGAATCTAAGCCCTACTCTGTATGACTTCACAAAAAAATGTGAATAACCTACAGCTTTGTTTTAAGAAATGGTAATATCTATAATATCTGGGGTTCCTATGACATATACATTTGGTGTTCCTTTGCAATATACCAAATCGATTCTACACTTGCCTTGTCACTAACTTGTACTTTATAGGACAATTGCAAAGTAATTGCATACTGTCCACCCAAACCCCAAATATCTCACCCTATAATTCTTTTAGGGAGGATGCCCCAACAGCCTCACAGTGGTACTTCATCTTCCTTTAACTATAAAGAAAGAAAGGAAGATCCATTGTGGCTCCCTTTTGAGATATCACCAGAGCCCACATTAAAAGCCTAAAAAGTCATAGTGCTGTAGAAGAGACAAGACAACCCCTGAGATTTGCTAACTAGCCAGTCTATCAGAATTATCATGAACACACACACACACATACACACACACACACACACACACACACACACACACACACATACACACACTTGACAGAGCTGGCATCTTTTTATCTAAGGGACCAAAAGAAATATAAACTGATGTATTATAATCAATGTATTATAGTCTACCTTTTAAAATAATAAGGCTTTGGTTAAGGTCTATACTTTCAAGATATAGAGTATAGATTAGGAAAGTCAATGAAACATGGTTCTTGGTGAGGATGTCATAAAGCCTTCTGGGTACTGTGCATGGTATCTCTGTACTAAAGACACTAAAATGGATTGCTCCCAAACCCTAGTTTACCATCCCTTCATGTGGTTGCTTTTGCTCTTTCAAAGATAGACGCTTGTGAACCACTATGTGGATACAGGAAACTGAACCTGGTTCCTTCAGAAGAACATTCAGGACTCTTAAAACCATTACTCCTGTCTCATTGGGTAATTTTTGATATGAGCTCTAAAATGTTCCTTCTTTAAGCTAGGGGGGGGGGAAATGGTAGCCTGTTGAGTCATTTTATTATAATTTAATGATACAACTTCATCTCATGACCAAGATAGTTCATACAAGGTCTGTATATCTCCTATACACTCTGTACCTTGGACAAGACACTGTGACAACTCAGTAAAGACTGTAGTTTTTGAGGATGAGTCAGAAATTCTGATACAGGACATTGTGTCACGCCCTTCAAGCCTCCTTGGTCTGTTTACATTGATATTAATAGATGGTTCTGGGCTGCATTCATAGACACGAACTATTCCGGTCATGCTGACCTGATGCACTTTGTTTTAAAAAAAAAAACAAACAAACTATTAAGTATTCTGGGAAATTTCTTAGGTAGATGTCATGTTAAAGATCTAGAAAAAGGTATAAATGTCCATAGAAAGTTAAGCTATTTGTAGTATAGTTGTACAGAAATAGCATAACAATTTTTTTTGTAAAATTACTTCCTTAGGGTTAATAACCAGAAGGTACATTTTATAATTGACAGTGTATGTTTATGTCAGTAAAGTTAAAAGTGATGCTGATTAAAGAAAAAAAAAAAAAACTACTATCTTTTTTTAAAAAGGTTTATGTTTATGAGTGAGTGTTTTGCCTGAGGGCATGTATGTGTACCACATGTGTGCTTGATGCCCACAAAAGTAGGCATGTACACATGAGTGAATATTCGCCTCAGAGGCCAGAAGCATAAATCACATTCCCCCTCTCCCCCCCATCCCCCCACTCCCGGCGCTGAGGTTGCTGGTGGTTACAAGCAACCTAATCTGGGAGCTGGGAATTGAACCATGGGCCTCTGGAAGAGCAGCCAGTTCTCTTAACCTCTGAGCCATCTCTCCAGCCCTTCTCCACTTCTTCAAGATATGTCAACGAATGGTTTTATCTCTAGACCAAATTTCAAAAATAAATGTGATTCTTAAACCAGATACACTGAAACTATTAGATGAGAAAGTAGGGAAAACCTTAGAACACATAGGTACAGGAGAAAATTTCCTGAACAAAACACCAATGGCTCAAGCTCTAAGATCAAAGATTAACAAATGGGACTTAATGAGATTGCAAAGTTTCTGTAAGGCTAAAGACATCGTCAAGAAAACAAAACGGCAACCAACAGAATGGGAAAATATCTTTACCAACACCACATCAGATAGAGGCCTAATATCCAAGGTGTACAAGGAACTCAAAAAGCTAGACACCAGAGAATCAAATAACCCTATTAAAAAATGGGGTACAGAGCTAAACAAAACGTTTTCAGTTGAGGAACACTGAATGGCCGAGAAACACCTGAGGAAGTGCTCGACATCCTTAGCCATTAGGGAAATGCAAATCAAAACAACCCTGAGATACCACCTCACACCAGTCAGATTGGCCAAGATCCAAAACTCAGATGACAGCAGATGCTGGCGAGCCTGCGGAGAAAGAGGAACACTTCTCCACTGTTGGTGGGGTTGCAAGCTAATACAACCACTCTGGAAGTCTGTCTGGCGATACCTCAGAAAATTGGATATAGTACTACCTGAAGACCCAGCTATTCCACTTCTGGGCATATACCCCAGAGACACTTCAATACACAACAAAGATATATGCACCACAATGTTCATAGCGGCTCTATTTATAATAGCCAGAAGCTGGAAGGAACCCAGATGTCCTTCAGAAGATGAATGGATACAAAAATTGTGGTACATATACACAATGGAATACTACTCAGCCACCAGAAACAATGACTTAACCAAATTCTTAAGAAAATGGCTGCATCTAGAGAATATCATCCTGAGTGAGATATCCCAGTCACAAAAGAACAGACATAATATGCAGTCACTGATAGTGGGATGCTAACCCCAGAGGCTTGCACTCCCCCAGAAACAACTCAGACTGTATGAAGTCCAAGAAATAAAGAAAACAAAAAAAAAAAAAAAAACATATATTTACAAAACAAGAAGACTTTGACTATTTCCATGTTCCATTTTGTTTTACATGTACTTTTACGCTTATTTTAACTATTAGGTTTTCAATGCATACTGTCAAGCCCTTGAAAAAAATCAAGTTCTGACGAAAAAAATATATTCACATGGTTTTATGTAAAAATTATTTCAATGTCTGAAAAAACATTACTGACAAAAATGTATAATTTTAAGCAAAAAATGTTTAAAATCTGTACATTTATCTTTGTTTTGTAAAATAAAGTCGTTTAAAAAAATAAATGTGATTCATCCTAATATATTGCCTAACCGAGTAATATTTTAATAAGTATCATGTAAATATAAAGTATTTCCAAGGCACTGTTTGAAGACATAAACACATCCTATTAAAGTGGTCTTCGTGTGATCCATAACGTTGGGCTGGAGACATGGCTCAACAGTTGAGATGGCTGCTCTTTCACAGGTCCTGAGTTCAAATCCCAGCACCCACATGGTGGCTCAGAACCATCTGTAATGGGATTTGATGCCCTCTTCTGGTGTGTCTGAAGAGAGTGACAGTATACTCATATACAATAAATAAATACATACATAAGTATATAAAAAATAAATAAAGTCAACAAAGACCAATAGCATGACATGGATATTACGTAGATCACAATTCTGCCTGCAGCGTACGGAGCACAGTTGCAGGCCGTATTCCCTTTAGCACTCTTTAGGAGTCTGTCCTGAAGCCTCTTTCCAGTACTCTTACAAACCACAAAGATGAAGTACATTCATTCTGTATCTTTAGCTGCCTGCAGTTTTGGTCAGTACTGTGGGTGTCAAACTGATTCTGATTTTAGCTTGGTAGAGTGAAGGATCCGTTCAAGTTTGTTCTGTTTTATTTTTAGTGTTTGGAGACACCGTTTGTCTCTGTGTGTGTGTCCCTGGCTATCCTGGAAATCACAGAGATCTATCTACCTGCCTCTGCCACCCCCACATCTCCACACTCCTATAACACCACACCTCCAAACCCTGAGACAGCTTCATGTCACTTTGTTTTTTTAATGTGTGTGATTTGAGTACACTGTAGCTATCTTCAGAAGAGGGTGTCACATCAGAAGAGGGTGTCAGATCTCATTACAGATGCTTGTGAGCCACCATGTGGTTGCTGGGGATTGAACTCAGGACCTCTGGAAGAGTAGTCAGTGCTCTAACCACTGAGCAATCTCCCCAACCTCTCATGTCACAATTTTAAATGGCCTCCATATGAGGATGACCTCAATTTAACCACAGTCTTCTGCAGGAGCAGAACTCAACCTTAGCTACTGAGCCATCTCTTTAGCCCCAATGTGGATTTGTCTTCAAACAGCACCAGTAAAATAAAAGATGTAATTTATTGGCAGATAGTAACACTCAAGTGGCAGTGTATATACATATATATTTTTAAATACCTATTTTTTTAATTTTATGTATATGAGTACACCGTACTCCAGACACAGCAGAAGAGGGACTTGGATCCCATTACAGATGGTTGTGAGCCACCACGTGGTTGCTAGGAATTGAACTCAGGGCCTCTGGAAGAGCAGTCAGTGCTCTTAACCACTGAGCCATCTCTCCAGCCCATCACCTCCATTTTAAAAATAAGGAGCTAACAATGTGTTGCTTGAAAAATTATTTCGATGTCTTCTGGATTTTTTTTTTCTTCCTCAGCTATTCAATTTAAAAGGGGAAGGGCATTCAATAAATAAGGCATAAGCCTGTTCTGGGTTTTCATCTCTTATAGTTGTCATGGCTTTGGGCTCAGCAAATCACCTTTCCATTCTTTGATTTCCATCACCTTTGAAAAGATATCCGTGATAGGAAAGACCTACCTCACGGGGCGAGAAGAGTATTTCCAAGCACTAAGAAAGGTCCCTGGTACTTTTGTGCTCCAAAATTCTATTGAGAGTTTTTCCCCCTTTGTTTTGTTTTGTGTGTCTTGTTTGTATGAGTGCTTTGCCTGCATGTATGTCTGTGCACTGGTTGTGTGTCTTCAGAGGCCGGAGGAAGGCATTGGGTCCCTGGAACTGGAATTACAGGCAATCATAAACCACCACGTGGATGCTGGGAATTAAAACACAGGCCCTCTGCAACAGAGCCATGCTCTCCAGCACTGCTAAGTGAGGGTTTTAACCTGGGTGTTGTTTAGAAACACAGTCTTCTTTCTTGAGAATGAAGACATTGCGTTTGATATAGAATGAACATGTCTGTATCCTATCAAGTAAAGAGGAGGAGGAAAAAGCTCTTATTTTAAAGCCTCAGGAGTGGGGGGAACCTCTGAAGTTAGAATGTAACTTTCAACATGAGGAAACATAAATAGAAACTCTCAGAAAAATGGGAAGAAAAAGAAAAATACACACTCACACACACACACACACACACACACACACACATATACTGTAGCAAATCAAAACACTGTTGGATGCTTGCTTAGAGGAAATGGAGGCCATCTGGAGAAAATTTCATTCCATGAAGTAGAATGGATTTAAACATAAACAAAAACAGGGACTAGCTAGGGTTAATGAATCACATAGGCCTTGGGTCATACGGTGCAAAAGTTGAACAAGGCATATAACAGGGGCCTTGGTGGTAGTTAATGAGGGTGGAAAAAGTTGCCCCAAGCTCATCAGCAGGATTTAAGATGTGGTTTTTACTAACGAAATAACAGAATATTTGCAATCACCTGAGAATCTTAGGACCTTAATACTGTGAGCTTCCAGCTTATTTCCCCTGTCCTCCATGTCTCTCTTTCTTCTTATCAAGTTAATTCTCTGATGTTTTCATTCACGTGTAACATGCATTCTAGTCCGTGTTCCCTCCATCCCTGTAAATCCCCTGCCTCAAACCCTTTGCCACATTCATGCCTTTGTTTGTTTGTTTCATTTTGTGACCAATTGAGCTGCACTATGGCCATCTGTTCTAAGCAGGGGTTCGGAACTAAACACGGCAGCTTGGTGGGTACACAGCAAGTGCACAGCTGAAAACAGTGATTTCTCCTTCTCCTCAAATCTTTCAGTAGCCAACACTTCAGCAGGGCGGGACCTGTCTATGTAATTCTTATGGCAGTTGAGTTCTCATCTGTCCTCCCTTTGTAGCCATTACTAGTGGTGGGCTACTTTTTGATATTTAACTTGTCAATTAACTAGCACAGCATAAAAATGTATATTAAGCCTATTTTAAGATATCCAAGATGTTTTTATTTTTCCAGTTACTTAGTTATCTAAAGGATAAATGGTAGAGGGGCATTTCATTATTATTCAGAAGGTAAAACTTTTCGTTAGTAATCAATGGAGTCTGTATTTGAGGTAATTGTTTGATGTCTGTCTAAAGTGATCCACATAGTTATGTTTCTAATTAAAGAGGGCAGGAGAAGAAGAAGAAAAAGAAGGCGAAGGGGAAGGAGGAGGAGAGGAAGAAGAAGAGGAAGAAGAGGAGGAGGAGGAGGAGGAGGAAGGCAGACTAGGGGGAACTCAGATGGTATTCCTTTTACCTAAATACTTTGTTTTCTGTTGCAGTGAGTTTTAGGAAACTTTGTGGCAGTTGAGTATGGTGGTACTTGTCATCTCATTACTACAACAGAGTTTTAAGTATAGGGCTAGCCTGGGCTACATATCAATAGCCTGCCCATCTCTATATGGACATTGAACAAACAGCCTTCCCTCTTTGGACTAAGGAAAGCCAAGTCATAAACAAACTTCTGTAAAAATATGCAAAGCCCAAAAGCTTAGAAAGTGTTATACTGAAAATTTTTACATATTCAAAAGAAACTTCAAAAGCCTAACCTATGCTAAGTAGAGCATGCATGCTGCCACGTTTTTCCAGAAACGTCATTACTATTTTCTCTGGTTGCTATGACTTCTAAAGTCTCACATTTGTTGTTGTTTGTTTTTTTTTTTTTTTTAACTTCAGGAGAAAATGTACATAAATTTAACCACTTACTTATTTGTTCTGGGCAACTTATTTTAGGAAGTAATGGTTTTGCAAAGGTAACATGTGAAAAACAAAAAAAGATTTTATTTTTCAGGATGCCTGAAATTCCATCAAAGACATAAGTTCCTGCAGGGTTAAACATCCATCAACACCCCTTTTTAGAAAGTGAACGGAGCCTTGACTCTGGAAAACAGAACCAAAAAAACAAAACAAACAAACAAAAAAGAACCAAAAAACGTCGAGGGTTGGTGAGGCTGTTCAGTGGTTAGAGCCACTCTTGCAGAGGACCTACGTTTGTTTCCCTCCACCCATGTCAAGGACCTCACTGCGGCCTGTGACGTCAGCTCCAGGGGGATCGGACACCTTCTTTTAGCTTCCTCAGGTACCCGCATGCGTACCCACTTAAATAAATTTAAAATTAAAAGAAATAATCATTCATAGAGGAAGTGAAGACCTGGCGAGCAATAACCCTCAGAGGTGGGTGGTATTTCTGTCTCCTTTCCCAACTATTTTATATCCTGCTTTGGATGCGGGCTGACACCTAACATAAAAATCATTTTTCAATTCGCTGTGTGCACACACTCCTCGTTCTATTTCTGTATTCACTGGAACAGACAATTTAGGTGATGCTCTCGAAATACTCCCAGAACAAAGACCAATTTCCCTGAAGGTTATGAGCACTCTTGAGTTTTGCAAATACAGAGGGGCGGGAAGGGGGGGGGGGGAAGAGAATCATTTCCTTGATGTTGTAACATTTACATAACGAAATGTGCCAGGTTTACAGAGTCCCCAGGATGAACAGAGTCCCCATCAGGAAGCGAGCCCCCACTGTGTGTGTTGATTTTATTTGGCGATTCACAGCGGCTGTGTGTAGTTCCCAAGCGGCATCCCCAGCAGTGAATACTTGAGCGTTGTGGAGCATGGGGTGGGGTGGGGGGGCTGAGAAGTCTTAGCTGAGAACGTGGGTATCTCGGTTCTTCTTCTGAAAGCAAGTCCGCTATTGGTCTATTTATCTTCCTTAGTCTAGGTTTGGGGATCAGAGAGCGAATCTGGGTGCAATCCGACTGCAACAAACCACCTGTTTCCTTCAGATGGAAGTGAGAAGGTCGCCTAAGGACAATACATTAATCCCTTTGGCATCGGTAGCCCTTTGCTTGTTTTGTTTTACTTAGAAGAGATGCTTGGAGCCTTGAGTAGAACGGGCCTTCCTTTCGGACCCGTCACGTGACTCCAGCCAGCCTCCCAGCCACGCCGTCCCAACACACAGTAGTAATGTAGGAGATTCCAAAGTTCAGAGTAAACCCTGAGCCTTGGCTCCCTCTGCCTTTCTCCGGGGATGTTTACACAGTGACGCCAGCTTTAATTGCACCAATGGTGTCTTGCTGGAGAACTGAGTCCCTAGACAGGCAGGAGCAGTATTCACGTTTAAAGCGTTCCTAACCGCCTGGTGAATAATCAGACGTGCAAATCCACGTATCACAAGAAGCACAGCTCCGGCAACGCTTTGCTTCCTTTTTGTGAAAAAACAAAACAAAACAAAAATAAAAACAAACAAACAAACAAACAAAAAACGAACCTGCAAGAGTTGGTTGTTTTGTCTGCAGCACAATTTCCCCTGAAGTTCCTCCACGATTGGGGGCGCAGTCCTGCCTAAACTTGTTTCTGTCACATTCCACACCCAGGGCAGAGCTCTGCCTGTGGGAACACCGTGCCCTTGCCCGGGACCTTGTTATGTAACAGCCATAAATGCTCTGGTTTGCCTGTGTGCAAGCTAGGAGGGAGAGAGGAATGCAAAACTCGGTTCTGAAGCCAGGTGTGGTGCAGAGCCACAGTGCCAGCAGCAGAAGGATGGGGCAGAAGGATCCTGAGTTTGAGGGTAGCCTAGGCTACACAGAAAGACTCTTGTCTCCAGGTAAACCAACAACAGAAAAACAAAAGTCAAACTAAGCCTTGATTTCATTTCTACCCAAAAGAGAGCACCGGGCACTAGATGTAAGCTCTGATGGAAAGGCATCTTCGTCTGTTTTACTGAATGTACGGAAGAGCACAGGGGGCAACTGAGAAAGAAAAAAAAATGGTAGGAGTTTATAAGCCTTGTTTTAGCCCTGAGTCAGAAATTTACGGCGGGTTTAAAGTTTTTAATAATCTGCTTTATTAACTGATAGTTGGATTCTAGCTGCTAAGAGACCAACATGCTCATTCAGGTATATCCAGACATGGGAGTCATCGCATTCTGTGACTGGGTGGACTCTTTGGTTGAGGGTGGGGTGGAGTGGGAAGAGGTAGGTAAAGTCACGAGGACCTAATGTGAAACTGCAAGAAGCATGCTTTGAGGTCAGCTGAAAGAAAGTCACAGATTGACCCAACAGACCGAGAGGGAAATTCAGTCACAGTCAGCCTCTTTAGTTATTCCATTAATTTAAATGTTGTTTTTATTGATCATTCACTCACTGATTCATTCATTCATTTACTCACTCACTGATTCATTCATTCACTCATTCATTCATTTGGTCTGTTTTGCAAGGAAGATCAGAATAGGGATGAGAGTGGACCCTCCTAACTCCTTTGGTGACCTTTTTCTTCGGAAGTGGTGTGCTTTTTTGGTGTGTGTTGTAGATAGAAAGACCTTTGATTGTAAAAATCAATTTTAGGTAACTATAGATAGTTGGTAGTCACAGTAACTGTTTTTTCTTGAAGATGGAGTCTAGGGCTTTGGAGTATAGCTCAGTTAATCCTCATCACTGAAGTGGAGAAGAAGAAAAGAAAAAGGAAATGAGAGAGAAGCAAAGAAGAGAGGGAGGGAGGAAAGAAGGGAGGAAGATGTCATGCTTTGGCAGTCTAAGAACCTATTACCACCAATGCTGTAGCCTTTGGTCAAAGAAAAAAAATAGATAGATAAAATAATGATAATAATGATAATAATAATAATAATAATAATAATAATAATAATGGCTAGAAAAATGGCTCAGTGGTTAAGAGTGCTCACTGGCTGCTCTTTCAGAGGTCCTGAGTTCAATTCCCAGCAACCACATGATGGCTCACAACCATCTGTAATGAGATCTTGTACCCTCTTCTGGCCTGCAAGGATACATGCAGACAGAACACTGTATACATACATACATACATACATACATACATACATACATACATACATACATAATACACACACACAAAATAAAATGAAAAATAAATTTTAAAAAGCTAAAGAAAAAAAAAAAGGCACGATGAAACATACCCTCATACTCTTTAGGGTAGCCATTAGCAAACATAAGCCAAGCCAAAACACAGAAAACAAAGCTCAGCATGGCGGTGCGTTCCTATGGCCTCAGTGCTCTGGAGGAAGAGGTGGGAGGGTCACAGATTCAAGGACAGCTTGGCTGACGAAATATGACCTTGTTTCAAAACAAACAAACAACAACAACAAAAAAGAAACTGGGAAAAAAACCAAAGATGTAAGTTGATAGAGCTAAGTTGTAGGTCCAGTTCTAAGTTGATACCTAACTGAAAGCCAGAGCTTGAATATTATCTGTATTGTACCATATTCACAATGACTAATGGGGGGCACACAAATTTTAATCTGTAAAAGGACAGAGAGCAAAAAGAGGGTGTCTGTGTACAATAAATTACCATTTAGCCTTTTAAAAGAATAAAATTCTGATGTAAGCTACCAAGTGTATAAATCTTGAGAGCATTTTGCCTTGTGGAATAAACTAGTTACAAAAATACTCTGGAATTTATTTTCTGTGCAGTTGCTACCATGGTGAAATAGAAATAGAAAATAAAATGGTTTCCATGAACTAGTGCTAATAAAAGGGGAGGGGCGGACTTACTGTTCAACTGGTTTAGTGTTTCAGTTTTACAAGAAGAAAACTTTATAGAGGTCAGTAACAACATGCAACAACATGCATGTTGAAGAGGTTTGAATGAGCGTGACCTCCATATATTTTTTAATTTATTTTAAATATTTGTGTGTGTGTGTGTGTGTGTGTGTGTGTGTGTGTGTGTCCAAGGAGGTCAGAAGGGTGTTGGCTCCCTGAACCTAAAGATCCAGGCAGTTGTGAGCTGCCTGATGTGGGTTTGAGAACCTAAGGTCCTCTACAAGAACAATGTATGCTCTTAACCACTGAACCATTTCCTTAGCCCCAAGCTCCTATATTTCTATACTTGGTCCCAGTTAGTGGAACTGTTTGGGAGGGTTTAGGAGGTGTGGCCTTGTTGGAGCATGTACACCACTGGAGGTTGGCTTTGAGATTTCAAGAGCCCCTGTCGTTCCCAGTTAGCTCTCTCTGCTTCATGCTGAATCGAGATGTAAGTTCTTAGCTAATGCTACAGCACCATGCCTGGCTGCTTTCTCTCATGATGGTTGTAGACTCTAACCATCTGAAATTGTAATCCTCCAGGGTAAATGTTTTCTTTTTTACAGGTTGTCTGGGTCATGGTGTTTTGTTGAAACAGTAGAAAAGTAAGACATATACAAACAACACCAGTATACTTCAGATCTATACTCAAAAACCAGAGTGGTGGATGCTAGTGCATTTTTTTTTTTCAGTTCAGGGCCTCAGCTGATTGGCTGGCACCACCCACAGAGGGCAGGTCTTTTCTGTGTCAATTACCTTGACCTACATACTCCCTTAGTTACCCAGAGACTTGGGTCCCAGGTGATCCTTGGGCTCATCAAGTTGACAATCAGCAGTAACCACGGCTCCCACAGCTCCTCTACTGAAAGGAAAAACTACAGTCTTCTCGGTGACCCCAAAGCAGCCCACAGAACGCAGTGCTTCCCCCATACCAGTCACCTTGGTATGCCTTGGAATCCATGTGCACCAATCTGTGAAGGTTTTCCTATCATTCTCCTCTGTTTAGAACCTCCGTTACTCGGGTAACCATCTAGCTTACTTTTTGTTATCCAAACCCGTGTTCTGTCACGGTGAGACTTTCTCTGACTGCTTGGTTTAACAACGGTATACCCACACCCTCCCTGGTGTGTGTGTGTGTGTGTGTGTGTGTATGCCACAACAATTATCTGTGCAAGCGTATGTCTTTGTATGCCGCAGACATGCACACTGTTGGAGGTGGGACTAGGATCTGAGGTTCCCTGGAGCTGGAGTTCATAGGCAGTTGTGAACCACCTGATGTGGAGGCTGGGAACAGAACTTTGGTCCTCCACGTGAGCAGTACATGTTCTTATCATGAGCAGTACATGTTCTTATCATGAGCAGTACATGTTCTTATCATGAGCAGTACATGTTCTTATTATGGAACCAGCTCCAGCTCCTGTATGTCCACCTTGTACTAGACAAGCTGACAGAACAGAAGTGAGTGTAATGTGGTTCCTGGTCTAATCAATGCTATGGTGTAGTCAAGACATACACACACACACACACACACACACACACTAAATACATACATACATACATACATACATACATGCATGCATGCATGCATGCATACATACATACATACATATATTAGAAAGAGATGTATGCCATACAGAGAAAAAAATGTAAAGATTTGTGAAGTTCTCCCGGGGGCACTATGCTGAGGGAGAAGATGTAGGGAGGGATGCTACTTGAGGCTCTCTCCTGACTATCCATCTCTAATCTGTTTGTTACCCACAGAGCTTCTACTGTACGAATGTAGACTAAGTGGTGCCTCAGTCAAGCCTTGTTCCAGCGCCTCTTCATCCGGGACACCTGTCTGCAGGGTGGAAGCACACATTTCATCACATGATAAGAGTAGGTGACTCAAATCCCAGCTTCCTGCCCAGACATGCCCATTACCATTCTCCCAAGTCCTTTCCTCGGACTAGATCAATGTAACATGGAGCAGATATGTCCATTCAGCTACTTTTCAGTGTTTTAGATTTGTTAAGACGTGTGCAGATATTTTGATATTTCGCCTGCGTGTATGTATATGTACCATGTGCATTCCTAGTAATCTGGGAGGTCAGAAGAGAGTTTTGGGTACCCTGGAACCCGAGCTTCAGATGGCTGTGAACTTAGCTTGTAAGTGCCAAGAACCAAACATGGATTCTATCAGAGCTTTTAACCCCTTAATGAGCCATCTCTCCATCCCCATGCAAGTACTTTGGAAGGTGGGAACCCCAATCAAGTAGACCAGAACAAAGGTTATTATAACCAAGATCCAAATGACCAGAATATATGACACAGAATTGTATACAGAATCTATAGGACTGTTTCTGTTTATTCAGCAAACAAATGGTCCAGTATTAGGTTGATTGTTGAAATTAACATTGAATTGGATAATTCTGTAATTGGAAGCCTAAGAGTTAAGCATTGTGCTAGTCCGACGATCAATACAAAAATCCTATAGAATGCATTCTGTTTTCTCCACTAAAGAAAAAATGAGCCAGGCATGGTGATGCACACATTTAATCCCAGCACCAGAGGTTGGCAGATCTCTGTGAGTTCCAATCCAGCCTTGTCTAGATAGCGAGTTCTAAGACAACCAGAGCCTAGAAAGAACCTGTCTCAATAAACAAACAAACAAACAAATAAGAAAAAATCTACGCAGATTGTTGCACATGGATAAATCAAAGTCTAAACCAAGTTCTTTCCAAAGCCAACCAACAGTTTTCTTTTACGTATATGAATGTTTACCTGCATGTATGTCTTTACAGCATGTATATGCAGTGTCCTCAGAAGAGGGCACTGGCCCCTGAAATGGAAGTTAGCAGTTCCTCAGCTGCTGTATGGGGGCTGGGCATCAAACCTGAGCCCTCCACGGGGGCAGCCAGTGTTCTTCGTCACTGAACCACCTCTCCAGCTCCTCACGCTCAGCACCACTGTGCTTTTCTGCCTGCGTACTACTTAGCTCCAAGATTTCATCACAAAGAATCCGAATGGAAGAAATCCCTTTCAACCAAACATATCAATATTTGGATGACAACTTCGTATACCAGGAATTATGGTTATTCGGAGACATCTTTCTGGGCAATTTGTAATTGTATTTGAAACTCACTGAAATTAATAAACCAACTGGTAACAGTCTGAGTTCTGCGTGTTGGCTTGGGCAGGTGCAGAGCAGCCATGATAATCTATTTTCGGAGTAGAGCTTTTGTAAGGACAGAAAAGTTGAAAGACTGCTATCAGCAATTTCTGAATTCCAAGAAGCAGCTGACAATCCTTTGAAAACCCCCAGGGTATGAAGGATTCCATTTTCTATGAAAATGCAAAGCAACTGGCTTTCTTGTGGCTGAATCCCTTAACAGTATCCAACTTTTATCACTTATTTCTTGATGCTAATCTTGGTTTCTTGCGACTCTTGCAAAAATATTCGTGAAGATGGGAAGAAGTCTAGAAGACCATATATGCAAAAGAGAATATTTTGGGGGGCTAAAGAAAAATGTTTGATGAAGAAACCAGATACATTGTTTTCCAATTTTGAAAATGCCTAGTTTGTTTTCCATTTTTATTTCTTAAATAATATTTTAATTAATATTTTGATAAAGAAATGCAATGTTTTGGCCATAGTCATGCCCTCTTTCCTACCTCCTTCCAAACTCCCTTTCTTTCCAACAACGCTCCCCCTTCTACCCAGAGAGTTTAATTTGTGCTGCTTAGATACTCTTGGGTGTGGGACCATGACTGGCTGACCTACCAGGGGTCATCCCCGTAAAGAAAACTGACTCTCCCTCAGAAGCTATCTGTTGGAGCAGGTCCTCAAATTTAAGGTGGGCACCTTCATGCCCACCTTCCCTCTTTCTCAGAATTTCTTAAGTTCACTATGTTTCCCTTCAAGTATATACATTTGTTTGAAGTAATGAAGTCAAGGGAGCTGTATAAAACATATGAACATTGAAATGCTTATGGTTTCAACATCAAATACCAGCGCAGGCACCAGTCACTGAAGCACAAGGAAGAGATTGACATTTTTTTTTGGAATATGTTTAGATAGAGGTCGGGTGCTGGACTGATAACAAGGAAGATAAGATGCTCCTTTACAAATAATTAAAAATGCCACCGTGATTAAAATATTAAGCTTTCTTGATTGAACTTTTTTTTTCTTTTGGGTCCGTATTAAAAAAAAAAAAAAAAAAAAAAGAGGAAATGAAATTGAAGAAACTGGTGAACTTCACACGTTTCTTCACCACAAAAGAACTCATTTCCTGAAATATGTAAGGTTAACAACAACAACAACAAAAAGACAGGTATAAAAACAGAATCATTTTGCTATTTTGTTTATTACTTTTCATTTGGCTTGTGTGGGCAGAGAGAGCCCTAACTTTATGCTGGTTAGGCAATTCTGTTTTAAAATACAGTGTACTTCGGTCTTGGTACCCACCAGGAATACCTTCTACAAAAGATTGAAGTAGTCTTCCTCCCATTTCCCATAGTGAGCTAGAGGGGTTTCAATGCTACCCTGTCACCTTCACATCCCCTCTCTCACGACAGTCTTCACGGCTGTGTGGCTCTCTGTCCGGATAGATTCAAAGTTAATACCCCACTTTCAGTTCTTCTTTCTTGGTTCCTAAATTCTTTTTTTTTTTTTTTTTTTTTTTTTTTTTTTTGGAGACATCTGAATTCTGTTGTCTAGCATTCAGAAAGGGGTGTAATTGCTCCCCTTTAAATCACAATAAAGTGTTTGAGCATCTGACCTTACAAACAGAACACAATAGCAGCAAATAAAATGTAATATTCTTCACAGCATCTTCCCGTTAGTGTGTGTAGATGCTCAGTCTTCAGCATGCATAGGAATTACCCAAGACTTTATAGGCTGCCTCTCCTTTATATAATAATAATCATTAACATAATTAATCATACAGCTTTGATTTTGGTTGACCACCTCCCGTCCATGTCCATCTCCCTGCCTGCCCCGCCCCCACTCCACTTACAGTTACCTCCCCTACATTTTTAAAAAAAGATTTATTTTAATTATAGGAGTACACTGCAGCTGTCTTCTGGCACACCAGAAGAGGGCATCGGATCCCATTACAGATGGTTGTGAACCACCATGTGGTTGCTGGGGATTGAACTCAGGACCTCTGGAAGAGCAGCCAGTGCTCTTAACCACTGAGCCATCTCTCCAGCGCGCCATCCCTCCGGACTCCCCTCCCCCTTTCATATCACGTAGTGTTGTACTCTCTCTCCACCTTCTTCTCCCTTCAAGTCCCCCCCCCCATCCTCCTGTCTGGGATTCCCGACTTCCATATAATTATACATATAACAAAATGCAGGCATTAAGACTAGAAGGAGAGCTTGAGAGTCCGCTGGCCTTCCTGCAGAAAGAAAAGCAGGTTTCAGCCAGATTCTCCTTTAAGTGCTCACAGGCCTCAGGGTCTTCTACCTGGAACCTCACCCTCCCATCCTCCATGGCCCCAGGGAGGACTTCTAGACCTTCTTAAAGTCCTGACTCATTCTCTGACCCAGGCTGACTTCCGCCCTTGCTCTGCTTGCCTTTCCTCTATTTTTCTAGTGCATCCTATCTTTACTGCCTTTTTAATTTCCCATCAGCCTCTCCGGCTCTACTTGTCACTTCCCAGCAAATCTCGCGAGAGCCTAGCGGTTTCTGGCCATCATGCAACGCGTGGCATGTGGTACTTAGTCTATGTGAGTTGAATGTTTGCTTGCTTTTCTTGCTCAGCATGATAGAGAGGATAGAAATAAGTCCTGGGTGGGCTTTTCTACTGCCACCTCTGTTCTCAGTCTTCTCTAGGACACCCGCCAGAGATCCTGATGAAAGCAGTTTCTTATAGAGAAAACCTGTCCAAGAGTGTAATGAGATGCAATCAGGGACCTTCCTGTTCACCCAAACTATATCTCTAACCTTAGCCAGCTTAGAATACTTTTAGTGGGGAAGTATAGAAACATAAACACACACACACAATACATGTGTGAGAGGAGCACATACATTTATATAGAGAAACATATACAAACATACATTAACATAATATGTAATATACTTGATTTCTCTGCATTGTTTTGCACACAGAGAAACACATACATTAATATATAAGGGTATGAATATATTCTTATTTCTCTGCATTGTTTTGATGGTGAATTAGGCTAGGAGGAAAAAAAAAATTAAGGCACTTGGGAAGTAATCAGGCTGGAGGTGTAGCTTGGTGACAGTCCATCTCTGGCACTGCAGGAACCAGGTGGGGGTCACATGCCTACAGTCCCTGTGCTCTGGGGGCAGAAGCAGGAGGAAGAGTAATTTGAGGTCACTTTCAGCTGCAGAGCGAACTGAACCCTGCCAGCCCTACATTAAAAAAAAAAGGAAAAAAAAAAAAAAAAAAAAAACACCATAAAAAAGGAAGTTCCGTTATCTTTAAGCTGATTTTTATTTGTTTTGTAATTAACGGTGTTTTATATGCTGGGAATAAAAGCCAGGGCCTTGTGGGTGCTGGGAACTGAGCTACATGGTCAGTCCCTGACTCCCTCGTTCTTTTTGCTTGTTGCCTTTTCTCCTGGTAACCTCTGCCGTGATGCAACAACCATTAGAATGAATTGATCTCCAGTAAGCAGGTGATTTCTCGTAAGTGGTAACAATGTGCTACAAAGGTCAGGGTCTCTTTTATAGACTGTTTCCTGGAACCTCTGAATCCTAGGCACTTTTGGAAGAGGTAAAGATTCCACCTCTCTCCTGAATTTCAGGACTCCATATTTGAAAACCAAAAATGCATCTTACCATTGAGGATTATCATAATTGGGCCTTCGATGCTTAATATACACTGTCTTATCCTCAGAGTAGCTCAGTGATTTAGGCAAAAACAAAAAACAAAACAAAACAACAACAACAAAAAAAAAAACCCAAAAACCTTTAAACTGCTGGGGGATTGAACTGAAGGCTAAGCGAGTGTTCTAACCACTGAGCTTCATCTCCAGCTCGGGAACAGATTTTAAAAGATGGAAACGATGACTCTTTGAAAAGCGTAAAATAAGCACATGTCCAAGTTCTTATGAATGAATGCATTACTTAATAAGGAAACACGTACGTTGTTGTTATGGGTTTAGAGGAAAAATTTATAAAGCCACTTCTGTACATTTGGAAGGGAATTTACTGAATCCATGCACAGAAAGGTAATACTAGCACCAAGGGGCAAACATTGATGTATCTTCAAAGCAGCCTTCATTTTGATTTCAATAACCTGTTGGGGAAAAACAAAAACAAGATGAAGATGATGAGAAATAGCCCCATCTGTCAGATTTCTAACAAATCTTGAGGTGAGCAGAGGAGTTCCACCTGGCCTCTTTAACCTATTGACCACAGACTCTACCACCTTGAGCTAAGTAATCCCAGGTACCTGTCTCCTTGACTTGTTGGGAAAGGGTTGCTAGGCATTAAACTCAGTCCTAGCCAATCACCAGTCCTCTCATTCCTCTCTTCCCTCAATTTACATACTGTGCAACAAACACACTGCCCTCTCATGGAAAAGAAAAGGAAGTCAGCTGCCCCCAGTGCTCTCTTGTAGCTTTAAAATCATTGTTAAGAACAGACCCCCAGAGCTGGTGTCTTAGTAGGGTTTCTATTCCTGCACAAACTTAATGACCAAGCAGGAAGTTGGGGAGGAAAGGGTTTGTTCAGCTTACACTTCCACATTGCTGTTCATCACCAAAGGAAGTCAGGACTGGAACTCAAGCAGGTCAGGAAGCAGGAGCTGATGCAGAGGCCATGAAGGGATGTTACTTACTGGCTTGCTTCCCCTGGCTTGCTCAGCTTGCTTTCTTATAGAACCCAGGTCTACCAGCCCAGGGATGGCACCACCCACAATGGGCTGGGCCCTCCCCCCTTGATCACTAGTTGAAAATGCCTTACAGCTGGGTCTCATGGAGACATTCCCTCAACTGAGGCTCCTTTCTCTGTGGTAACTCCAGTTGTCTCAGGTTGACTCAAAACCAGCCAGAACAGCTGGCAGTTCCCTAACCCTCAGCAATGATAAATGCATAATCTCCCAGATGATGCTTGGGCAGTTCTAGGACACTGAAGGGAAAACTCACAGTGCTATGACCCATGGTGTCGCCAGCCTAAAGGATGAATATTGAGAACTTTATGATCACAAAGGTGGGACTGGTCAAGTTTACTCCACTAAGTATTCCCTTTCCTCGACACCTGTGAGGGTGTAACAGCAACACCCCAAGTATCCCTAGTGTGGTCCTCACTGTGAAATCCCTGTATTGCTTTTTGCCCAGTATGCTTTACAAACAAAAACAAATAAACAAAAATCTTTCTCTTCTAGATAAATCATTTGTTTGCTGGCCTTCTGTGACTATAAATTCTTTTTTGGCACCATAAATTTATTTGAGAGTAACACATGTATGACGTGGCACATGTATGACTTGGCATGTAGGTGGAAGTCAAAGGACATATTGTGGGAGTTTGTTCTTTTCTTTGATTATGTGGATCCTAGGGATTGAACTGGGGTTGTTGGGCTTGGTGACAAACCTTTATTCACTAAACCTCCTTGTTAGCTCCTGCTTATGTGTTTGTCAGTGCTGAAGGTTGACTTGAGGGTTTTATACACATTAGACAAGTGCTTCCCCAAAGCTGATTTTTAAATAAAGTGAATAACCATAGAATATTGTCATGTGATAGGTATTACAGACCAGAGCACACATTTTATTGATAAGAGCCCTAGGTGACACAGATTGCCCCAAATCAGAAAGCTGGCTATTAACAGCCCTGAGAGATTAGCAAAGTAAATTAGGATCTTCTCCTTAAGCATCAGTCAGAAGCAAACACCAGTTACATAGCTTCCCCAAGCAACATTAGAGACTGTGCTGGTACCAGGAAGCCTGTTTTCTTTCACCACACAAAACGTCGTGGATTCTCATTACTTAATTATGCAGTTATCATCATTTTAAATTATGAACATGTCCTCCAACTGTACGTTTGTACTGAGCTAATGATTTGATTTAATATATATGCAAGGAGACATTTTCTGGGAAGACACACTCATCAACTGACAATTCTCTTTTTAATTAAGTCAAAATATTCCTCTGCCTTAAAGATACATTATCAAGGAAGTTCAATTATAGATGTGAAAGCTGGTTTTGTATAATTACAGTTGTGCCTGCCATTCAGTCCAACAGAGTGCTACAAAACTTCAATTAAAAGTTCAATTATGGGCCAGGCCCAGGGGTCCACACCTTTAATCCCAGCATTCAAGCAACAGAGGCAAGCAGGTCTCCCTGAGTTCAAAGCCAGCCTGGCTAACATAGTGAATTCCAAGTCAGCTAGGTCTACACAGTGAAACCCTCTCTCTCTCTCTCTCAAAATAAAATATAAGAAAAATGCCATCACGTTCCAGTCTGGCTCCTATGTGTCAACTTTGTGTTAGAGCAAAGTCATCTTGTCTCATGTAAGCCACGAAGCTGAAATGCATGGCATCTGGCAATAGGTAAATATTTTAAGTTGGAAAGACCTAGAAAATTCACTGAGGTGCTTATTCGGTTTTATAGTACAAATGTAATGAAGAAAATACACCAAGGACCCTGGGCCAGACAGCTGAAGTGACTCTGTTGTTCAAACTTATTCCGTAAATGCCCCTTGTTTGATTTGAGAAATCCTCAATCTGATTTGGGGAAGGCATTTCTTCTTCAATCATAGGCCCTGATCAGCCAACCAGAACACTGGAGAAAGGTCGCTTAACTCTTTACCCGATCTCAGCCCAAAGGGCCAGGAGTGACGGCTTTCCAAAATGACCCAAAGGTTAGGGCATACCTGACCAACAGGGAAAGCGGTGTCGCAATCTGCATTTGGAACAGAGCGTGCCTGTCTTTGGGATAATGTGTGCTTGGCTTGAAATAATCTTTTGTGCTAACAAGGGCACAGACTTTTCCAATGTTCGGCGATTGTCTTTCCAGGCAGATCTTGCACTGGGGAGAAAAAGACAATGTGGGAGGATCGTCTGCGCATGTCCATTCTTGAAAAGCCGCTTTCAAACAGTTCTTGAGGAGTTCTTAGGGGCTTTTCTCAACAGAGAAAACACACACACCTGGTTATCTGAAGAAGTAACACCTGGCTAGGTCCAAACCATTGCCTGTCGTCTGTCATTAAAGCAGCACCCAGTACAGCAATACAAAATGGGCTTTGGCTTATATTACACGGTCTTAGTCTGTTCGTGCGTCAGTATCAAAACTCCATAAGCTGGTTGGCTTACATTCTGAGTACCCACTCCACTCTTGAAAGGCAGAAACGTGGTTTTGGCTTTGAAGTTTTACTTTAGTTTATGAGTGCATGTGTGTGCAAGTGCTCATGTGTGTGGGTATCTGAGAAGCCGTAAGAAGGC
This sequence comes from Micromys minutus, assembly GCF_963924665.1. NCBI lineage: Eukaryota > Metazoa > Chordata > Mammalia > Rodentia > Muridae > Micromys > Micromys minutus. The sequence goes on along the minus strand of NC_137979.1, from coordinate 56,061,972 downwards.
TTTAGGTCCTCTGGAACTAGAGTTACAGGTAGTTGTCAACTTACAATGCAGGTGCTGGGAACCAAATTCAGATCCTCTGCAGGAGAGGAAAATCCTTTAACAGTTGAGCCATCTCTCCAGACCCTATGTAAAGTCTGATTATTATTATTATTGTTGTTGTTGTTAATTATTATTGTGTGTGGGTATGTATACATCAATGCAGTACCCAGAGAGGCCAAAAGGGGGCATGAGATCCCCTGAACTTGGAGCTACATAAAGATGCCTATGAAATCTCAGATGTTGATCTTAGGGGGTCAAACTCTGCTACTCTGCAAGAACAGTACGCACTCTTGCCTGCAGGACTATTTCTCAAGCTCCTGTATTTTTAATGTCATTTATTTCTTCTCTCTATCGTTAGAACTGTGTTTGCCTTTCTGCTTCCTTTTTAGCGTTTAGTACAGGGTAGCGAGATACGCCCGTAGGTATTGAGCAAATACTTTTGTCGAATAAATGAATGAATCAAATTAAGCTGAAATGACTCACGATGCCTCTGATAAACCTTATAATCTGTCTTAGTTATAACAGGGTGGAAACGATACAGCCCAATTTGAAGCCACCATGCTCTGGGATATATTGGCTCAAGTACAGAAGAGTCACATTTACTGGGTTCTAGATTTAATAACTAAGAACTACGGAATGTACCATGTGCCATTTAATAGGGACAATTTTCCTCCTGTTCCATGTGTTCAGCATATCTGGAGACTTTTACACGTTCTCCAGCTCAGTAGCCGCACTTGGTCCTATGACTTGCCGTAGGGCAGCTTAGCTGGCAGAGGGTTCATACCTACGGCCCACAGGACTTTCTCGACTTGAACTTGGGCATGTGGCACTGACAGATCCCAGGATTCAGATCAGAATGGAGCTGGCTGTTGTAGGTGTCCTAGTTCCTGAGACCGGCCGCGGATGATCGGAAGCATGGTTTACGTCATCTCTTTCCCCTCCAGGGGGAGAAACCCCTCCGTGGGTCTGAGTGGCTTCTGGATCTCACAGTCCATGGGATGGATGATGGTAAGGCTTTCAAAAGAAAGAAGCGGCCCTGTTTCCCACCTGGAGGTCTTCCTTGTGCTGGAAAATACCGGACAATGCCCTCCTAGCTGAGTCCGCCACGAAGAAGGTGGAGGTGACTCCTTGCGGGCCCATGTCCTGGGTGGCAGTGCAGGTGTCTTGACATGGTCTCTTATTTTTGACTTGAAGGTGGCTAGGCTGTTCTAATAATGCCCCAGGATAGCCCTAGTGTGGCGGCTGAGACCTCATTCTTCCATTTTTGACTATGAGCCTAGCTAGCCTTTAACGGCTGAGCCATCTCTCCAGCCCGAGACCTCATTCTTGACTAAATCTGTTGGTGCTGCCGCAGTGGGGGACGGCACAGGCAAGAATAAAATATTATTTCTGTAAAAACTGTTTAAAAATATATGGCTGGACATATGGCTTAGCAGTTGAGAGCACTGTGCTAATGGGTTTGGTTTTTAAACCTGGGTTTGCTATTCAACATCCTCAAGGAAGTTCGCAGCTACCTGTAACCCCAGTTTCAGAGGTTCTGGCACCCTCTTCTGGCCTTCATGGGCATTACGTATGTGTGATTATCTATCTATCTATCTATCTATCTATCTATCTATCTATCTATATCTATATCTATATCTATATCTATATCTATATATATATATATATATAACCAGGCAGGTAAAACACTCGTACACATAAAATAAAAATAAGTAAATAGATTTTATTGTTGAAGCAAACTTCTGGCGTTGTAAGCTATTTTTTTTATTGTCTAGCATACAAACTATAGTCTAGCATACAAAAAGTGGCAGAACTGAGTTAGCAGGGAATATTTATAGACGAAATGTGGGCATGTGGTTACATAAGACATGCGTTTTCTTTTTTCTTCTTTAAAGATTTGATTTATTTTATGTATATGAGTACACTGTTGCTGTCTTCAGTCACACCAGAAGAGGGCATCGGATCCCATGACAGATGGTTGTGAGCCACCATGTGGTTGCTGGAAATTGAACTCAGGACCTCTGGAAGAGCAGCCAGTGCTCTTAACTGCTGAGCCACTCCAGCCCAATAAATGTTTTCAGATATAGCTATATAGATGTCTTGTTATTTGTGGAACTGAAATAAAAGCCATTAGGTAGATTTCTCTAAAGCTTTAATATTTTTCATAGGAAATTAATATATACATGTATTAGGGTAAACTAATATTCATTTAATGGAGTATACTATATAGGTACACATGTTTCTGTGTCATATGTATAATATATTAAATAAAAGTTATCTAATGTACTGTAATCTAAAGTATATATATATATATATATTGGTTTTTTTTAAAAAATAGGTTTGGTTAGTCCCCTGTTATATTTTATTTTAGCTTTCCCTTTATTTTTATATTATGTGTGTGAGTGTTTCGCCTGCATGTATAGATCTGTGCCTGGTGCCCTCAGAGGCCAAAGGAGGAGAGTATTGGTTCCCCTGGGTCTGGAGTTCCAGACAGCTGTGAGCCACCACCATGTGGGATCAGGGAATTGAACCTTGGATTCTCTGGAAGAATAACCAGTGCTCTTAACTGCCGAGCCGTCTTTCTAGCCTGTATTATGTTGTTTTTGTTTGTTTGTTCTGTTTTTTAAGATTTGTTTTTAATTTTAATTATGTATATGCATGTGTGGTGTGTGTACACAGTATAAGGCCTGTGTACTCCAGACAGGGCATAGGAGCCTCTGAAGTTGGAGTTGTCATCCATCCAACATAAGCTCTGGAAAGAAAACTCGGGTCTTCTGACGAACAGTCTGTGCTCCTAACCACTGAGCCATCTTTTCAGTCCTCCCTCTGTCTTAGTCGGGGGTTTCTATTATTGTTGTGACAAAACACTGTGATCAAAAATCAAGTTGAGGAGAAAATGATTTATTTGGCTTACACTTCCATATTGCTTCTCATCACTGAAGGAACTCAAACAGGGCAGGAACCTGGAGGCAGGAGCTGATGCAGAGGCTATGGAGAGGTGCTCCTTCCTGGCTGGCTCATCACTGCTTATGCAGCCTACCTTCTTATGGAGCCTGGGACCACCAGCTCAGGGAATGGCGCCACCCACAATGGGCTGGGCCCTCCCCCATCAATCACTAATTAAGAAAATGCCTTCCAGCTGGATCTTATGGGAGTATTTTTTTTCAGTTGAGGTTCCCTTGTCTTGCTGACTCTAGCTTGTGTGTCCAGTTAACTAACCAGCAGAGCCTCTTATTATGGCTTTAAATTATGGTAATATGACCACTAGTGGGCAAAATAATACTCTGAAGAGATATTCTGCTATTGGATGGTAGACAGCTTCCGGGAAGGTGATAATTTACGTATGGGACATAATGATTTTGTAATTTTAAAACAATTATAAGGCATCTGGAGGTTCCCAGAGATAGAATGTTTGCCTAGCATCTGAAGGGCTCTGGGGTTAATCTTCAGCACCACAAAATAAACAAACCAACAAACCAAACATCAGAAGGAATGTGGGCAGGAAGCACTTGGGGTGTGTTTGTCTTAGGAAGATGTGTAAGGACATTAGCAGTCACAGGTTTGTCAACTCTCTTTATGGGGGACATGGTAGAGATCATGTGAATAAACGTAATCATTACGTTAGCATGTACAGCCAACATACAATAAGGGTGCATTCACCACAATGTTCACAGCAGCCCTATTTATAATAGCCAGAAGCTGGAAAGAACCCAGATGTCCTTCAGTAGATGAATGGATACAAAAATTGTGGTACATTTACACAATGGAGTACTACTCGGCTATTAGAAACAATGACTTAATGAAATTCCTAAGAAAGTGGATACATCTAGAGAATATCATCCTGAGTGAGGTAACCCAGTCACCAAGAAAACTGTTTCCATGTTACATTCTGTCCTACATGTACTTTATGCTTATCGTAACTAGTGGGATTTCAATGCACGCTATCAAACCTCTAAAAGAATTAAGTACTGACAAAAATATTCATATAGTGTTATGCCAAAATGCCTTTAAAAACCTGTATATGTATTCCTCTCTTTTTAAAAAATAAAGCTGTAAGAGAGAAAAAAAAAACAGTTAGCATGAGCAGAAATGTATTACAAAACCATATTGCCATCCTAACCTACGTGCAGGTTTTGCTAATTTGTTCCTGAAATGACAGCGCTGATCAATGTTTTGAGAGTGTAGAGTACCGAAGAGGCTGTCTCTGCAGCTCTCATCGGAGTCCGCTAGGACAGTATGGGAAGTGTGTTTGTAAGGACTGGGAAACCAACTCGGCGGGTAAAAACGGAAGGACCCGAGTTCAGTCCCCAGGCTCACATAAAAAATGTCATGAGCGGTGGTGGGAACTTGTTTATTCAGCAGTGGGGAGGGAGGGACTACAGGAGGATCCCAGGGGCTTGACAGCCAGTTAATGAACTTCAGCGCAAGGAGAGACCTTGTCTGGAAGAGAGCTGAAGACGTCTCTGAGGACGATGATGTCACTGAGGATGACACTACAGGCCATCCTCCAGCCTCTGTGCTTGTGCACTTACATGCACAAACACACAAATACACACAAATACGTGCATAAAAATAGTTTTGCACCATCTTCTGGAGGATCCAGAGGACAAACTCAATGAATGCCAGGCTCATTTTTCTCCAATCTGTTTCAAACTTTTTTCCTTTTTTTCTTTTTAATTTATTTATTTAATGTATGTGTGTTCTGCTGCATATACATTTGTCTTCCTGAAGAGGGCGTCAGATCCCCCTATAGATGGTTGTGAGCCACCATGTGGTTGTTGGGAATTGAACTCAGGACCTCTGGAAGAGCATCCTGTGCTCTTAACCACAGAGCCACCTCTCCAGCCCTGTTTCAAACTTTCTTACGTATTAGATTGTAACTTGCTTGAATTTCTTTTAGTATATTGATCTGTCGTTTTTTCCTGACCTAGAGGAATAATGTTACCTGAGTTACCTTGTTAATGCTCTGGAAATCTACTGGGCAAGGCTATTACTTTGTTACTGGATTATAGTTTTATGCAGGAGGCGATATGTCCAAATATCTTGCTTACCTCTGCAGAATGCCACATGCAGTGACTGAATCTAGTACAACATACATGCAGGTCACCAGCAAGTCTTTCACAACGCCTCAGGGAGTTCACACATCTTGTGACACGGAAGACTTGATTATATTTCTATATTTTTGGTGTTTAAATACAGTATATAGGACAGAGCCTGAACACACGGTAGCTGTTTGGTGAATACATGTAAAATAAATGGATAGAAGTCTTGTACCAAGATGATAACCTCCCAAGTTATTCCACTGAAGTTATCTCCATTTCTGTAAGTATAAAATTTGACCAAGTCTGAGGGCCGAGCAGAGGACTATAAAAGACAGATTCACAGCATGTGAACTCTAATGTAAGCTCTCGAAGCATTCAAGTAGCCACTTCTGTTGCCGTGTGTAGTGCTGGAGATGTGTGGAACCCCAGGACTTCAAGCCAGTGCTCCACTGCCGAGCCATAGTTCCAGTGAAAAGAGTATTATTGAGAACCTAAATTTTACTTCCCGGAGCTTGTCTTTTCCAAAAGACAGTCACAGCAGGGGTTTCAGGATGGATAAAGCTGAATAAATAACCAATAGCAAGCAGAGACTAGAGGAAGAGCCAAGCACTTTGCCTTCCATCCTCGTCTCTGTCCAGCCTCCCAAACTGTAAGATGGTAATAAGCCTGGACTTCAGGGGGTCCTTGATGTCCTTTGCCCTGTCCTCTATAATTTGTTCCTGAGAAGATGACGAATGTTACAGTTCCAAGGTCCTAAAGCAGAAAGGACTCATGTTCCGCATCCCAAGGGAAACCTAAGAATGAAGTAAATCAACTACGGGAACCTTCCCAACTCAGAGGAGAGCATTAGTATCCAAGAGAAACACTGCCATAATCTCAGTAGCTTTAACTATCAATTTGACAAGACCCAGAGTTATCTAGGAAGAGCCTCAGTTAAGGAATTATCCAGGTCAAATTGACCTGTGGGCACATTTATGGGTCGTTGTCTTAATTGTGAATTGGGAAAGTGGGCAACACCATCATCCTCTAAATAGATGATTTTTAGAAATCTGAAAAGCTATGTGTCAAGCAGCATCTTTAAGTTTCTTTACTGTACTTCTTTAACTATGGAGTGAGTTCTTTGATTAGAGGCGATGCTCTGTAGAATCCTGAGCAGGCCAGTCTTTAAATTCTTGCCCAACTTCCCTCACTGATGGACACCCATCTGGAATTATCATCCAAAGAAGCCCTTGTTCCCTACAGTTGAGGTCTTTTTTCACAGCCACAGAAATGAAACCAGAACAACTCTCTCCTTAGATGATCCATCGAATGCTGGAAGGAAACTGTCCCTGGACTAATTTATAATGAGAATGAACTTCAGAAACTTAATGTGTCAAAATGTGGGGCTGGAGAGAACCCAGTGGTTACGAGCACTTGTTTCTTTTGCAGATGACCTGGGTTAGGTTCCCAGAACCATACAGTGGCTCACAACCATCCTAACGCTTGTTCCAAGGGATTCCATGCCTACTACATCTGATCTCCATAGGCAAGAGCCACCTGCATGGTGTGCTTACTTAGATGCAGGCAAAACACTTATCAGCATAAAATGAATCTTTTTTAAAAAGTGAAAGACACATGATGACTCAGTCTCAGCAGAGAGCTGCAGAGCTCAATGAAAGTGGGAAGTCTTGCAACAGATGTTATTGGAGGACAGAGGTTTAAGATGGGCCTGAAATTGTTGCAACAATGATTCTGTGAGTACCCCCACCCCACTCCATCCTTTCCCTTGGCTACTGTAACAAATCCCTGGAACCTTTGAGAGGAAGATTTATTTCAGCCCATGGTTTCAGAAGTTCCAGTGCATGGTTGGCTCTGGACTTGTAAGACAGCAAGAAAGGGCAAGGTGGAGCCGATCCGCTATCTCAGAGTGTCTGGGAAGCAGGACTAGATATGAAAGAAGGGACCTAGTTAAGACAGAGGCCCCCAAACCCACTTCTCATGGCCTACTTTTCCAGCTAGACTCTTCCTCAGACAGCCATCAAACGATGAATCCGTGAATAAGGACTAAGACAGAGACATCTAAGCTTCCATTTCGGGTTTCCATCCAGTACCTGCCTTTAGTCTCCATTATAGCCTGTTCCACAGACAAGGGAGACAGTGGCAGACGTGGGATCCTGAGGTCAGAATGTGCGGACATTGTTCTGTGGGCATTGCTCTTCTGTGAACTGTGCTGTCCTTAAATCCACACACTGGGGACCCAAACCCAAGTCTGGCCAAATCTGTTAATAGAGTTACTGGGGAATAATGGTGCTGGACTGGACCCTAACCAAGAAGGACTTTGCTTTGAGTGTAAAAGGAATATATTTCTTGTTCTCCTCCTCACTTCCTCTCAGACAGCAGTCCACAAGTAGTTAAGAGTCCTCACCAGATATGAAATCACCCAGGGAGTTGATCTTGGACTTCAAAGTCACTTAATCTATGCCATTTCATTACATCCAAAATAGCAACAGACTAGCACACACATATGAAACAGCATATGTGACCTATATCAACAAGTCAATTGAGGTCAACTACTCTAGGTTCTGGAGAGATGGCTCAGCAGTTAAGAGACTGCATACAAACCGCTCAGAAAAACTTAGTCTTGTTTGGTTTTTCCTAAAGATACATGGTAGTTAGTGAGGCTCACAGTTGCTTGCAATTCTAGCTGAAAGGGGTCCAATGTCCTTTTCAGACCTCCCCAGACACCCCAAGTACACTAACACAAATGCACGTGCATGCACATATACACACACATAACACACAAATAAAGACAAGGTAACATTTTAAAAATTAACAAATAAACACCATTCTATCAACATATAAGGGAGCTTATTGCCTTATACCCTCAACCCAATATTCATAGGATATACATTTTATTTAATTTTTTTTCTTTGCACTTTCCCACCTAGGTCTATGCTAACATTGTACTGGACTCTCTACAAAAAAAGAAAAAAAAAAGACTATTTCCAGCATAGATTCTTTACGATTGAACTGCGACAGAGTGTGTCAAACAATGACCTTTGACAGCCATCATGAGAACAAACAGCAATGGCGTGAGTCACCTTTCCTGCTCACTGGGTTTCTGTCTCACCTTCTCCAGTCCAGGATCACTAGCCTGCGACCCATGCTTTGTTTGCCTCACTTTGCCCTGAACTGGCACCAAGTCTCCAGAGATGAAAATATCTCTCTCGTCAGTCCTCTTGCCTCACAACACTCTCAAGCTGTTTTTCCCGTTTCAGAAGGGCCACTCGCTCCCGCTGCAGCCTCTGAAATGCTTGGGTTTCTGGGAAAGCAATACCTACGAAATTGATAAATTGAGCAGAGAAAATTAGATCCTCTTGTACTGGCCAAAGCAGGCAAATGGTGCATCATTATCAACCAAAGGGTACTTCAAATGCCAATTAAAAAAGAAAGATGTACTTACTTTTCATATTATGTGGATGATTGCTTTGCCTTCCTGTCTCCATGCATTACCCCCAGAGTCCAGAAGAGGGCAGTAGATTCCCTTTGAACTGGAATTGCAGCCGATTCAGAGCCATTGTGTAGGTTTTGAAGTGGAAGGTAGGGTAGGTCCTTGCAAGAGCAACTGGTGCTCTTAGCTGCTGAACCATCTCTTTAATCCCTCAAAAGTCAGTCTTAATGCTGTTCTTTTCTCATGGAAAACTCAAGCAAGAATGTTCTCAGCCTAGAAATATTTTCCTATGGACTTTGAATTTGCATCTTAATGTTATTTTTAATACCTTGTATGCTGGTTTTCCTCTATTACGTAAATAGAAAAAAAAAATCAAAATCAACTGGAAACTAACTTGAGGATTTTAAATAGAAAGTTGGGCAGTGAGAACTGGAGAGAATACAAAACAAAACAAAACCCAAAACCAAACCAAACAAACCACTGTTTTCCCTTGGATAGTTAAGATGGCAGTCACAGGATGGGGTGATACAGGCTTTTAATACCAGCACTTAGGGGGCAGAAGCAGAAGGATTTCTGAGTTCAAGGCCAGCCTTGTTTACAGAGTGAGTTCTAAGATACCCGGGCTATACAAAGAAACTTTGACTCAGAGAGAGAGACACATAGAAGCAACGAGGCTTCTTTTCTTTGTTCAATTTAGAACTACAGATATGCAAACCCTAATTTACTTAATGTCTCATGTGCTTTAGACAGAACAGGAATCATGTAATTGGGTCCATGCCATTTACTTGAAATTAAATTAGTTTCAAATTTAGTATTTTGTGGTCATGGCAGTGTGGAAAAAGATGTCTTTCAGTTCTATAGAAAATTATCTGACTATATTAAAAGATTATACAATTGAATGCAGTTCATGTAATATTTTTTGTTGGTATTTTCAGTGTAGACTTTTTGGTTTCCGTTTTTCAAGGCATGGTTTCATTCTGTAGCCACCAGACTCGCCTTGAACTCACAGAGAACCATCTGCCAGTGCCTCCTAAGTTCCAGGATTAAAGGCATGTACCACCACCACCTGGCTTCACTGTAGACATTTAAAAAAGACTCAAGTCTGAATCAAAAAACAGGAGCTGGAGAGACGATAGTGGTTCAGAAGGTAAGAGCACTTCCCGCTCTTCCAGAGGACCCGAGTTCTCAGCATCCAATATGGTGGCTCACAACCATCTATCAGTCCAGTTCCAGGGGAACTGAAACTCTTTTATGGCCTCTGCAGGCACCAAACACACAAGAGATACACATGCATAAATGTAGGCAAACATTCATATACATTAAAAAAAAACACATTTTAAAATTAGAGAAACACGTTGATTCCTATACAAGAGGATCAGGCGGACAGCATTCCTTCTATTTTTGGTGAGTAAACTGTTTCCTTTGATAGATGGCAAACCATAGCAATTCGGTGTCATAATACTTTATCCAGGATGAGGGGAATTTAATGTATTGGTGCTTCCTCCTCAAAACAAAACTTTCTTTAAATTAAACTGTGACATGAGAATAGTAACTCAGGTTTATCAAGACTATACAAATGATATATATATATTAGGAGCTGGAGAATGGCTCAGTGGTTAATAGCACTGGCTGCTCTTCCAGAGGTCCTGAGTTCAATTCCCAGCAACCACATGGTGGCTCACAACCATCTGTAATGGGATCTGATGCCCTCTTTTTTCTGGTGTGTCTGAAAACACCTACAGTATATATATATATATATATAATCTTAAACAAAAAAAAAAGAGAAAGAAAGAAAACTTTTAGAACAATTAGAGGTTAGCAAAATAACAACATTATGTGATTAATTTGTGACACCATGGTTGTCACCCACAGCTTCAATCCCAATGATCCCAGGCAGTTTTGGTCTTGGCTGATAAAACTAGTCTTGGTCTTAGAAAATAGCCTTCTCCATCACCATTATTTAAGGGGCAAAAGGGAATAATATATGCAATTCACTCTCAAGTATCTCAACTCATAAAAACTACACACAAAGATATATTGAAAAGGAGAGTCACTTCGATCTTCAAGAAACAGGACATGGCTGTTGCCGAGGCTTTATTCTGCTGCTGCATTAACTGTCAGCAGCAGCTCCTGTTACCATGCACCCTCCCCTCCCCCACCTACCCTGCCACCAATGGGCTGTAACCCCAGACAAGGAATTTAAATAATTTTTTTGTCTTTGACAGGTATTTTGTCAAAACAAGGGAAAAGTCATTATTATACTATTTTCATCTTCCTTCCTTCCTTCCTTCCTTTCTTTCTTTCTTTCTTTTTTTTTTTTTTTTAAGACACTGTCTGTCCTGACACTTAATATAGACCGGGCTGGCCTTGAACTCACAGAGATCTGCCTTCCTCTGCCTCCTGAGTTCATGACCAGCAACATTCTATTTTTTTTTTTTAAGTTGGGCTAGAGACATGGATCAGCTGTTCAAGGCTAAGCTCACCACCAAGAATTTATTTTCTCAAAATGTGATTATAGCATACCCCTTCCCTTGAGAGTTAGGTAATGAAGAAGACAGTCTAAGGCAACATAAGCTGCATTCTTCTAAGTATTAATAACTAGTTATCATGACTGTTCTCAAGTTTGGCCAAGAATCAGAATCACATGGAAGGCTTTTTAAACCTCCCGTGTAAATGGGTATTTCATAACTCTTTTCCCATCTATAAAAATGGTTAGGTGCAAAAGCACCAAATTAATATATATATCGATGTATATATTCAGTACTTTAATATGTAACTTTAAAAAACTAATCCATTCATTTATTTACTGTACATCTCAATATCACCCCCTCTTCCTTCTAGCACCCCCTGACACAGGTCCTCCCTCTGTTCTCCCTCCCTCTGAGAAGGGGAGTCGCACTGAGTCCCACTGAGACAAGACAGGCGGGCTAGAGGAACAGGATCCACAGTCAGGCAACAGATTCAGGGGCAGCCCCTGCTCCAGTTGCCGGGAGACCCGCATGAGGACCAAGCTGCACATCTGCTGCATGTGTGGGGGGCCTGGGTCGAGCCTATGCTTGCTCTTTGGTTGGTGGCTCAGTCTTTGGGAGCCCCCTATATTTAACTTCTTAGAACTATGTATTTAATATGCACCAAAGGTGCCCATAGAGGCCAGAAGAGGGCCTCGGGTCTCCTGGAATTGGAGTTACGGATGGTGAGACACCAGATCCGGGAGCTTGGAATCAGATCCAGGACCTCCACGGTAGCATCAAGCGCTCTAAACTCTGGAGCCATTGCTCTAGTCCCTAGAATTGGCTTTTGAAAGGTGAGACTTGGCGACTTTTTCTTTTTTTTAAAGTTTAGGAAACTCGCATCAAGAACCACGAATCCTCACGGGAAGAACAACATAACCAACCAAAGGCCCCAGAACTCCCAGGGACTGAAACACCAACCACTGAGCACACATGGAGAGACCCATGGCTCCAGTTGCATATGTAGCAGAGAATAGCAGTGTCTGGCATCAATGGGAGAAGAGGCCTTTGGTCCAAATGCCAAGGCACTGAGGTGGGAGAGGGTGATTGGGAGAGGGAGTACCTTCCTGGAGACAAGTGGAGGGGGAGAAGGGATGGGGGAGGGGATAATATTTGAAATGTAAATACAGAGTAGCTTAAAAAAAATCAGTGAAAAAAAAAAAAAAACCCAACCAAACAAACCACAAATCCGTGCTTCAAGTGTTCTTCTTGCCTGTTTCCAGCGTCTCTGGCAGACTTGCCTAATAGACAAATGCTCTTTTCACAAAGGTAGGATTTGGCTTTATAATTCCTGTTCATCCAATATCCCACAATATCCCACGCAGTTAGTGATGGATTATGTGGCGAGGCATGCCAACGAGAAAGTGATTGTCCGTCCTTGAAAAAAAGGGAAAAGTTATCAAGGTTAATGGATTAAAAAAAAAATCAGCTCTTAATTTCTTTCAGTCCTCTCTTGCTGCCGTTTTTTTAAATCACCCCCCCTTACTCCCCGCACTTTCCCTCTCTCCTTTCTTACTTACAAGCTAAGCCAGGGGAAAGACAGGTTGTGCTGCGAACGCATATAGGAAATGCAAAATTGGTACAGAAGGACCAAAATTACCGGAATGCCCTATCTTGAGGCGTTGATACATCTTGCCTCCCATCCTTCCGCATCGTTTCGTTTCCCCATGCCAGCCTCGTGATGATAAAGGCCCCGGGTGGGTCCAGGCTGAGCTAAGAGTGCTCAGTAGGTAGAAAGTGCCTAGAGCCAGTTCTTGATCATCCTACCAGAAAGACATATGGGCCTGGTAACACCAAGACCTTGCTGGCCAACCACACGTATTATCTAATTGCTTTGAATAAAGGATGTGTGGGGTCAAAATGAGCCCTTGTGGATAATTAGTGATTGCCTAATTCTTCCATTATATATATGTATGTATATATCTTGATCTCTCGCCCCCTTCCCCTCCCCCCTCCTCTCTGTATGTACATATAACTGATTTCTCCCCCAATGGTAGAGTGGACTTCAGGGCCTTGTGCCTTATACTGTGGGAAGCCACTGTATTCGCCATTACAAGATGGCGCCTAGCCCGAAGGGAGGGTGGCCAGTTTTGAGATAAACAACCTAAGTGCGCATGCACGCCTGCCTGTTTTTGCTGAATCATGGTGACTCTGAGTATGCTAATTAGGGCGCACAGAATGCACCAATCAGGTGGCGGCACAGTCCTCCTAAGCATATATAAGGAGGGCTGGTTTCTGGGCTCTGGGTCTTTCGCTACTTCAATCAAGCCCGCAATAAATGCCTGTAGAAGGATCCTGTTGTGGCGCGTCTTCCTTGCTACATTATACCACATGGGAGCCACATCCTCAGCTCAGAATCCCACCATATTCTCCTTTGTTTTGTTTTGAGGAAGGGTCTCATTGTGAATCCAATGGCTAGGACTCAGTATGTAGACCAGGCTGATCCAGAAACTCGCAGAGATTCACCTGTGTCTGGCCCCTCCCCCACTATTCCCCCCCAGAAGCTGGGACTAAACGCCTGTGTCACATGCCCAGCCTCAGAATTGGCATTTTCTTAAACAATACAGTTATATACAAGTAAGTAGTCACTCTTGACAGTCTTTTCCCCCTGAGACATGGCTTCTCTCTGTGACAGCCCTGGTTGGCATGAGCTACCATCACTAGCTGCTCATGAATATGAACATGCACATTGAATCTTATAATGCATCTAAAATTAATATTATAGACATCCATCAAGAGACAAAATGTAGACACATAACATTTATTTATTTATTTGATTTTTTTTTTTTGAGACATTTAGCCCTGGCTATCCTGAAACTCACTCTGTAGGGGGCCTTGAATTCAGAGATTTTTCTGCCTCTGAAAGGCATGTTCTAACACCACCTGGCTAGAAACAGAATTTTTAAACTGACTTTTTTCCATGTTACAGTATCTTAATTTCCTTTTTTCCCTTTCTTTCTTTCTTTCTTTTTTTTTTTGTTACAATGTGGAACTTACATGTTAATATTTGTACAGTTTCCCAAATATTTTAAACTCAATCTCCTTGCTTTGTTTTGTCTTCTATATATATATGAAGGCCTCCACTAGATGTTCATTGAGTCTTCTTATGAAATGGTAAGAAAATGTCAATTTTGTTCCTTTATTTAGGGTTTGTTTTACTCTTTGTGTGTTTTCAATCATTTCGCGGATTTTTCTTGGGTCATCCCTTTCCAGGTATTTTGTTTGTTTAGTAAAACACAGACTTAAGGAGCTTGGGTAATTCTGTTTGCTGTGCCTACTCAGTCTGCCCTGTGGCAAATGGTTTCCTTACTTGACATTTGTGGTGGTTTGAACAGGTGTGGCCCCCACAGACTCAAGTGACTGAATGCTCTGCCCATAGGGAGTGGCGCTAATCAGGAGGTGTGGCCTTGTTGGAGGAAGTGTGTCACTGTGGGGGAGGGCTTTGAAGTCTCCTATGCTTAAGCTATGCCCAGGGTTACACTCCCCTGCTTCTGCATGCAGGTCAAGATACAGAGCTCTCAGGTCCTCTAGCATCATATCTGCCATGATTCCTACCACGATGATGATGGACTAAACCTCTATCCCCAGTGAGAGGTTTTCTTTGAAAAGATTTACCATGATCATGGCGTCTCTTTGTGGTAACAAAACCTTAAGACACACAGAATTCAAATCTTAATTATTTATTCTTGTAACATTGTGAGGGATTCATTTCTTCCCTGAGTTGTAGAGCTTCCTTTATGGAGCAAGGACTTCTGTATCTGCTTTTGTAGGTGCCCAGTAATTTCTGTGTGAGCCTGGGACTCTATTTTCAAACAATAATGTAAATGTAAAATTCTGTAAGTCGACATTATACATTTGAACTTTTATGGGAACCAACACCCTGAGTCCCATCCTATTGAGTGAGATCATTGGGTTGGAATATGGGCTTCTCAACAAGTTACTTGGGCTGATTCCAAAGTTAAAGCTTTCTCTGGCCCCCACCTTCCTCACACAACAATGCTAGTTCCAGTTTCTTGTGTCTTCATGGGATACTTCTTTTTCTCCAAGAGATCACTGGAGGCTTGACTCCTGACCTTTATTACAGTGGCTTTGAACTTCTTTGTTATGGATGTGTAAAGGCTCTGAGTTTTCTGTTTCTAGTCCACTTTTAGTTTAAAAAAACTAGGCTGAATAAGGGCTGAAGCAAGAGCCTGTCACTTCTAGGCAGAAAGACAACTTGGTTTTGCTATTTGAATAACACGTGTTATTCAGATCACCTAAAATACCATTGATCCTCTTTATTCTTTGAATTTTAGCTAGTAGGGTAGTAGTAGGGTTTGAAGTGATGGTTCAGTGGCTAAGTCATACTGTTCTTCCAGAGAACCCGAGTTTAGTTACCAGCACCTTTGTAGCTGGGAACAGGTTGATCAATAGCTACCTATAACTTCTGCTTCAGGGACTCTGATGCCCTTTTCTGGACTCTCCAATCAAGTACCTTCACTCAAATGTGTGCATGAGCACACACACACACACACACACACACACACACACACACACCTGTCTCTCTCTTTGTGTATACACATGCATGCATGCACACACACTTAAAAATAAAGTAAAGCAATTTAAAAAAGAAGTTTGGTAGTCTTGGGAATATTATTATTAAAATCAGTTCCACAAATAATACTATTATATTTAATATTTAAAGAGATATTGAGGTCTAAGATCTTATATACACAAAAGAGGCAAGCACTAGTGCAGACTCTGAGAGGGACTCATAAAAAAAACATAGTACAGGAAGTCCTTAAGTGCTGCAGAGATACACAGGGCTCTTCAGCATAGTGCATGTTCCCTCTATTATTAAACACGTTACTAAACTCTTCAAAGAACGGGACGCAGTCAGAAGGCATTTTCTAGCTATTGTCACGGAACGGGGACCCTTTCTGGTTAGTTATGCTAATTGAAATGTACGCTGAAGAAGGATTGGCGTGTCTAAGAGATGAGGGAAATTTTCAGAGAGGGAGCATCTCAAGTAGAAGTGAAGCTCTTAGATTAGCCAGGAACTGGGATGTTGTGGGTGGGCTTCCGTGGGGAAGGGAGGTCAGTCTCATTTTCCAGGTTTGGATGGTTTGAAGGAGATTGTTACTCGAATGTAAAATAAGGGAAAAGGAATTGAGAGTAACTCCCCCGTGGGGGCGGGTGCGTTAAGGCAAGCATGGGTGGGGGCAGGGTGAGATTCAGCAGGCAGGGATTTAAAGGCAAGGATTTAAACCTCTCAAGTTTGGAGTCAATCAATCGCTAATTTCCAACACTGACTAGTGACCACTTCCCACTGTCACTCCCTGTCTCAGAGTCGTCCTCACCCTCCGCCTCTTATCAGTTGGTACCCGACAACAAATAGGCCCTTTCTCAATATTCATTGAATGAGCAGGCAACTCCGTGAAGAGAGCAAGAGTGACGCAAATGTGCGAGGGACAAATATGGGAAGCCACCATGAGTTAGAGGAAAAAGAAAAAAAAAAAAACATTTCCAGGAAACGCTGAGCAGAAATTGGTTTTGCTCGCCGCGTATTGATTTCCCGTCCGCTGCCCATTTGGTTGCGATCTTGAGTGCTCTTTAGGTTTTGGTTCCTTAGCTCCTCTCTACTTCATTGATGGGGGAGAAAAAAGAAATGCACGGTTCGTTTTGTCATCAGAGATGAAGTCAAACACCACATAAAAAAACGTCCAGGACGGCCAGCACCACAGGCGGTGGGCTGAACAAACCTGTCTAGATATTCCACACAGCTCGTTTCTCGAGCTCTCTGAAACGGACAGTCAAAAATGGCAGCTATTTTACAAATGATGAGGATGATGATGAAGAGGAGGAGGAGGGAGAGGAGGAGGGAGAGGAGGAGGAGGAGGAGCAATAAGGGCAAGTGTGAATGGCTGGTTATAAGGAGAGAACATTTATTACAGCGTTTCTGAATCCAGGATAATTTGAGTAGTAGGTTCATTGTCCTTTCTGTGGCATCGCGCTTATTGACTAACGGAAGAAAGGCAAAGTGGCATTCGGTTCCAAAAGATCACCGTGCTGCAATGCAGACAACGCAAAGCTATCGCGGCAATCACAAGGGACTGAACCGGAGAGATGGCTGAGCGGTAAGGAAGCCTGATAACCTTACAGGGGATCTGACTTTGGTTCCCAGCACCCGCCGGTCAGCTGACAACTCTGTGACTCTAGGTCCATGGGATCTAAAACACCCTCTTCGTACCTGTGGGTACACACACACACACACACACACACACATTCACACACACACACTCACACACACTCACACCTGTGGGTACACATACACACACATTCACACCTGTGGGTACACACACACACACACACTCACACACACTCACACCTGTGGGTACACACACACACACACACATTCACACACACACACTCACACTCACACACACACTCACACCTGTGGGTACACACACACATACATTCACACCTGTGGGTACACACACACACACACACACACATCACATCACATACACCTTTGAAAAGAGAATTTCTAAGGGTCTGTTAGTTTACTAATGGCTTTCTAACAATTTTCTGTAGTCTTGGTGATTGGAAACAATACCATCCTATTGTTACATCCTTTGAAGTCTAACACATCAGAGTCTTTGGAATAAAATCAGATGTTAATTATCGATTCTGTTCTAGCCTGGGAGCTCTACAGGAGAGTCTGTTTCCTTGCCTGTTCTAGCTTCTAGGGCCACAAGCATTTCACCCTCTATCTTCACAGGCCACAGTGGTGGATTGAGTTCCCATACTGACCCTCTCTACCCTTACCCTCCCCTTCTATCAGGATGTGTGTGTGTGTGTGCTTATTTGTATTTTTGTACATTAGTGTTTGTGTTTTGCCCTCAGGTATGTCTGTGTTAGATCCCCTGGGACTGGAGTTAAACAGCTATGAGCTGCCAGGTGGGTGGGAATTGAACCTGGGTCCTTTGGAAGACCAACCAATGCTCTTAATCATTGAGCCATCTTTCCAGCCTGCCCCTCATAGCCAGGATATAGTTAAGGACCAGCACCACTTAAAGTTTAAGTCAGGCAGTTTTTTTCCTTTCTCTTTTTAAAATTGTATTATATATATTTGGGGGTTTGTCTGTATGTAAGTATGCACACCAGAAGAGGGTATTAGATGGCCCTGACCCACGGGACGGTCAACAGGGACCGGGGACCACCTAGGAGAGAATGAGGAGGGTAGGGCAGACACAAGAGAGAATGACAGCAAGACAGGAGGTCTGATCAAGCTGCCAACTTTAATCTTTTTTTTTTTGCCAGTATTATAGGGGGTGAGTAGGAAATAGGGAGGGGTAGCTTGGGGGAACTTTGCTTTGCAGGTGCAAGATGCTGGCTCTGAGAACAGGTCAGGCTGCAGACAGAGGTTGCCAGGTTACATGTTCCCGAGAACGATCTCAGTACATCCTGTTTTAACTTACGGGTTGTCTAGCTTGACTGCTGTGTAAGCTATCTTAGAAACTGTAATTTTTGATCTCCGCTGAAGCAGCTTGTGGAATGTAGCCTATGGAAAGGACAGTTCCCAACATTAGGTCTCATAGTATTACAGTCATAGATGGTTGTGAGCCACCATGTGGTTGCTGGGGATTGAACCCAGGACTTCCAGAAGAGCAGCCATTGCGTTTAACCTCTCTCTGGACCATCTCTTTGGTCCCCCAATTTCCTTTTCTTAAAGTTCTGGTGCTCTGTTTCCTTATCCTCAACACTTTCCTCAGCATCTTCTTCCTTTTCAGGACCCTTTTTGATGATGCTGAGCCCAGGGGGAGACTCTTGCATCTTAAGGATGGATGATTGCTAACCCTAATTCCACCTACAGTACTAACTCCACACGAAATGACACCTTGTTTTGTTCCCAGGATTAGGATATCAACATTTTTGGTGATTCATTATTCTGTCTCTTATAAGTAGGGGTGGGGTATGAGGTGGGGTATGAAGTCGGGGAGAGGAAGGTCGGTCTTCAAGTGGAAGATATTGTTTTCTCACTAATCTTGTCAGATAGCTGTGACGGGTGGCTTGTGCTTTTTTTTTAAAATTAGTTAATTTATTTTTATGTATGTGAGTCCACCGTAGCTGTGTTCAGACAAGCCAGGGGAGGGCATCGGGTCCCATTACAGATGTTTGTGAGCCACCATGTGGTTGCTGGGAATTGAACTCAGGATCCCCCCTCCCCCAGAAGAGTAGTCACTGAGCCACCCCTGCAGCCCAGACTTGAGCCTTTTATTCTGACTTTACTTCTCCAGTGCTACAACAGTAAAAGTTTCCCGGTTTGACACATAAAGGAATTGTTGGGAGTCTGAAGACAGGTTAAGCTACAGTAGCAAGTTCTAGTCCAGCCGATGCTTCAGCAGAAAACCCTGCTTCAACCCTCCCCTCCCCCCATCAGCCTGTGTACATTTAGTAAGACACGTGGCTGCTGTGTAGCTGGTAAACAAAAATCCATACTATTTTGCACGTGTGTGCAGTTTTATTGCCCAACTTGAATGTAGCCATTCTCACGTGTTTCAGTTATGTTTTGTCTTCTAGTTCAGAGTTCAGGGTTCAAAGCAATTTCATTCTCTATCTCAGTCATTAATCATAATTTTCGATACTATGTAGTTTTTGTCTCATCCTTGGATTTGATCAGAAAGAATTCTGTGTTTTGTTTTGCTTTTTTTTTTTTTTGTCTATGTAATTTATTTTAAAAAACTATACAAGAAAACTAGGGCACAATTATTCGACTAACCTCGAATTCATCTAATGATGCTAAACACTTAAATTGGGGTCTTTCTCATAAAAATATCATGAAAGATAATAACTAATTTATGTTAATTTGCGTCCCGCTTTGAAAGTTTCCAGGTTCCGTAAGCAAGCATAGCTCATTTTAGTTTGTCTCGTTTCTACTGACCACTGAAGGGTTGAATGATCCGTTCTGAATGATCCGTTCTGACGTTACACTGCTCTGATCAGGGACTACCACTTTTTTTCAGGGTCTACCCTTTTCTGTGATCTGCTGTCTTTCTTGTTTCACAGTCTCTCGGAACTTACTAGCCACGGGTCTCCGGTTACCTGTACACAGCCGTGGAGTGTAATTTGTCCCTGGAAACACGAACTTATTTGAAACAGATAGGTGTCCCCTTACAGCCTCTTCACCTAACTCAAGTTTCGGTTTTCCTTCCGTGTTTCAGTTTAAAGTCTATCTCCTTTCCCTAAGTGGGAAAGGAAATTCAAATGAGCCCAGCCTGGCTTGACCTTGTTCCTTTAAGTCAACTGCTACCTCCCTTTATAAATGCCTAGGGAGGCTTCCCTGCTCTCTACTTTCTGGTATGTTCCCCTCATGAAACCGGTCCCTCCATCTTGTCTTCTGGAAATTACCAGGCAGCACTAGCCCTTGACAATGTGCTCTACATAATTATACGGAATGAATATCATCTCTCATTGTCTGCTGGGTTTTTCTGATATAGTTTTTGTTTGTTTCGGAGGTGGGTTTTCACTAGCTAGCTGGCATGCTGATTTCTACCGAACAGGCTCCAGAGAACCTCCCTCCCAGGTTTCTGAGGTCTCAGATTATATAAGTTACTTTTCACCAGGAAAAGTTAGATATATTATATAGAGATAGGGTCTCTCTCTATATAAATTCAGCTGGTCTTGAGCTTTAAATCTTCCCGCTTCAGTTTCTAGCTTTCTGGGACTAAGCATGCCTGCATTTCAAATACCAGGTGCTACCCAGCTTGGTAGTGCAAGCCTTTAGCACTATTTTAGCATTTGGGTGCTAGAAGCAGGGTGATCAGGAATTGAACTCCAGATTTGCTTGTGTAGGGTGTTTGAGACCAGCCTGAGGTGTATGAAATTTCTGTTACCAAATAAATAAATAAATAAAATCAGTACAAATCAACAAACAACCAAAATCTAGACACATGGCAAATACTTGTTGAGTGACCAAGTTTTAAACATTGGTTTGACTTCAGAGTTTCACATAGCAATCTCTTTCTCAGCTTTTTGTTTTTCATCTTCCTGTTTAGAGAGAGAAAAAAAAAAAGGATAAAATACTAATTTTCCCCCCATGAAATAGGAACAATTGTGACAATAGTCATAGTATTAATAGCAAGAAAAATAGTCAAGCTGGAAATTACCGTCAGCACACTCATTCTTTTGGCTGCCTTCCTAGCAACCATCCAGGACCATTGATCTCTTCTTGAGTCATTTAACAGCCATTTCAGCCAGAGTTGCTATGATAGTCAAGGCTTCTAGTGTTACAGGTGCTTGACTCTTTTTCTACTTTGATAGCCTAGTCTGATTATTATTTTTTTTGTCATGCATTATGCCAAACCAAAGTTTATCCATTTGAAAAAAATTTCAAATTATAGCTATTCTAGAAGCCACACGCCTTCTCTTGGCACCTCTATTAACTTTCAGAAATGGCAAATAAGAATAATATTCAGTAAGATTTTTAAGTGGCACATATTACTCCCAACACAGTTAATAGTGTGGAATACTATGCTATGCGTATTAGACACAAAGTTGTTATAATGATAACTTAGTTATTGTTCTCTTGTTGTGAGGAGACACCTTGAAAAAGGCAATTTATTGAAGGAAGCATTTGGTTATGGTTTTGGCTTACGGTTTGGGAAGGTTAGTCCGTGAGCATCATGGTGGAAAATGTGGCAGCAGACAGGCAGGCCTGTCACTGGAACAGTCGCTGAGAGCTCACATCTGATCTTCCAGTTATAGGCAGAGTGAGAGAGGACACTGAGGCCATTGTGGGCTTTTGAAACCTCAAAACCTGCCCCACTGACACACTGCCTTCAAGAGAGCTCACCTCCCAACCCTTTCCCAAACGGTTCCTCCAATTGTGAACCAAAATTCAAGTATACCATCCTATGGAGGCCCTTTTCATTTGCCCCACCTCAAATGATTTAGTAATCTTAATTTCAGCAAAATGGCCTAGAAAAAAAATTATCTAAACAAGTCTTGGGTTGCCAGCAAACAAAAGCATAGGCCCACATAGCCATTGTTCATCAGGCTGTAAGTTAATATTCTATGTAGCAAGGTTTGTTCTCTTACTCCACATTAAATATTGTCAAGAATTGTGGCCCACTGTTAATTTCCTAGAGCCATCGAGCTTCTTAAATATCAATCTGGAACTCCTGTGATGTATAAACTCCCATGTGGTTCATTTGTCTCTAAAGTCTATTAATGAGATGTGGGGATTTCAGTGGCCACCATGACAACCAAGATGTGCGCATTGCTTGTTTCTATTTCCTAGATACAGAAATGCAGAAAGAAAACATTTTTCTCCCCAAGTTCTGCGGAAATTTAGGTAGACATCGTGTGACCAGTTTGTTTACGAGATACAGGTGGTCCGATAAATAGCTTGCTTAGAGGCAGTAAAATATGTCATGGCCACACATTAATTTGTAGCAGCCTTTTAATTTAAAATATCTTCTTTGTGTTTTATGTTATTCTCACAAATCTACAATCTTGTTCCTTTTATAAGTTTATTCTCAGAAACCTATAATTTTGTTGTCCACCTTATAAGTTGTGTGTGTGTGTGTGTGTGTGTGTGTGTGTGTGTTGCTGGGGATTAAAGCCAGGACCTTGTGCATTCTAGGCAAGCATTCTGTCACTGATCAACAAGTCCAGTGCTGTAATATAATTTTAATATTTTCTGTTTCTATGGGTAAAATTTTGATGGGTGAGTGGGGATATTTTGGGAAGATAAAAATATTTACATACGGACATAGTACTACCCGAAAACCCGACTATACCACTCCTGGGCATATACCCCAAAGATGCTCCAACATATAACAAGGACACATGCTCCACCATGTTCATAGCAGCCTTATTTATAGTAGCCAGAAGCTGGAAAGAACCCAGATGTTGTTCAACAGAGGAATGGATACAGAAAGTGTGGTACATTTACACAATGGAGTAGTACTCAGCTATTAGACTTCATGAAATTCATAGGCAAATGGATGGAAATAGAGATTATCATCCTGAGTGAGGTAACCCAGTCACAAAAGATCATGGTATGCATTCACTGATAAGTGAATACTAGCCCTAGAAAGCTCTGAATACCCAAGAAACAATCCACAGAGATATTATGAAGCTAAAAAAAAAAGGAAGGCCAAAATGGGGGTGCCTTAGTCCTTCTTAGAAGAGAGATCAAAACACTCACGGGAGGAAATGCAAGGTCAAATAGAGGAACAGGGATTGAAGAAAAGATCACTCAGAAGCCTCCTCACCTGGGGATACAACACATATGTAGTCACCAAATCCAAGCACTATAGCTGATCCCAAAAAGTACTTACTGCAGGAACCAGACAGAGATGCCTCTTCTGGGACCATGTTAGAGTCATATAGATACAGACTGATCTTGGGGACCCCAATGAGGGTGCTAAAGAAAGGACTGAAGGAGCTGAAAGGGGTTGCAACCTCATGGGAAGAACAACATTATCAACTAACCAAACCCTCCAAAACTCCCATGGACTAAAACACCAACCTTTGTGCACACATTGAAAGACCTGTTGATCCAGTTGCATATGTAGCTGAAGATAGCAGTGTCTGGCATCAGTGTGAGAAGAGGCTTTTGTTCCAGGGAGGGCATGGTTTGCCAATGCAGGGGAGTGACAAGGCGATGGGGTGGAGAGGATGATTAGGAGGGAGTGCACCTTTGTGAGGGCAAATGGAGAGGGAGGGGAATAGGAGCGTGGGGTGGGGGAGAAGGGATAACATCTCAAATGCAAATACAGAGTATCTAATAAAAATGAGAAAAATATTTACATACTCTTGCTTGCAGGAGTTTTCTCCCATCCGTAGAATTGTTAGCAATATTTACCATAGTCTATGACTCCTGAAATTTTGAATTGGCATAAGAAAAAGCTCTTTTAAAAAAAAAAAAATTGTTTATTTATTTTATGAGTACACTGTAGCTGTCCTCAGACACACCAGAAGAGGGCATCAGATCCCATTACAGATGGTTGTTATCCATCTGGAAGAGCGGTTGGTGCTCTTAACCACGGAGCCATCTCTCCTCCAACCCAAGAATAAGCTCTTAAGTTCAGGCTACTTACGCTGTAGCTGCGAGATTAGCATGTAAGACAGTGAATATAGTGCTGAGTGGGGAGGAAAGATCATTTTGTCAGGATGCTAAGTTCAAATAGATTTACTGTACGAAAGGGAACACATACATCCAGGCAAAACACCCACATGTGTAATAAAGTAGAACAAATTCTACAGACTTCCATTTAAATCTTAGAAGCACACACACACACAAAATATGTATGAAGGATGTTCACATTCTCCGAGCTGAAAATGTTTTCCAAAATGTGTAACACATAGCACCGGGAACTGCAGGTACAGGACACATTTAAGATCAAGCCAGCACAAATTCCAGCATGAATGGTGTGTGTGTGTGTGAGAGTGTGTGTGTGTGTGTGTGTGTATTATGAACTGGCATTTTGTGGCTTCTGGATAAGAAAAGATCAGTTTTTTTCTTCAGGGATGTGGAATTTGGGCATTGTGAACTTTACTTTGGCTATTGTTTTGGTCACTTTGTGTAACGACACTCCGAACATCAGTTTGCATTTTAAATAAAAATTAAGTGTAGTATATAGTCTCTTCCAGAAGTCCACACTTGCAGATTTTTAAGTGGATATTTAAAGGAACCGAAAGGATGTGCAGGGTCGCAGTCTGAGACTGGAGAGCGGAAGGCAATCTTTACAGAAACGAGGATGCTGCAGAAGGAGGGAGAAGGAGTGGCAGAGAGACTTTCATTAACTCTTTAAATATAAGAGGCAGATGGGAGGGGAAAGGAGTCTCCTCAAACCCATGGAGCCTTGCTCCAGGCAGCGAGCTCTCTAGGAGGCTCTGAGCACCTGAGTTAACAGGATCGGCCACCACGCCTACCTCCGTCGGAGCCCCGCCCACAGCAGCCCCGCCCCCAAGCGCGCTCCAGTCTTCAGTTCCAGGAGCACGCGCGTTACGTACGCCCCGCCCTCAGGTGCATTCCGGGACGGGCGGGGGGCGTGGTTTCGGCGGCGCGCGCGGCTCTCTCTGCGTAGCGGGGCGGCGGGCACGCGCGCGCTCGGCCTCGCCGGCCGCGTCCCCGCGCAGAATTTTTGCGCTCGGTCACTTGCCGCGGTCTCCGCAGGTGAGCTCGCCGCTTGGGCCCGACGGCGCTGCGGCTGCGACGGCGGGGTGAGGAGACCCCGAGGCCACGGCGTTCGAGGCCGCTCGGTCTTCGCGTCAGCGGAGAGAGGTGACGCGGCGGCGGGGTCGCGGGGACGGCGGGGACGGCCGAGCAGCTGGGGGCCGAGGAGAGGGTGTGGCGGGCCGCGGGGAGCCCGAGGATGCTGGTGGGTGGGCGCTGACAGGGACCTCAGGCCATGGGGCCCGCAAGATCCTCAACTTCAAGAGAGGCAGAAGGAAAAAAAATAAATAAGGACAGACCGAAATTAAATAAAAACCCAAACCAAACCGAAGTCAGTTTTCCTCCTGAGGGCTCAGGAGCATCGCCCTGCTTGGGGCGCAGATGGGTTAGGGGATCATGTGTGAACAGAGGAGTCGGGGTGAGAGGAAAAGCCGCAGAGCAGCTCGTGACATGGTTTTGGGGTTGAAAAATATCTGAATTCCTCAAACATAAGTAACGAAGATTCCCGGGCGCTGAAAGGTTTCAGGGAGGAGGAGAAAACGAGGTACATACATGGTGGGCAGTGGCCTCTGTTTGGGGCGGTCGGAGTTGAGGGTTTGCGCCCCAGTTCTCCAAAGCTTGGCTTTACGTTTTCAAAGAATTAAGTCTTGAGGACAAAAATTAAGGACATTCTAGAGCCCAAGATGAGGTTAGATCCTGGCTCAGAGCCAGGGTCAGTATTACTTCATCTTGACAGCAGCCCTGAGGTTGGAGATGGTACTCTGGTTGAGGCGGAGTGGGAATTGGGTCTTAAAGAGGTTAAATAACTTTATTAAGGTCCCAGATGGGAAAAAAAATGAGGTGCCGAGATTTCCCCCTCAGAGATTCCAGACTCTTTAATGCTGGTGCTTTCCCCACTATATTTCTTGTTTACCCAGAGTTCATTCTTCTGTATTGTCAGAGAGCATCAAAAGATGAGAACATTATTAGAACACTGTGTATATTTACTCTGGAAGCAGACATAAGAGGCAGTGATCTATTGTTATTTTGTACCCTCCCAAAGCCCCCAGCCCCCAGCTGAGGACCGAACCTAGGGCCTTGAGCTTGCTAGGCAAGCCCTCTACCACTGAGCTAAATCCCCAACAGTCATCTTTGAATGTGGGCCTTTTAATTGGATGTGTTCTTGAGAATGCAAAACTTCAAATAATATCAGACATAAGGAAATCTTAAACTTTGTATGAATTTATTAATACTTTCGCTACATGCTTGCTGTCCTTTACATTCCAGATACTAATTTTGCTCCTACAGTTCCTAGATGAGTATTGTATGTAGTCATCGAGTTTAATTGAAAGTAATTATATATAAGCAATTCGTAATAATATAAATTGTAGTCTTCACTAGTGTGTAAATCAGACTGGAAAGTTTTAAGTGTAAACTTGAAACTTTCATACAGTGTGAACTTTATACTTTTATAAATATTATATATAAGAAAGGCTATTAGCTAACTTGCCATATGGGTGCTGTTGTGTCGTTTGTCTTCAGCAAGACACACTGTTATAAAATTTAGGTTAAACTTTATTGGCCTTAGTATTCTGCTTCATTATTTTACTACTTTCAGTAAATTTTAAAGCATCAGTGAAGAAAGCATTTATGATGCTTTCTGTTAAATTTAAAGGCTTATTATATCCCTTGCGAAGCCAATAAAGTAGTTGGTTTCTCTTTCAGTGCATTGCTGGATAGATTAGCAGCTCTTTTCAAATAATTAAATCTTAATTTAAAAGTATAGTTAAAGCCGGATTGCATTTACGTCTTTGTGGTTTAGAGTTCTAGGGGAAATGGGGTCTCTAGGCTGCCATGCATATTGTTTAAAATATAAATCATCGGAGGCTCAGAGGTGAGTGGATGGAGTAGCAGTCTGTTTCCTCACTGAAGTAGGGCTCCAGATCGCAGTTTGGAAGCGATGCTGGAGATGGAGATGTAGGAGTTTTGAGGATCGGGGAAATGAATGGACTGGTAGAGCGTGAGCATCTGACACTGAAGCATCTCCCTTGGGTGTAAAGGTCCAGAGGAAGATTTCGGGCGCTGCTTGGGAGTGCAGAAAAATCAGTGCTTCATTATGCATAAACAGTTTCTCAGTCTGTTTTCAGTTTCGTCTTTCCGTGGCTGTCTAGGGCGATACCCATGCTCTGCCACATTCCAGGGTGTCATCTGCCACTACCACGCTGTGGAGAGATCTCTTCTTTATTTCACACAGATAAGGTCTTTTGGGGATTCAGCGACTCCATAGTTTTCTCCCTGCTTAGAAAAATTTTCTCTTTCCCTCACCTGGAATTATAATATTACATTTAATTCGATTTACATTAAGTTAGTGATAGTAAGATTTTTTTTTTTCTGTTTAGAGAACATTAGAAAAGCCACCTGCTTTTTCACTCATGTTCGCCTCCTATAACTGATAAAAAGAATTAGTAAATCTTTTTGGATGAAGAATAACGAAGTAAATCTCTCAGGCTTTGAAGACTGAGTCGAATCTGTCTCGGCTTAAATTTGCCTTCACAGGACAGAGTGGTCCAAGACAGCACATGTGTGTAGCAGCACAGGTGTATTCCAACACAAGTTCATATAACGTATGGAGATCCTGAGATTTGAATTTTATATTTTCTCCTGTCACAGTTACTGCTATTTGTTTTCCCTGCCACAACACTCAAAAACTGTGGGTTTTTGCTCAGTAGGTGGATGTCTAGGAGTTGGCAGTCATCAAGGGCTTCACAGTGAAACCTGGTCTCACTCCCCTCTCCACCTGCACACCTTGTTAACTCTTGAATGGTGCAGAGCAAGGTCTGGGTATGGAGACCACTTCCTCTGCATCTTAGCTTAAAGATCCTTGATCTGTGAGGACTCTCACAAAAGGCCTGATGAAGGAAACTGTATTACTACGGGAAGATAAACACCACAGTTACCATTGGTGTCAGAAAAGCAAATGGAAGCAAGACACTTAGTTTGCATCAAGGACCTTATGGGTTAGGGTCGAGATGAAGACATAAAGACGGTAATATGGCGCGTTAAATAATTACAGTTAGATACACTTAGTAAGAGGGGAATAAAGCAGTGGGAATTGGCTTTACTTGAGTTGGCCAGAAGTGACCTCAGTTACCTTTTGGAAGTACAGATTTTCAGTTGAGATAGCCTTTCCAAAAATCTCCAATATGGCCAGAAGTGAGCTCAGTCATCTTTGGAAGTACAGAACATATTTTCAGTTTAGAGCCTTTCCAAGAACCTCAGATATGCTAAGAAGATCATTGACCACACCTTACCTGTAAATAGCTCATTTTTAAAAATATGATATAATCTTACTTCATACCTCAGAAGTAAGACATGGATTTAAAAGTGGGCTCTCCATAATAAATTTTAATTTCAAGGTGATTTTACCTTTTACAAAATGAAATGGTATTGTTTATTCCAACATACTTGATGCATTGTTGCTAAAAGTACTCAGCAGAAGTAATGGTAATTTTATATAAGTTAGAGGTTTTTTTAGTGAATCTCATAAAAGCACATCTCAAAAAAAAAAAAAAGGCACTTAATAAAACAATAAGGGTTCTCTTACATTTATAAGTACTTTATAATTTCCAAGTTTCTCAGTAAACATTCTTGGCGCAGTGAGATGGCTTAGTAGCTGAATGCACTTGGTGGCCAAGCCTAAAAATCTTGAGTTCAGTCCCTCAAAGCCACATGAGGAAGCTGAGAATCAGCTCCCAACAACACATGAACACACAAACATTCACATATAGCAAATAAATAAGCATACACACATAGTAAATAAAATTTCCTACTTTTTTTCCTGATTTTTCTGGTACTTGGCTTGTGAATTGCTTTATTTTTAACTTGATTACCTATATATTGGTTACTTTAGTAGACTTTCAGATCTTCTTTTTACACTTCGTTAACGTCCTTGTCATTACTGTCAGACTTTACTAACGAGAAAGGACAGACGCTCAAAAATACTGAAATGGAATATCTGCCATGCAATTAGACCTGCTCTTCAACCAAGAAGTTATAGAATCCTGGCCAGTCAGTGATTCCTGGGAGTCCGTCTGTAACAGATTTTGTACTTGGTTGTTTTCTTCTCCTTGTTCCTTCTCGTCACCCTTTTCGATTCTGATGGAGTCTTGTGACTCAGTTTTGCTTCTGGTTTACCAGCTTGTCATTAGCACCATTGATACTGTTTGTAGAGTCTCTGCAAATTTCATTACCATCAGTTTTCCTTTACTTACCCGATTGTTCTTTCAATAATATGATGCAATTATTCCTGGATTGGTCCTATTCTGCTTATATGCAGTATTGATCAACGTCTATAATTAATCACTTGCCTTGTCCAGGATTTCAGTTTTACATGTACCAATTCATTTAGTCATCTTAAGGACCCCAAGTAGGCACTGTAATTGTTTTGCAAATGGCAAATAGGGAAAACAGTTCAGTAACTTCTCTGATCTCTCCTAGCTCTGAAATGACAGAAGCAGAGTTCAGGCCAGTTGGTTTGATTATAGAGGTCACGTTCTTAACCACGACACTACCTCACTGCTTCAAGTACTAGTAATTGTTATATTTGTTGATTTTAGTGCCTCTGTTGTGTTGGTTAAGATGCTTTTGGTTGAAAAAAAATTAATGGGAATATAATAGAGCACTACCCTAAGGAAGAAAAGCCATGAGAATTTCTTATTAGGGGCTGGAGCGATGGCTCAGCTGTTAAGAGCACTTACTGGCTGCTCTTCCAGAGTTCCTGAGTTCAATTCCCAGCAACCACATGGTGGCTCACAACCATCTATAAAGGGATTCAATGTCCTCTTCTGGTGTACATAAGGATAGCATACTCATATACATAAAACATACATATTCATGCATATATATACATGCATATATGTATGTGTATATATACGTGTGTATATATATAAAATAAATATAAATTTCATTAGGAGAAAACCTAACGGCAGAAAAGTGATATTGTCATAAATGTTGTCTTTAAGTTCATTCCTGTGACTTTTTGGTCTGGTCTCCTGATTAAATTCAGTACCGCTAGAAGAAGCTATAACAAACGCAACTCAAGGGGTAGTTGTAGGGAGATGGGGGTGGGGCTGTATATTTTGTGGAGGTTGACAGGTGAGAAATTGGATTTAGTTTTTTTGTTAGTTTATTTGTCCATCAGTATCAGCATCATCATTTAAAGACAGATATGGTCTCTGTATGTAGCCCTGGCTGACCTGGAACTCGCTGTGTGGACCAGGCTTGCCTCAGAGACCTGCCCGCCTCTGTGGGATTTAGTTTTGCTTTAAAATGTTCTCACTAGATGTGAAGGGGATGGCCAGGCTTGTGGGCTTCAGACAAGATTCAAATTTAAAGGCAGGAGTTCAAAGAAGCTATTCTGTGGAGGATTTGGCATCTAAAAATGGAGTGTTAAACATTCAGTTTGAATTAATAATTTAGTGGTATTTAGTAAGTTGTGTTTTGGCAGATTACATGGGAATGTCCATGCTGAGTTGGTTGATGTTTCTGTTTGTTTTGTAGTAAATTACCTTTGAATGAATGTGGTTTTTCTTCTTTTTATTTTTCTTTGTCTTTTTATTATTATTATTTTGGCACAGAGATGATTATCGGGGTACTCTTGCTTGCTTTTGTTGTGCTATTTTTAGATCCTTTTATACCTTTACAGTATGTTACCATTTTTCCCATGTAAGTAATTACATGTATCAGTGACAAAATGATGTGTATATAAAAAGAAAAAAGATGTCCCTCCGTTTGGCACCAATTTTAGAAAAAAGATGAAGAAAGTGTGTGTGGTGGGGTATGCTCCATGGAGGGCAGGGGGATGCCTCTGGAGGACCCGTGTTGGGAATCCCTACCCCCTGAGAGACCAGCCAGAGTGGAGTTTATTCAGGGTATGGGGAGGGGAGTTAAGAGGGTGGTAGGGGCAGAGAGAGAGAAGAGAGGGAAGAGGAGTAGAAAAGTAGAAGCCAGCCATGAGCATGTGGGGGGGGGGGGGGAAGGGAAAGGGGAGAGGAGGGGCAAGGGGGGTAAGAAAGAAGGATGAGAGAGACCAAGAGAGGGGAGTGGGCAAGCAGCCCCTTTTATAGTGCCAGGTAACTGTGGGGTGGGGTTGACAGAATTCCAGCACAAAGTAAAAGTTGTAATTTCATTGTTAATTTAAAAAGCACTAGTCTAATCACTTTTCTTTGCGCATAACAAGTTAATTTTTAACAATGAACATACACTGTGGAGTAGATAAACTGCTTCTAAAAAGTTCTTGGCTTTTTTAAACTGAAGTGGACATGATCAGACCCTGGAACAGACTTTGTTTAGGAGCGGCTTCACGTCAGCGGTCTCCATTGCCTAGGTTCAAGTCAGACAAGGCAGCGACAGTTGCTTTGGAAGGTTTAACAAGAAAACCTTGGTTTTTGTTTGCTTTTTTATTGTAAAAAAATTTAATTCTTTTTTGTAAAGAATTATTTATTTTATTTATGTGAGTCACTGTCTTCAGACACACCAGAAGAGGGCATTGGATCCCATGACAGATGGTTGTGAGCCACCATGTGGTTGCTGGGAATTGAACTCAGGACCTTTGGAAGAGCAGCCAGTGTCCCTAACAGCTGAGCCAGTTTTAACAACTTCAAGAATATATGTATAAGACACATTTCAGTCATGTTCTGCTTGTTATCTTTTCTTAGTTTCTTGCCCTTCCATCCAAGTTCTTCCTAACAAGAGTCTTTTTATTTTTGTGTTAATAATAATAATACAGAAACAGACACCTTTTATTTTTGTGGTGCAGTGCATTTAATTTGTACCTGCCTGAGCATGTGTGAAGGGTGGGGGCTTTTTACCTTAGTAAGGGAAACTTAACAATGGCTATACCACTGAAGAATGTGGCATCCCCTCCATTAACTGTTTATGGCTCCTCAGGGATTGGGGGGAGGGTGTGTGTGTGTGTGTATGGCGGAGGTGTGGTTCCCCCTCAGCTGATAGTCACATTGTTCTATGGGCATAAACATATTTATTTAGAAGGCAGTTTGAGACACACATCAGGTCCATTTTAGCAAAACAACTGTAGTAGTTTTCCCTCTGGGGCCCCAGATTTCCCTAGGCGTGCTTTGGATGGGTTTACAGTATCAGGTGTGAATTCCCTTCTGGTATGGATTTCATGCCGGTTAGAAAGTGATTGCTTACCTCTGGAACAAACTTGCCACTCTGCACGGGTAGGCTAGTGACTCCCTTGTTTGCCTAGCTTGTAGGGTTGCGGTTAGGGTCTGCAGCTGAGTGATTTTATTGACAGTTTTACCCCTGCACTGTGAGGGCTAGCCATCAGCCAGGGTGTGGGTGTGAGTGGTATGGGTGTGTATGGTATGGGGGTGTGTGGGGTGAGTGTGTGTGGTATGGGGGTATGTGGGGTGGGTGTGTGTGGTATGGGGTATGTGGGGTGGGGGTGTGTGGTATGGGGGTGTGTGGGTGGGGGTGTGTTGGGTAGGGGTGGGGTTTCCAGTCTAGTTTCAAATTGATTTCTCTATGTTTCCCAGAAGATCAAAACCTACTTTGAAGTTTTTGTCAGATAATTTTAAAGTTTGTGGGTAGGAACTTTATTTCTTCAGATCTTAGCCAACTCTTTCCTGTCTTTCAGCAAACAGCATTTGCTGTTCTGTGTGCCAGACTGAAGCCAACTAGATGATTCCTTCCTTGGTATGAGAGTTTTCTGAGAGCAGCAAAGTCTACAATAAGCAAAGAGAGAGCACATGCGAATATGCAACCTTCTCAGTCTGATTTCATCTGTCTCTGTCTTATGCCAGGCTTTAATTCCTGCTCCTAGTTTGCCATGTTAGTGCTGATTCTTAGTCCAGGCTTTAACTTATTAATTAATCATTTTTGCTGCACAGGTATAGCTGTGTAAAATAAGGACTTTAAATGTGGAGATAAAGACTCTGGCCCACCGAGAGTCATCTACCACTCCACAAATAAATACTTTTCTTTTGCTCATTAAGCTGGGCTTGTTTGCATTTTTGGTCTGACAGCACCATCGCAATTTGAAGGCAGACACTGTACTTTTAGGGTTCATGCAACACTTGTCATTTTGACAGTGGTCTGTGTGGGCCATTTGCCAAGTAATTTGGGGTTGCTTGAAATATGAAGTTTGTTCTCAGTTTTGTGCAGGATGTTGATGGTTTCCTTTGGCAGGCTGTGGAGTGTCTAGGTTTGGGCTGTAGGTTTCTCCCCACAGTCTACGAGCACATCTTCATTTGATGACATGTGCACTGTGGAGCTCCTCATTTTATTTGATCTCCCCGTTTCCTCCTTCCCTCTTTCTGGCTGCTGTTTTGGTCCTCTAGTGAGACGTTTCACTGTGCCACCCAAGTACTTACGGTATGCAGTGAGAGCTACTCCTCAGGACTCAGTGGGAGGAGAGGAATGTACAAAGAACAGTGGGGAGGAACAGGAATTGGCCCAGTTTGCCTGGACTGTAACTCCACCCAACTGATACCTTGGAGTCTAGCTGTTTAGCTTTCACGACTATAGTGGGTGTGGTACTGCCTCCTTGGGAGTTTTCAGGATGAGGATGGGACAAGAATGGAAAAGAATAAAAACAAGCCTGACACTTCCACATCTCCAGACTTTTCCTGGAGTCAGAGTTATAAGTTAACTTACTGGGATGTTTCTGTCTTGGTGTATCCACTTCTCATGTGGTCAGTTTGAAGGATCCCAAAGGAGGAACAGTGGTAAGCTCAGTGCTGGTTTGGATTTGATGTTGCGCTGTTTGACATGTCGTTGTATACTCTGTAGTGTTGCTGGATTGCTCTGATGTATTCTGTACAGGCAGGAGAGACGGCTTGCAGCATGCTTAACTTCATGTCACCTGGGAATGTTACTGCCATTAGATATGTATAGTTCAAGGTTTTGTTTGTTTTCCTTTTAGTAGGCTGACCTAGAAAACATGGCTACTGCTATTAGGGATGTGGGAGTTTGGAGACAGACCAGAACACTTCTACTGAAAAATTACCTAGTTAAATGCAGGACTAAAAAAAGCAGTGTTCAGGTAAGTTAGAAATATGTTATCGTGTCTTCTTACAGTTTGTTTAGTTTTGACGTGTATTTCTTTTAGAGATAGTTTTGCTGAAAATATTTTTATTATAATTTTATTTTCTTCAGGCTCTTTAATAAAACAAAAGCATATCGTATTGCTTATGATAGCGAGATAGGGAGGGATGAGCAAATGCTCCTAATGTGCCAGTGACTCCTCAGTTCGGGTCACTCTAGCATCAGCATGGACCTTAGGCATGCATCTTCTCCCCACTGAGGAAGTAACGTCCAATATGACACAATGTTAAACCTCCATGTTTCCTCATTTTATGGTGTCTGGAGAAAGTTGTTAAGGAATACTAAAATTACGTCACAGAGTTATGCCTTAAAATGGAGTAGTTTTGGTAAAAGAAAGTGTAACTAGCTAACCAACTGGCAATTTTTTCAAATATGAGTGTCTTTTGAAACTAGCAAAACAGTTAAGGAATAAGATAAAATAATATCTCATTCTTAGTATAGCAGGCCATAAAGCTAGTTAAATGTAATTTTAGTAATATAGTATTAGTATTATTAAGGTGGTATTTTTTAAATTTGGAACCAAAGGGTTTTTCATTTACTTATTTACTTATTTTTCTTTTACCAAAGCCTTTCATTTTAATGATAATCCTTGTAAGGAATTGTTTTATAAGTTGCTTTAAGATTTTAAGAGTAGATAGTGGATAGTGGGTTTTTTGCAATATAGTATTTCTCTTTGAGACAGCCCTGGTTGTCCTGAAACTTCCTTTGTAGACCAGGCTAGCCTCTTCTTCCCAGTGTTGCGATTAAAGGTGTGCTCCACCACTGCCTGGCAAATATAGTGGGTCTTAGATTGGTACTCCTAAGACATTTAAATGTTATTTTTATGTAACTTTATCATATAAGTTGAGTATTAAAACGTTTCAGTAAAATCAAAATTGATTTTTGATACCATGTTGGAAAGCACTGACCATATTTGGGTTTGCTGGGATGCTTAGCACAGCGGTTGCTTTAGGGTGGGATTGCGTTTACTTTCTACACAGAGGGCACAGTGCTTACCCTTCCGTTACATGCACTGTTTGCAGGGAAATCTTAACTTTTGCCACTATTCCTGTACTTTGTAATCACTTTATTTGTGTTTATTGTAGGAAATTCTTTTTCCTCTATTTTTCTTATTTTGGCTGATATTAATTAGCATGATGCATCCAAATAAGAAATATGAAGAAGTACCTGATATAGAACTCAACCCTATGGACAAATCTAGCCTTTCTAAATTTATTCTTGGATACACTCCAGTGACTAATATCACAAGCAGCATCATGCAGAGAGTGTCTACCGACCACCTTCCCGACGGTACTGTCGTCTGTTAAATATCTTTATTTTTATTTATGCCCATGTTGTATGTGTTTGTGTGAGTGTATGCACACGTGTGTGCAGGTGCCCACGGAGGCCAGAATAATCTTTAAGGTTTCTTGGAGCTGGAATTACAGCAGTCCAAGGTGATCAGCTGGGTTCGTGTGTGAGAATATTCAAACTCTGAAAGCTAACTCACTCCTCTGAACTTACACAGCGACGAATAGTGAAGTTAGATGCCAGTCCCCTGACCACAGATTCTGCAGCTTTGCAGTGAAGTCAACTTAAAGCAAACAAAACTTTAGAAGAATTTTTTTTTTTATAAATAGTCTTAATTTCTGTGATAGATGGACATAATTGCTGACATACAGCTGGGGATGCTCTGCTGTGGGTCACGGCCACATGCTGTTGAGGTAGAGGACAGCTATGAAGACGGCCAACACAAATAGGCCCAAAACAGCAGAGGGTTTGTTTTTGTTTTTGCTTTTTGGTAACTTGGTTGAGTGATTCTTGAACGTGAACCTTGTAGATGATCATGTCA
Source organism: Micromys minutus (assembly GCF_963924665.1). Lineage (NCBI taxonomy): Eukaryota > Metazoa > Chordata > Mammalia > Rodentia > Muridae > Micromys > Micromys minutus. The sequence continues at coordinate 56,025,845 of NC_137979.1, read as the reverse complement.
AAAGCTGGACACGAAAGAATTTTCTTTGTAGAAACAAATATTTAAAAACAAAACTTTAATTGTTAGTTATTTTACTTTGAAACAGGTATTGAACTACATTATTATTTTTATAATTTCATTTATGTCTGAAATTTTGTAGACTTTAAAAAGTGTACCTAGTGTGTTCAAGGACAAAGGTTTATTTCAGTACTAAAGATTAAAAGTCTATGATATCAAATTATTCAGCATTAGAATATATTACAATGTATTGAAATTTTAGATATTATATTTTGATGAAATAGCCGTCATATTGTTTTATATTTGACTGTATTATACATACAAATTATATATTATCTAATAAAATTATATATTATCAAATTATATATCTTCTAGTCATGGGTTATGTGATCAGGTCACAACTTACTATCTATAAAATAATGCTGGTTACAGTTTTATGTCATATCCTTGGCAGTTATCATTTTCTAAGAAATTAGTAAGACGAAAGTAGTAATAAAATATTCCAATAATATATTGTGTTATAGTATGCTGTTGCCATTTGTGAGTTCATTACATTGTTTTAATATTTTATAGCTATAATTACTGAAGAATATGCAAGTGAGAAAGAAATGCTAGCATCCAGTCTTTCTAAGACCAGCAACTTTGTAGGTGTGGTTTTCAAAGACATCATGTCCTATGAACTTCGTTTTTTTCCTGATATGATTCCAGTGTCTTCTATTTATATGGATTCAAGAGGTAAATAACTTTATCTAATCATTGAACTCAGTGTTAAGTGCATTTCTTTATACTCAAAATAAGATGGTGTCCAGTATTGTCATTTTCAGCTGTACTTATTTTTAGGGGAACTATTGTGCGCAGAATAAATAAACTTAGGTGTGTGGTTGGATGTAGTGGCACCCACCTTACTGCCAGGCAGCTTTCTGTGTGTTCAAGGCCAGCCTGGGCTGCACAGTAAGTTCCAGGCCATCTGGGGCACATGGTAAGACCCTGTACCATAAATAAAAATTGGGTATGCACATATATCCAAATATCTTTGTACATTATGTGTATGCTGTATAAAATAACCACAATGGAATTTTAATACACATATGTAAATGCCATTTATATTTAAAGATAAAATCGAATCTTTCATTGAATGCCTTTCTAAATACATTTTCCTTCATGTAACCATTCTCACTGTTGTATGATACCTACCAATGAAATTTCTTGTTTACACTTGAAACATAGAAAACTGCTGTTAAACCGATGAAAAGATAGTATCAATTGTTTACTTACAATATTAAGTCACTGTATTAACTATGGGAAGTTTTTCCTTTATTGTAAAAGCTTCTGTGGAAAAATTCTTATTTCTTTTTATGAACTTGAACTTACTTATGTGTCGATGCTTTGAAATGTGCACTGTGGAATAATTTACCCTGAAAACATAAAAGCAATTTGCCTTTATTTTATATTTATGAATATTCCGCCTGTTTATATGCATGTGCATCAAGTGCATGCCTTGTGCCCGCAGAGGTCAGGACAGGATTTTCAGGTGTTGTCCTTTTCCCCTTCCTTCTTTCCTTCTTCCCTGTCCGTCTGCATTTTCACGTTATTTAGTTAAAAGAATGTTAAAGTTTAAATATATTAAATATTTTTATATTTATATTTATGTAAAGAAATTTATATTTATAAATTAAATATATTAAATATAAAAATTAAATAATGCTAAATATAGTCTTCCCCTCTCCTGTTTGTCCGGGATTTTTTCCTCTTCTATCCACTCAATTTTAATTTCTTTCTCACAAAACAACCCAAAAGTTCAATACAACAGCAAAATGCTTAAAACCTAGAAAACACATCACAGTTGTTCAGGACCCACATGAGGTCCAAGCTGCTCATCTGCTATGTATGTGCAGGGGGGCCTAGGTCCAGCCTGTGTGTGCTGTTTGGTTGGTGGTTCAGTCTCTTGAAGCCCAAGGGTCCAGATTAGTTGATGCTGTTGGTCTTTCTGTGGACTGCTTATTCCCTTGGGGCTGCATTTCTTCCTTCTGTTCTTCCACAAGAGTCCCCAAGGTCCATCCACTGTTTGGCAGTGGGTGTCTGCATCTGTCTGAGTCAGCTGCTGGGTGGAGCCTCTTCGAGGACAGCCATGCTAGACTAACAGTATTATTAATAGTGTCAGGGATTGGTGCTTGCCCATGGGATAAGTCTCTGCTCTACCCCTGTCCCTGCATCTCTTGTAGACAGGGTAAGTTTTGGGTTGAAGATTTTGTGGGTGGGTTGGTGTCTGTGTTGCTCGATTGGGCTTCTTGCCTGGCTTCAGGAGGAGACCTCTTCAGGTTCCACATTCCCAATGTCAGTCACAGCTAAGGACACCCTTATTGATTCTTGGCCACCTCCCATATCCCAAGTCTCTCTCTCATCCTGAAGACCCCTCCCCTGTCTCCATCAACTGCAAATTCTCATTCTTTCTCATGGCCAACTGGCCATTACTCCTGTCCCTCCCCAGCTTTTGCATCTTTTCTGTCTCCTCCTTCTCAGGGTTCCCTGAGCTCTGAGGGGAAGGTTTGCTGGAGATATCTTATTTGTGAATGAGTGTTGTACGGCCTCTGAATCTGTGTCATGCTTGGCCGTGGGTCTCTCTGTTTGTTTCCATCCACTGCAGAAGAAGCTTCTCTGATGATGGCTGAAGAAGGCACCGATCTATGAGTGTTTGTTTTTAGATGTGTACTGTTTGGTTTTGCCCTAGGTCCCTGGGCTGTTTAGTTCCCGGCTCTTGGATATCAGATGGGCTTTAAGTCTGATCAGCTATTGGCTGGTTACTACCACAAACTTGGTGTTGTTCGTAGTTCACCATGGTAGTTAGGAGGTTTGTGACTGGCTTAGTGCTTACAGTTCTCTTTTGACAGCAGATAGAGTGCTGTTCTACAGGGACTCAGGGGTGAGTGGTCTGTGTAGGCACCAGCTGACTTCTCCATGGTCAGTGAATTGTGTAGGGGGTTTCTTTAATCAGTGCATGGAATGCAACCTGTAGTTTTGGTAATAATTTTGGCTGTTTGGAGATTCCTGTGGGGCCCTTTTGGCCAACAATTTAATTAGATGTAACCCAAACCTGGTATTGGATGCTTCATTTGTTGACAAGAGATGGCCAGTTTGGTCTTTGTCTCTCTCACTGGTGTATTCATTTATTTTACCTTCATACATGTATATATTTTAGGTTTCTACTTTATTAGGTTTTCATACTACCCCTCAAATGTCCCTTAACTGTAGCTGTCTCTTCCCATCCTCCCTCCTTCATCCCCTTCTCCCCTTTCCATCTCTCCTTGATCTCCCACTCCCGTCCCCTCAGTGTATTCATATATTTCCCTTTTCTCATGAGGTCTTTCTGCTACCTCTGGTCCCTGACTGTATACCTACATTACATGGTTCTATGGATTGTAGCTTTGTTGTCATTGACTTCACCACTAATATTCACGTAGAAATGAATACACTGCATATATCTGGATCTGCAGTACCTCATTCAGGTTGATTTTTTTTTTCTAGTTCCATCCATTTGCCTGCACTTTTTATGTTGTCTTTTTCCCCACAACGGCTGAGTATATATTGTGTAAATGTACCACATTTTCTTTATCCAGTCTTCTGTTGAAGGACATCTAGGTTGTTTCCAGTTTTGGTTATTATGAACCACCTTAGATGTGGTTGAGCAGGTGTCTCAGTGGTAGGCTGAAGCGTCCTTTGGGTATATGCCCAAGAGTTGTATAGTTGGAACTTGAAGTGGATCAGTTTCTATCTTCCTGAACAGCCACACTGATTTCCAGAGTGCAGGTAGTGTTCTTCACCACTAAGCCAGCCCTAGAAAAGTGACTTATAAATAACTATGTTTATAATGAATTTTCATCTTTATTCATTTACTATCTGCTGGGGGCCTGCCCAACCTCACGAGCTGAAGTGGGACACAGCATGGGACACAGGCCAAAAGACCGATGATTTCCAGCCTTGTAGAAAACTCACTCTTTCTTACTGTTCTGTGCTTTATTAAGCACTGGGGAAAATTGTCTTTTACTTACTTTATAATTCTCTGAGCTTGAATAAATGCTGGGAAACTTAACTCTAGTTATTTACTTTATAAGCTTACTTTATAATTCTCTGTCCCTTCATATATGCTATGTAGCAGCAGGGAATTTAGGAGAGGATTTATTGCTAAGGTTTCTTTCTCTCTATCTTTTGCTGACCAAGCAAGAGGGAGACTCAGAGCAATTAATTTTTAGTGAACTAGGAAAAGAAAGTCATGCTTGCAGAAAGAAAAACTTTACCTAGGCAGTATGCCCAGAAACACACATTTATACATACACACTATTTACATGTTTTTGTTGGGCCCAGCCACCTGTCTCATCCACTCTACAAGTGTTCGCATATTTACATACATATACATATATACTTAAAGACACGTGTGTGTGTGTGTGTGTGTGTGTGTGTGTGTGTGTGTGAGTGTGAATAGATATTTGGTGGGCAGAACACAGCAAATGCCCCTATTAGCAGGTTTCATTGACCAAGCACCAGTGCAGAAAGAACTCACTTATTCTGATGAGAAATAAGCTTCAACCTTTATTGCTCAGAGAAAGCAATTAACTACCTTCTTATTGAATATGAAAAAGCCGTGTCCTTCTCAGTAAAAAGAAGCCCACTGTTAAAAAACCCCTAGCTCATGGTAAGAAGCCTGCCTGCTCTGTCTGTCTGTCTGTCTCTCTGTCTGCTCTCTCTGTGCTGCTCTCTGTTCTCTTCTCTCTATGCTCTTACCTGTCCTTGTTCCTAATCCTTGTACCTTTTCAGGACACACGATCACATAGTATTCTAAGCATCTTTTTAAAAAAAGTTTACAAGTACAAATATAAACTCAAATCATAAATTGAACAAGAAGTTACAGCAGATGTTTACGTGTGTTTTTATTAAGACTAATTATCTAATTAAGCATTCATTATCTGTCACTAGCGCCAAAGGTTCATTAAGCATTTAAAACTATAATTCTTATGTCTAAGTTAGCATGGTTTTGGTGAAGAGGCAAATCATCTGCTTTGTGTCTCATTAGTATTGAAGTTTTGTACAGATAAATCTGGTCAATATTTTATATTTTGTCTTTGCACCTCCAATAAATTGTCCATTCCCAGTTTATGACCTTAGTTATTAGATAATGGTTTTTATAGGTAGTCTAAAATGAATGTTTTCTCTGATCACAAATTTGTTTCAAGCCTGTTTTCTATCTTAGTGCAATTAGTCTGTGACACGTGAAGGTTTATAGAGCCCTAATTGCAGCCCATTCTATAGAAGGCACAAAGTATACTTGTATAAATTTATGGATTTTTTTTTTAGAACCATTATTAGGAATTCTGAAGTCACCAATTTGTCTACATAGCATTGCTACATAAAGTACATTAGCATTGTACAAAGAGTATACTTCTTTGATCTGCAGAAAATCTACCCAATAGGGTGGGATATTGCCCAGGGGTTAGTATGTTAATTTAATAATGACAGGAAAGGCCTGTTAGTTGCAAGAATCAATTCTGAGATGGTATTTTTAAAGGCCTTGCAAATTAGAACTCACCTGTCACAGACCATGTGATATGATATGTCCTCTCCAGAATGCCTCCTGCCTACCTTACTCCTCTCCTTCCATATCCCATCACATATAATTGTTGCTTTAAGTGGGGTACGTTTTAAGTGGGTTGTGTGTGTGATGTGACTATGTATGCATATATGTACATTACTGTATGCAAATTCTGCTGCTTCTGTGGTAGAAGTCAGAGGAAACTTTTGGAAGTTGGTTTTCTTTTATCTTGTTGAGGCAGGATTTCTTCTGTTGTTTCTACTGCTTCATACTCCAGGCTAGCTGGTCCATGACCCTCCGGGCCGTTCTGTCTCTCTATCCTGTTACTCACCTAACCACAGGGATGCTTGGATTACACATAACGCCTTATCTGGCTGTTTTGTGGCTTTCGTGGATAAAACTTGGGTTGTCAGGCTGTGTGGCAGGCAGTTTCACTCACTGGTCATTGTGCAAGCACTTAACTGTTGCGGTGCTGCCCCCACGTACTCTCTGCCCCCATTTAGCCATCCTCTCCCAGCTGCCTCTCTGCTAGCTGGAACTCTGCTTACATTGCCAGCAATCTGGTAAGTCAGGACTCTAGAGGTCCCAGTAGTGGCTTGTTCCCCATGGCTCTGGTCCCCCCAGACTCTGCCCTGTTGCATCTCTCTGCCATGGACTCTGCATATACCAGCTCGACCAAATCAGAGCCCCAGAAACTTGTAATTTAGCAATGGTTTTATGTCATTTTTCTCACAATCCACAAACAACCACACAATAAACTCAGAGCCAACTGATAGGATACAGTCTGTCCACCTAGACAAGACAAATTGTCCCATACCAATCCATCCCCTATGAGATATTCATAACCACTTGTGGCTACACAGAGCCATGTGGAGATGGTTCATCTTCATTCTTCATCTTGCCTCTCCTTGCTGTCTTCTCTCCCCCTTTTCCTAAAGCTGTTCCCACCCACCCATCTTTTTCTCGCCCAATCACAGGCCTCATCTTATCTTATGCCTGCCTTCCCCTCACATGCATAAGACAACAGTCTACGCTTGGCATGTGTAATTTAGCCTAGGCACTCCAATCAATAGGAATCTTAATAGATACGTGTCTTTGAAGGATAGTACCAGGTTTTCTTTGGTCCTGCAGAGAACGATTGATTATACTACTTTTGCCTTGTACGCTTTCAGAAGAAGGCACTTACACATTCTATTGCACAGAATCTCATGTCTCGTATTTTCTCCCTATAGCAGGCTGTTCCAAGTCATGTGATGCTGCTCAGTACTGGTCTTCAGGGTTTACAGTTCTACAGGCATCAATAGATGCCGCCATTATACAGGTAAATGTAACAAAGGGAGAAAATCAAATCTCAATGTAACAATTATTCCTGAATTCTTTAAAGCTGAATTTGGTTAGTTTACTTAAAAATATAAATAATACTTAACTTATAATCATTTGAGAAAAAAGACAATGAATTTTTGAAGCCTTTTTAATTGAGTATTTTATGAATATGATTCAACATACTAAATATCAATATTATATTTATTGATCATAGGTAATGTTTTCTGGAATATTCTTATATTATGAAGGATCTGAGCTTTTAGACCTTTCCCCTCGAATACATATAAGTTAAGAAGGTAGCTACTTTTATTGTCTTAATTGTAGTGCTAGATTTTATTTTCTATTTCATAAACATTTATCTCTTATTTATTAAGCAATGTTTTTAAAGTTATGTTCTAATATAATTTATTTAATATTTAACAACCATCTGAGGCAGAACCTTGAAATAAAGTAATATTAAGTAACTTCAGGACTCTGAATCATGGCAGAAGAGCAAATTATGGCCTTTGGGCTCCCAAATCTGTGCTTTAGTACAGTTTTGCCTCTAAGATGATATATCAATTCTTCAGTTATGTTCTAAAGGTATAACCTGCTTCACCATTTCACACTTTAGAGTAATTAGCCTTAAACTTTGTGCCTTAGGATTAGAACTATTAGAATCACATACCACACTTCTCCCTCTCCCCTTGGACCTGTGCGGTTTTCCTATAAAGTATTTCAAGTTGAAATTTACTATAAAGTATTTTAGTTTAAAAATGCATATGGCTGGATGTGCCTTTTATCCCAGCACTTTCGAGAGAGAGGCTGGTGGATCTCTGTGAGTTCAAGGCTAGCTTGGACCACAGAGTGAATTCCAGGACAGCCAGGCTACACAAAGATAAACTTTGTCTTGAAAACAAACAAACAAACACCCAGACAAACAACAGCAACAACAAAAAGAAATGCATATAAATGGTCTTCTCTACCAAACTCCACATTCAGAGTATGTGTGAACGGAGGCAGACGTGGGACTGAACCTAAGCAAGACTCCTGACTCTTCTAGTTGGAAAACTACTAGGAGCACATTGACTGTAACAGTATAGCCTTTCTTTGTGACAGGACTCTTGTAAAAACCAAATAAAGTGTGTATGTAGAATTGTCTTATAAATTCTTGCAGCTTGCATGCTATGAAGGTATTAGAAGTTTGTAATATTGTGCTAATTTAGTTGTATTGTGTCTAAGATAAAGACTGAAAAATTAGATGATACTACAGAACTTAATTGTGTTTTAGTTAGACATTAGCAATTATAAAGGCTAGACCACTGTGGATAGTACAGATTTGTAGTTTAAGCATTCATTTAAATATTAGAAGTATTAACTGGTAAATGTTTTTATTACACAAATCTGTAACTATGTTCTTTCTACATGTATCAAATTTAAAGCAGTAAAAAATGCTCTTTTAAAAATATATTTGCTGTTTTTAAATGTGCATTTGTGTTTTGCCTGCACATATGTGTATGTGAGAGGGTCAGACCTTGGAGTTACAGATGCTGTGAGTTGTCATGTTGGTGCTGGGATTTGAACCAGGTCCTCTGGAAGAGCAGTCAGTACCCTTAACTCCAGCCTAAGAAAACATGTTCGTTAAGACAGCTTTTAAATATAGCCATAGTAATGTTGGCTGTAAATCATCCCTTTGACCCTCAACTTGGAAGAAACGTAGCTTTTCTTTTTATAAATGTTTTACTTTTATTATATACACATTGGTGTTTTTCCTGAATATATCTGTGTGAGGGTGTCAGATTGCCTAGGATGGAGTTATAGACTCCACTGTGATCCACCACGTGGGTGCTGGGAATTGAACCTAAGTCCTCTGGAAGAGCAGCTCTTAACTGCTGTGCCATCTCTCCAGCCTCAGTTAAAGTTTAAAGAACGTCATTTTGGCATTAGTAAGGGAAGGGTGTACATTATTTATCTGCCAGAAATGAAAGATTTCAGAGAACTGGTCCCATTTTTATAATTGAAGCATATTCTTATTATCCCCTTAATATGCTTAATGTGGTAATAAAATTGTATAATTTTATTTTATTGGATGAATTAATCAAAATGTGTTCATTCATAGTCTTCAAACTTTTAATATCTAGAATGAATTAAAAGCAGAATTCTACTTTATATCATGATGTTATGGTAACTCACTCTTATTTCAGGAGTGTGGCTTTTTGAATATTTTATTTGCATTGACGTTACTTTTTTAGCTGTATAATAACCAGGTTTCATTAGGAGCTATTGTCAGAACGAAATTAATTTAATATATCTATACTTTCTAATTACAGTTGAAGACCAATGTTTCTCTGTGGAGGGAGCTGGAGTCAACCAGAGCTGTCATCATGGGAGAGGCTGCTGCTGTGGAGATTGACACCTTCACCCGCGGGGTCATCCTGATCTACCTTGTCATAGCCTTTTCACCCTTTGGGTACTTTCTGGCAATTCACATTGTAGCAGAAAAAGAAAAAAAGCTAAAGGAATTTTTAAAGATAATGGGACTTCATGACACTGCCTTTTGGTATGTTTAACGGTTTACTATTTAGTATAATTAACTCATATATTAAATATACTGACCTTCATCAGTATACTTTCATTTACCCCATTGGATGTAGTGCTGATCCTGATTCACTGTCATCTTTCCATTCTTCTTAGAATTCGAGACTAGTCAGTTAGCTGCTTGTTTTACTGGAAGTTTCTGTTGTCAATGCACTTACATTTTCTTACACAATTTGCTGGAACCCTTGGGTCATAAGCCATGTAGATGTCATTGTACTGTTGCACTAAAGATAGGAAATCTCTAGAGACTAGAAGGTGACTACTAATGCCCTTCCCTGAGGTCAGAGCATGTGCTCCACACTGAACGTCTAGTTACAGCGATTCAGGTCTACACATGGACTTTCCAGATTCTTTTCCTCACCTGAGAACTTCAGTAAATTAAGATGAGGAATGTAAAGATAATTTTTAGAAACACAAGTGGAGAAAAAAATTCCCATAGGTGAGGGTTATTATACCAGCAATTTTATACAGTGCTAACTTTATAGAGATGTGGATATTTATAAATAACCATTTTCCTCTCCTCTTCCTGCCATGCAATAAGACAGTTTGTTTGTGAGCTGCCTGTGCCTGCCAGTAACGCCAGCACTCAGGAAACCAAGTCCGAGGCCAACCGAGGCTAGACTGCCAGCTGCTGTTTCAAACAAAAATCGGTTTCTTTTTAGCTTAGTTAAGAGGAAGGTCAGGACTTTTAGTAGAAACAGTGTGAGGTTTACAATTTTTTATTATTGTATGTACAAAAATGCATTTTATAATTTTTTAAAAAGTTTTATTTATCTGAGTACACTGTAGCTGTACTCAGACACACCAGAAGAGGGCATCAGATCTTATGACAGATGGTTGTAAGCCACCATGTGGTTGCTGGGAATTGAACTCAGGACTCTGGAAGAGCAAGCAGTCTGTGCTCTAACTAACCACTGACCCATCTCTCCAGCCTGCATTTTACAAATTTTTATTTGGCCTATTGTAACAATTATAATACTTTATATAGTGGCATTATTATGTCTTAACAATATCTTTTCTTTTTAAATTTTTATTTCATGTGTATGGGTGTTTTGCCCATGTGCATGTCTGTGCACTGTGTGTACATTGTCTGCAAAAGCCAAAAGAGGGGTTTGGATTCTCTGGGACTGGAGCCACAGACAGTTCTTAGCCACTATGTTGATGCTAGGAATCAAACCCACATCATCTGCAAGAGCAACAAGTGGTCTTAACCATTGAGCCATCTCTCCAGACCCACACTGCTTTTCTGAGAGAGGGACTGCCCAAGTAACTCTGGCTGTCTTGGAGCCTCCTAGGTGAACTAGGCTGGCCCTGAGCTCACAGGAGCCCACCTTCCTCTGTCTCCTGAGTGCTGGGTTAAAGGTGTGCACCATCATACCACTGTTTTCTTAACTGTTCTAGAAATGGCCTTTAAGATGCATCGAACTATTACTTTTGTATTGAAATTGCTAGATGAATGTAGCTCTAGGTGCTTAGTATGTATCAATTCACATATTTAAAATAAATGTAAAGTTTCCTTAAAACATTTTTCAGTGATAATGGGAAATAAATAACATGTCAAATTAAATAATAATGATAATTCCATTGAGCTCTAACTGAAGGGAAATCTTGAGTTAAAATGGTGATTCTCATTGATCTTATTAATCAGTAGCTCGCATCGTGTAAGTATGGTAATTATTGCTATTAATTGGTAAAGACTTTTGGGTTTATGATAACCAAAGCCATCAGAGGTGTAAGTATAGTGCAGTTCAGAAAGAAAAGAATTGTATTGACGTAGTAAACTCTTACAGTTTAAGAGAATCACAGATGCCAGCGCCCTCTGGCTTTTGAGAGTCTGGTCTTTAAATTAAGCTTGCATTGCTATTGAATTGTAAAGCGTTTGACTCAGAGATAGCGGTTTATCTCTGTCAGTCACATCCACCTGTAGCTTGGCTGTCCTCTATTCTTCATTTCCTGACGGCATTTGTGTTCAGCACATGATCACATGCAAAGAAATAGACTTAAAGGATAAACTGGCTGAAACAGGCTTGTTGTTTGCTGTGGAGTGGTTTTTTTCACTACCGAAGCGTGTTGCTCGTTTGACACTGATGTGTCTGCACTTTCCTCGTAGGCTCTCCTGGGTTCTCTTGTACACAAGTTTGATTTTCCTTATGTCCCTTCTTATGGCCGTCATGGCAACAGCGTCTTCATTGTTCCCTCAGAGCAGCAGCGTTGTGGTCTTTCTACTGTTCTTCCTGTACGGCTTGTCCTCTGTGAGTACCACCCGAATGTCAGAGCACCATGGAGTGTTCTTCAGTTTTCCAGTTTTTACTAAGTTACAGATAAACAGCTAAAGAATACATGGTGCAGGATTATGTTACCATGCTTCTTCGAAAAATCACAATATCATTTTATGTTTAAATCTAACTTGCTTTGGTGTATTATGTTTTTACATATGTCTTCTATCATGGTCTCTGTCCTGTGGAAGGCTGCACACTGCTGCTTTTCTTTTCCATTCACGAGCCCTGACCGTTTCAAGTTTGTTTATTCTATAGGACAATTAGTTTTAAGGTTTCAATGTTGTTTTTCTTTTTTTAAAATGTAATTTTTCAGTAGTCTTGATATTCATTTGATATTCTGACTGAATATTGACTCTAACAGCTCACCTTTGTTTCATTGTGATTGGTTTATGTGCCCGTATATACAGTTAAGTAATTTTGCTATCATTTCCATTCTTTAAAATAATAAATAACTCATATTCAGCATTATAACTTAATATATCACTTCTAGTACTCAGTCTAGTACTCAGTCTAGTACTCAGTCTAGTACTCAGTCTAGTACTCAGTCTAGAACTCAGTTCAAAGGCTCCTGGGGACCCACGGGATGACTCAGTGGGTAGAGTGCTTGTCTTACAAGATCAAGACCCAAGTCTAGGTTTCCTGCCCCCACATGACTCCTGGGCACAGCAGTATGTGTCTGAAGCCTCAGTGTGGAGGTTGGGGATTGGGAAGTGCAGGGATAAAGGCGAGTGGGCCCCAGAGCGAGCTAGCTAACACACGGCTCCTTATGGGCTCTGTTGTGTAATATTTCCCCGTCATACAGATGAAGTGTAATCATTAATATTTATCAGTTATGAAAACAAAGCATCTTCCTATAACACTCAGAAAAGAATTTTAATAGCTGTACTTTTCTATGAGTGCATATTTCTTTCATAAAAGAGTTAATTTTCTCATGTGAGTATAAAGGTGCACACTAACCTGACATTTATGCCTTTTAGGTGTTTTTTGCTTTAATGCTGACGCCCCTTTTTAAAAAATCAAAACACGTGGGAGTCGTTGAGTTTTTTGTCACCGTGGCGTTTGGATTAGTCGGCCTGTTGATAGTCCTCGTAGACAGTTTCCCCAGGTCGCTAGTGTGGCTCTTCAGTCCCTTGTGTCAGTGTGCCTTTCTGATTGGGATCACACAGGTGGGTCGCACTCTTTGGTTCTTCACACAGCAGCTTGTCCTGCCCCGCACATCACCTAACAACACTAGCGTTTCATGAGAAAGAAATGTCAGAAATTATTTCCATCTTAAATTCCATCAGAAAGAAATACACCACAGAGTACATTTTATATCTACTTTCTCTGAGAATTTCTCCAATTTTAAGTTTTCAGTTAAATCTTGCTCCTAAGTTTCTCAGTTTTTGCTTTAGTGTACATCATAATGCTATTTTGGTATAATAATTCAGTTCACTGAAGTTACCTGTTTAAGTTCCAAGTAGTCTTTGTTGCTCTAACATTTATAAATTTACATGAATGCTGAACAGGAAATCGTGCATGACACAGAACAAAGCTGTCAAGATGGAAAGAGTGAACTATGTATTTGTGGTAGGTTTTCTCGGTCTAGGGCAGGAGAAATGTCCTAGTTGTTAAGCTACTCTTTCAGAGGCTCAGAGTTCAAAGCACCAACATGGCATCTTTCAAGTGGCTCTAACTGTAGATCTAGGGTTCTGATGCCCCTTTCTGCTTTCATGGGCACCAGGCATACATGTAATGCTTAGACTTACATGCAAACAAAACACCTGTGTACATAAAGCAAGAGAACAGATTTTAAAATTAAGAATACTTAGATTCATAAATTTGTTTTTATTTTTTTGTACAGTCAGAATTAAATGAAAAATCTCAAAAGGAACTATTTATAGAGTAGAACATAAACTCAGTTATTATACAAAGAAATATAATTTCCTACTACTTTTGATTTATATTTGATGTTACATAGATGCTTTCCGAGGTAACATTACAATAGATTGAGTTAAGTACTTAAGAATTATTATCCCACACTTTGAGACTATACTGAGCCCCTCTTCTGTTCACAAAGTGAGACTGTGGTCATAGGTTTTCATTGGTAGTGACAGAATCCTTAAATGTCATCTAATTGAGCTCCTTCAGCTCACAGATGAGAGACTGAAATTGAGGGTGGTAAAATGAGTTTATTCACATGGGAGCAACTTCTACCTGAGCAGGGCCTTAGCCCCCAGAACATTTCACAGTAGCACACGTGCCTACTGTATGTACTTTAGGAGTTATATTAACCAAAACACCTGCTTCTTTCAGTATTGCAGACATGTGGACCATAATTTTATCCTGCAGTATTTATTTGGGTCTATCTTTCAGCAATTTTAACATTACACATTGCTCTTATTCCCTTGCTTATCATTCCGTTAGAATTAAATGACTCCAGAGCATTGCATACAGGCTTAAGAAGCACCAATGGAAAGCAATAGTTAAAAGGAGAACATAGGGTGCATGCCTTTAATCTCAGCATCCCTGTACATTCCTCCTTTAGGAAGGAGGCTGAGGCAGCTAGATGGATCTCTGTGAGTTAAGGCCAGCCTGGTCTACATAGAGAGATTTTATATCACAAAAACAAACAAAAAAATCCCCTGCACAGAATAGAAACCATGATAAAATGGATCTTTAGATGAACTTCTTTTGTGGTCTGTTCTCCTTATAAGAGTGTGTTACTAATTAATTTTTAAATGGTTTTGTTAATGTTACTCTAGATTTAACGAATTATGCTTAATAATGTTTGCTTTGTTGTAATCATTTTTATGAACTAAAGTTGGTGTTTTTTCCTTTCAGGTCATGCATTTAGAAGATTTTAATGACGGTGCCTTATTTTCTAACCTGACTGATGGCCCCTATCCTCTCCTCATTACCATTGTCATGCTGGTTCTCGACAGCGTGTTCTACGTCCTCCTGGCTGTGTATCTTGATCAAGTCATCCCAGGTATGTGGCTGCCTACCGTGAAGATTCTAAAGTAATTTCGCTCATGTACTGTCAGTGTAATCTTTCTCCTAGACAGTATTTTACATCATATTGGTGGTTTAATTTGCTCTTAGTAATAGATATGCATATATCCACCACATATAGTATATTATGTATTCATTAGCTCCTAGTAAACGTGAAGAAACTGTGTGACAAGAGAGATGTTTGTTTTGAAGGCCTAGCTGCACCTTACAACTCAATTCTTCATTATAATAATTTTTTAAACTATTTTATTTTACCCTCTAAGATCCAAGGCAGCCTTATAACTCTAAACAGTTTTCTTCATCTTTTTAAAATTTATTTTATTTTTAAAGATTAAAAACCAATTACACCATACCTCCTTTCCCTTTCCTCCCTTCAGCTCTATTCAGTTCCCTCCTCCATCCCACCTGCTGCCCCTAATTTATGGCCTCTTTGTTTTTGTTATTTTGAGATGGGGTTTCTCTATGTAGCCCTGGCTGTCTTGACAGCTGTATAGACCAGGCTGGCTTCCAACTCAAAGATCTTCCTGACTCTTTCCCAGGTGCTGGGATAAGGTGTGTACCACCGCTGCCTGATGTTGGCCTCTCTTGTAGTTATATTGTTATATTCCAGGCACGTCTAATATGATAACTACTAGTTAATACGACTTTATTTTACTCATTTCCTTTGAGACAGTGTTTGCTGGTCTGGAACTTGCTGTGTAGTTTCTGCTGGCCTTGAACTCTCCCTGCCTCTGCTTCCTGAGTGCTTTGGGTCAAGCGTGTGCTATCTTACCCATGCATTTTACATTTAAGATTAAAGTGAGGTTATTTACTAACTATGATTTGAATATGCTTTCAAAATAATTTATATAACCCAGCCTTTAATGTTTATTTTTAGGGGAATTTGGCTTGAGGAGATCATCTTTGTACTTTCTAAAGCCATCTTATTGGTCAAAAAACAAAAGAAAGTATAAGGAGCTATCAGAGGGCAACATTAATGGGAATATTAGTGTGAATGAAATTGTTGAGCCCGTTTCTTCAGAATTTATAGGAAAAGAAGCTATAAGGTATGTTTAGAACTGTTGGAGGAAATTGTGACATTTAATCTGATGTTATACTATAGATATATATCATACTATAGATATAGCATGGAAGATATGGGATGAGAAAATCCACATTGTAGGCAGTTTGGTAGTACTTACACGAAATGACATCTAGTTTGTATGCCATTACTGATTCAAGAAGCGTTTGATTAATGAAAGATGAGGATGATAAGTAAATTCCTTCAAACAAGTGAGTCGCTCCAGTTGTCTCAGCCTGAAACCGAGTGGACAGTACCTGAAGTGAAGACCAGGAGTCCATTTCTGTAGGTCTTTAGCAGTTGTGTTCTTAATGTCAGTGTTATTTGGTTGTTTTCCTTTAGCAGGAAGGTGGTTTAGTATTTTTCCTGTGAAATGTTTCAACCTTTTCTCCTCTATATTTTGTATGCAAATTTATTCTTATTTTGGAAATGTGATTTCAATATTCATAACTGTTATGTGATTCTGTGTTTGTAACCCTGTCTTAATAGTGTGGGAAGTGTCTTGTATTTGCTAGAGATGTATAGCTAGCTCAAAATTTGAAAGTTAGATCTTAAAACAGTGAAGGCAGCTTGGATTATTATGTTATGTTAACACATGTGATTATAAGACTGTGTAAGTATTTTTAATCTGCATCTGTGTTTTTCAGAATCAGTGGTATTCAGAAAGCCTATAGAAAGAAAACGGAGAATGTGGAAGCGTTGAGAAGTAAGTAGCTGCCCCGGGATTTAGTCCATAGCATCGTAGTACAGATGGAGAACCAGTCTGCATCACTGTTGGAAAGTTACATTTACCCATTAAGATCCTCTGTCTTCCCATTATATTTTATGTCACTAATGTTGATAATAAAACTTACAACATGGAAGTTATAAAGCCAGAACGTAGTATTTGTTGACATGAAAATACCTAACACTTTGAGCCAGTTTATATTATATTCTGGTTCCATTATATTATATTTTATTATTTTGTACATATATCAGCATTGTTTATCTTGTTGTAAGATTCTTTTTTTTTTTTGTGAAGACTGTCTAGACAATTGGAGTACATTTAGTGATGTGTCAGTATCTTTCAGGATCTGTAAAATACACTTAACACACTGATATTTTTAATTTGTGTGACTGTATTCTGGTAGGGTACAGTGGTATCTTAGTATGGTTTTCTTTTACTTTGGCCCAATAAATAATGCCCCTTCACTGGGTGTTTGAATGCCCCTCTTTTTTTCCTAAAGTACCTATTTCAGTTTTTTATTTTTAATATTTTAGGTTCATGACCTTTGTTAGATAAAGGGATTCAAATATCCTATTCCATGTGAAGCCTGCCTTTTGGTTATGAACAGCATGTTTTGATGAGCATAAACACATTCTTAAATTATACGCACTGCACAGGTCTCATCATTTCTGGCTAAAGTGCCATTAATGATAAATATGTATTCTGTTGTTGTACTGAACATTAAAGGCCATCCCTGTCCTCCAGTGTGAACTGCTCAACTGGAAGTTACTGCCGATGCCAAGAAGCCAGAGAAGGAGACAGGAGATGCCTGGGCTGTACAGGGAGCAGATGGGGTCAGTCTGCAGCACATAGAGTGTAGAAGGTGCAGGGCGTAAGGGAAAGTAGATGAGTGCGCCTGTATTCCAGCACCAAGGAACTGACAGCATAAAACATCAACACACCATGTGCTTATCAGCCAAAAATGTAGATGTGTGTATTAAAAAGCACAGATTATTGCTGAAAAAAGTTTAAGGGCTAGACAGGTAGAAATTCGATGTTTAAGGGTTGGAAGAATGAATGTGTACATGTGAATTCTATCCATATTTTATAGATTTACACTCAGAAAAAAACTCTATTAGATTTTTTTGTTCATTTTAAAAAATGGGTTCTGAAATTATATATACATGCAAATGACATAGAATTGCCAAAACAAATGTGAAAAAACAAATTTGGAATTTAACATTACATTGTTTTGAGATTTCATATAAATGCTGATATAGTCAAGACTGTAGTTTTTGCATAAAAGAAACTCAAAATTCAGTGAAATAGACAAGGTAGAAATATCACTTATATTTTATGAATAATTAAAATTTCATTAAAGTTTAAAACAAAACAAAAATTATAAAAACATATGACCTGTGATCCATGCTGAACACTGTAGACAAAAACAAGTGGAAAATGAGTCATACAGCTGAATATAAAACTTAAAATGACAAGAAAATCTAAAGAATGAAAACCACAAGTATTTTGAGATATAATTAAACAAGTTTTATAGGTAGGACCCCAAAAACATGACCTGTAGCTGATTGAAAATCAAAATCTGCTGCCTGTCAGACACTGCTGAGGAAATGAAAATGTCCTGCATTGGAAGAAGCATTTGTGAGTCTGGTGTCAGAGAGAGCTCTTGTTTCTACACTGTGATCGTGCATCAGAACCCCACTGTAAGACAACCGCCCACGTGGTCTAGTTCTTGTTGCTGTGATAAGCACCATGAGCAAAGCAGCTTGGAGAGGAAAGGGCTGTTCCATCTCACTCTTTTCCCATCAGGGACGGGCGGCAGGGCGGATGGAGGCAGGGGCTGAAGCTGAAACCATGAGGAACACTCCATACTTGCCCAGGGAGCACTGTCTTGTTTCCAGAGGACCCGGGTTCAATTCCCAGTGCTTACGGCAGAACAGTCATCTGTCACAGTAGTTACGGGAGATGCGGCACACACGCAGGCACAGCAGCTGCACCCACAAAATGAAAGGAGGTTTCACACACGGAACCCTTCTGTGCTGAACCTCTTGGCTTGTGGTGTCCATTCTTTGTTTGGTTCTCTCTGTGCCACTTTATTTAACTTACCTTCAGTCACCTTGGTGAGATACAGTTTTGTATCAATTCCCTGGACAACTTAGAAGTCAGTGCACAGGAAATCTTCAAATATTTTGTATGTGCCTTAATTCTTAGTATCAGAACAAGTCAATAACAGATTTTTTTTACATTCCCTGTTATTCATATCGCTATGTCCAGACTACTTACTCTTTTTAAACTGTGTTGGTGACTTTATGCACTGAAGTTTGTCTTCCTTAAGATCGCACGGAGTTAATGAATTCCCTCATAGAGCTGAGCAGATACATAAGAATTTGAGCCTTGTTTCTTTTTTCCATGAACTAGATTTGTCATTTGACATATATGAAGGTCAGATCACTGCTCTCCTGGGCCACAGTGGGACAGGAAAAAGCACACTGATGAATATTCTGTGTGGACTGTGCCCACCTTCTGATGGTAAGACTTTTCTCAATTGAGAAAAAAAATCTATTTTTTTTTAGTGTTATTAACCAAGGAGTCACAGTATGTGACTTTGTCCTTTTTCCATGTGTACTAGATGATTTAAGTCAGTAATTTGGAATAGCCATTTATCTGTGAGGAAGTTTTTTTCTTATTATATATTTATTTTTTACAATAAAAATTGGTTCCATGATATTTATTAAAGAAAAATTAAAAATATTAACTTTATTTACTTAAAAATTTATTTTATATACCTATTTATACCACATATTTATGTGTGTATATATCTTTATTTCTTACTTGCATGGAAGAATAAATTGGTAACTAATTAGAAATTAAATTGCCATTGGAAAAAACCACAAATATCTAAATACACAGCCAAAGAAAAGAATGGTAACTACTATCACTGTCCTAAAATCAAACTTAAATGGCAGTACCTCAAAGAAGTACTCTTGACCTGGGATTATGTTACAGGTGTAAACTCTGTGGAAGCCTGTGTTTCTACAGTTACTGAATAGTGTCAATGAAATACATTTTATCATAAAGGGGCCAGATTGTATTAACCCTGCATTTCAACTTTGTAAATGAGACTTAACTTTCAAAATTAGTTTGATTTGTTCTTTCCTTTTACTTGAAATGCCCTTAGACATGAGTTATAACATCTTACATTTTAGACACATGGCTTACAGTTCTCTATTCATTATCACATCGACTTAGAAGTTCGTAAGTAAAGCAAATTATCGTTCAAATCTGATAATTAAATTATCAGTTGGTTCAGTTGAGATAAGAAACCTGGACTTTAAGGCATTATTATGTTCAAGACTGACCATACAACCATCGTGTACACCACTTACAGAGCTCGCTCATTGTTTCATGGTATTGGATGTGAAAGAGATGGTGGGTGAGCCATGAACACCGTCACGGTAGTGACATGTATGGTTATGTTAAGCTTGTAGTTCACTATTACTCTTTCCATGTATAATAAGCCTTAAGTTTGAAATATAACAGATACTATCAATCAGTACTATCAAAAGGAGAATTTATCTTCCAAATCTATAGTAATTCTGGCTTTGCTTATACAACAAAGTGAGTAAGTCCTTAGTTACATCAGAACATGCATTTTCAAACTGGGCATCTTTAATGTAAATTTAAATATTTTCCTTCTAGGGTTCGCTTCCATATATGGACACAGAGTCTCTGAAATAGATGAAATGTTTGAAGCAAGAAAAATGATTGGCATATGTCCACAGTCAGATATAAACTTTGATGTTCTGACAGTAGAAGAAAATTTATCAATTTTGGCTTCAATCAAAGGAATACCAGCCAACAATATAATTCAAGAAGTATGTTATCATATATAAGTCATCACTGTATTTCCTATACATTAATATGATTTGCTTGAAATTATAAACATAAAGCTCAGGTAGGCCAGTAAAGAGAAAATATGAAGAATTAGATGGATCTTGAGTGCATACAATAGTACATGTGAATGGTCCTCTTTTCTTCCTGAGGAGACCCCCTTACCCTTTCTTCTACTCTGCCCTCTCCCCTTGTCATTCTGTGCCTCAGCACACACAGAGCCTGGGTACTCATCCAGCAAGGCACAAAATCAAAGCAAATATTTCCCTAAGAACCTTGTTACTTCTTATTTTCAAAATTATATATAGTATTTATAAAAATTAAGCAATCCTCACTTAACATTTTAAAGTTGACATTAAAAATAATTTAAAAATTATACTGTTTAAATGATGCTTAAAATAGTACTTTAAAACTCAAAATACATAAAAACAGATTTTGATTGCTATGAAAATGATATGATTGTTGATAGAACATTATATACACTTTACTTTTACAGGTGCAGAAAGTTTTACTGGATTTGGACATGCAAGCCATCAAAGATAATCAGGCGAAAAAATTAAGTGGTGGCCAGAAACGAAAGCTGTCTTTAGGAATTGCATTTCTTGGGAATCCAAAGGTAGATACAGAGTTAATTTCATTGATGAGATAGGACACTTTAAATAGTATTAGATTAGAGATGTAGCTTAGTGGTTAGGAGCACAGGGGACCTGTGCTCAATTCCAGCACCATCGTAGCTGCTTAAAGCTGTTTCTAACTTCAGTCCCAGGGGGATCTGATCCAGTTTTTGGCCTGTGGTTTACCAGGGACACATGCAGTACACAGACAGATATACAATGCTCATATGCATAAAAAATAAGAAATTTCAAAAGTTAGAACCAGACAAAACTTAAATGGTTAATTGAGTTAGTCACTATCTGGTGTGTTGATTTCATGTGTGTTTCTTGTATGCTGTTCTCTGGCCTGCAGAAACAGAAGCAGCTTCACCTTACACACTGTTAGAAACCCAAGTGTGTGCTCACAGCAGAGCCCATGGAAACCACTGTCTTGCTGTGCTCCTCCTTTCTACTGCAGCACGGGCTCAGGGTGGAGTCTTGACTTTTTATAATTGGATTGCCAGTTAGCACCCTTTCATGCTTCTTGAATAAAAAACAACCTGAGGCCAGATAAGGTGGAACTTGCCTATAATCTGGCCCTCAGGAAGCTGAGGCAAGAAGATCATGAGTTCAAGGCCAGTCTAGGCTACATAGTAAGACGCTATCTTAATAAAAGTGCCCCTCAAAAAGTAGAAAGAAAAAGTCCTTCCCTCAGCCAAGAATGTGTCTCTTGTAATGCTACAGAACATCTGCCTCTAAAAATTAATTGCTCTGCTTACAGATTTAATTATATATATCAATATACTTAATATTTTGCCATTTTGTTTGTCTAATTGTTATACCAGTGTCTTATATATATAAATAACCAAGGAAAAGATTCATTCACAATTTTAAACATTTATACAAACCTTAAGGGAGATTTTTGGATGAAAATATTAACTTGAAATAGATAAAATTTCCAACATCTACATACATTTTCAATATCTTGATTTTCTTGCCTTTCTTATACCTGGTTCACTCAGATACTCCTGCTAGACGAGCCAACGGCAGGAATGGACCCCTGCTCTCGCCACATTGTTTGGAATCTTTTAAAGTACAGAAAGGCTAACAGAGTGACAGTGTTTAGTACTCACTTCATGGATGAGGCTGACATTCTTGCTGGTGAGATGTTTGCTTTACTTTTAAAAGATAAGGGAGCCGAATATGGAAATGCTACATCCCGAGGAACAAATAATTATCATTTAATGGTGCATATTCTTCACAAAATGTTTTAAAAATTAAAAACTATATATTTCTGTGTTCAGTGTTTTCCAGATCATCCTGTTTCAGTGATTTCTCAAAATAACTCATAAAAGAGTTTCCATATTGTCATATTCACTGTATACTAATTTATCATTGCAAAAGGCTATGAAGCAAAATTAGCAAAGGGCTAAGTCACATGAGGCAGAAGTCTGGAGAAGCCAGGCATGTGCTTTCCAGAGGCCCTTAATTTCTCCATGATTTACTTGTAAGCAAATGCAAAATGAACTATTGTCTGCTAGTTTATTAGAGGTTCAGTGTTCGTAATTCCTGTGTGTACTGGTTCATAGAGCTATTCTTCCTAACACAGCACAACTCCAGAAGGAAAGGAAAGCAAGAATCCAGGGTAAATTGTGTTCATGTTTGCAGCGTTTAGAAATAGTAAGTTTTCCTTGTCTGTTTTGACACTAATCATAACCTTCCCACATCCAGATTCCCAGTTGCTAGTCAAGAACCAGCTTTGTAAGCAGATCATTCTAAATAGCTCTCGATGGCCTGTTAGCCATTTTCTGTGCCGTTTTGTGTTATGTGTATGTTAACATATATGAGATTGGTTTTTAACACCCAGGACAAGAGTTTTAATTACTATAACTTCTTTTTCTAGCTGATTTTGTAGTATTAAATGGATAACCCACTTACCTTTTTAGTAGTATCTATATCAAAAAGAATTCAGTGAACTACTATTTATCTTATTTTGTTTTTTTTTAAATTCATTCATTTATTATTATGTATGAGTACACTGTTCCTGTCCTCAGATACACCAAAAGAGGGCATCAGATTCCATTACGGATGGTTGTGAGCCACTGTGTGATTGCTGGGAATTGAACTCAGGACATTTGGAAAAGCAGTCAGTGCTCTTAACTGCTGAGCCATCTCTCCAGCCCCACATTCTTATTTTTGATGTTTCCTTTATTTTTGAACAATTGGTTATAAAGGGATCATGAAAACTCCTGTATTACAGGTTCCTTTAGGAAGGCTCTGAGCTATTTGGAGTATGTACTCTGAAGTCAGGCTGCCTCAAGACAGTTGTTGGCTTCGTTTTGTTAGTAGCTATGTGAAACATGTTTAAGCAATGTGTATTTTTCTCTCGATATTCTCATCAGAAAAAAATAGGTGATGCTATTCTAGTGTCTTCCCTATGAGTTTATCGTGATGATTAGTGATGAAATACTTGCATGTATGCTGTCACTAACTTAGAAATTGAAATGTGAATTTTCTTTGTAGACAGGAAAGCTGTCATATCACAAGGAATGCTGAAATGTCTTGGTTCTTCAATGTTCCTAAAAAGTAAATGGGGAATCGGCTACCGCCTGAGGTAACAGTTGTTCTTCTGTGACCTTATTCTGTTTCTGTGTGTGCTTACCCGACTGCTGCTGCTTTCAAGGCCTGCTCTGTTGTTTCCCTAGCCGTGGTTAGTGGTGTAGTTTAGAGCATTCAATTCATTCATTGTTAATTGACTAATCACACACAGCGATTCTGGCCCTTTCCAGCATGTACACAGACAGAGACTGCGCCCCCGAGCCGCTGTCCTCGCTGGTCAGACAGCACATCCCTGCAGCCACCCTGCTGCAGCACAGCGACCAGCAGCTCGTGTATGGCTTGCCTTTCAAAGACATGGACAGATTTTCAGGTATTTCTCTTCTTCAGTTTCTTGGTGGAATAGAGCTTTGGTTTTGATTATTTCCTCTGGGTAAGAGTCCCAGCTGGTAAGAGTCGTTTTCTGCTTAAACTGTCTCAGGACTGGAAGTGCGGCATACTAATATTGGTTTTTGTCTTTTCACAAATAGTATGCAACTATCACTTGTTAATTTCAATACTTAATGGAAATAAAGAGACATGTATATGTTGCTAAGAAAACAAGAAAATTAGGGTGGGTTTACTGGTCCCTGTCTGTCATCATAGCAACTTGGGGGCAGAGACAGCCAGAAGATGGATATAGGTGTGAGGCCAGTCTAGTCTGCAGAGCAAGTTCCAGGCCAGCACTGGGAGCCCTGCTTCAAAACTGGCAGGATTGTGTGTAGTTTTCCTGAGGATGAGGTAGTGTGTGTGTGTGTGTGGTTTTTCTTTTTTATTTTGTTATTATTTAGTGTATATATGTGTGTAGGGAGGCTGTCCATGTGTTGTAGGTCAGTTTATATTGATTTCACATTAAATCATGTGTGTATATGGGTGTTTGCATGTGAGGATAGGTGCCTGTGGGGGCTTCTCAGAGAAAGCATCAGATTCCTAGGAGCTGGAGTTCAAGGCAGTTGTGAGCCACCTCACACTGGGGACAGGGAAGGACATATGTGCTTTTAATGGCTGCGCCATCTTTCCATCCATCTCTCCACATAGAGAGCTCTGTACCACTCGACCTCTTTCTTCTTTCTTTTAGGCTTGTTTTCTGCTCTAGACATTCATTCAAACCTGGGTGTTATTTCTTATGGTGTTTCCATGACAACACTGGAGGATGTATTCTTAAAGCTAGAAGTTGAAGCAGAAATTGACCAAGCAGGTAAAAACTGAACTAAGAACGAATGAACTGGACAACACAGGTATATAAGTAAATGAATTAATTATGCGAGTGTATGAAGTGGAGCCAAGGGCAGAAGCCAATGAGCAATGGCAGCATTGCTAATAGTCAGAGATTATGAAGGATATGACATGGTACTCCTGGAAGGGCTTACTGTCAGGGAGGGCTTTATTGAAATGTTTGAACTCAGATGTGAATCATCAGAAAAATTTATGCATGCAAACATCTTAGGGCAAAACGTACTGGGTAAAGAAGGCTTCCACTTCTCAAGTGTTGAGACATTAATTAGATGTCTCCGAGAGACCAAAATGCAGGCTCCCACGGGGGATCATGAAGGAAGTAATTGGAGTTGTTAACGGAGAGTAGCCTGAGGGCTGAGTCAGGTTTTGCCTTTGAACATCTAGGAAGAGCTTCCTTTAATTTTGAGTGCGGTGTCAAAGGGTTTAAAGAAAGGAATAACTTGGAAATTCCTGGTCTGTTTTTAGTGAACACACTCTTGCTTGGGAAGGGAGCTCCGACTTGTCTGGAATCTGCAGGACTCTGGGTTCATACTTAGCACTGAAAAACATTTCTATAACTGAATGATAGCTGTGGTATGAAGGAAGAGTGGATCAGTCAGGGAACGTGTGTGAAACTGGGCTTGATTAGGGCGGCAGGAAAATCTGCAGAGTGGATTGTATTGTGCTGATCCCAGCAGTAGTGGTTTGCCAGGGCTTGCTAGGGAGGGATCAAAGGCCAATCTCAAGTTGTTGACTGAGAAGTTCATGCAGTTGCCACTTCCTGAGAGCAGAAAGGCTTGCAGAAAGGTAGGAGTGCTCACCTTCATTATCTGAGGCGCAGCAGAAGCCTCATTTCCTTCATTACCTGAGATGGAAGGGCTCGAGCTAGACATCTGGAAGTCATGGAGATGCTCTTACGGAGATAGGGAAGAGGCCTTGGGTGGGGAGAGCAGTTGGTGGGCGGGGATGCTGATGGGAGCATCTGGAAGAAAAGAAGGGCTGACAGTGTAAGCTTTTCTTCACAAAAGAACGGAGAAGCAAAATTTTAGTAAAAGCTGTCTTTGGTGCAGGAGAAACTGGATTCTTGATTGTCAAATACAGAGGAAAATAAGGAAAGAACTAATCTGGAAACAGACTGGCGAGGGGGTTGGTGGGGAGGAAGGAAGTGGTGACCTGGCCCTGAGCCAAGCTGGAGCTGTGTGGTGTCAGAGCTCCATTGTGATCCACATCACTTCCACACATGTTCTGCAGCCTTGGTCTGTCTTAGTTTTTGATCTTTCTATTTCAAATATTCCAAATGTTTTTTTTGTTTGTTTACCTTTATTGGCAAATAGATTACAGCATATTTACACAGCAGCCACATGAGGAAGAGGCCGATTCTAAATCCTTTGATGAAATGGAACAAAGTTTACTTATCCTTTCTGAAACCAAAGCTTCTCTAGTGAGCACCATGAGCCTTTGGAAGCAGCAAGTATCTACAATAGCAAAGTTTCATTTTCTCTCATTGAAACGAGAAAGCAAATCAGTGCGCTCTGTGTGAGTACAACCATCATTCTCCTCCCAAAAACCTGTCTTTTTCAGGTTGCAAATAGAATTTGCTATTCAAACATTTAAATAATGCACGTACACAGCTTTGTAGTTCTGAAAGATTAAATAATAGCTTCACAGTCATAGTAATTTTATCACATATCCTTGGTACTTTAAATCTTTTCTATTCATTCTTATTGTCTGTCTGTCTATCCTATGTCTTCTATCAATCAATTGATCAATCAGTCAGTCAGTCAATCTACCTACTTACCTATCTATCTATCTAATCTTTCTGAGACAATGTCTCACTGTGTAGCACTGGCTGGCACGGAACTCATTATGTAGACCAGGCTGGCTTCCACCTCACCTAAATTCACCTGTTTCTCTAAATATTGGGATTAAAGATGTGTGTGCCCAATTCTACCCTTTTTTCCTAAATTGGTATTGTCTCATCTATAAAATGATAAAGTGACAAGTGATACTATCTAATGTCCAATTTTTGAGTTATTGTCATTACATTAAAATTTTTATTTTGCATTTATATAATTACATAATTTTTCTATCCATTAAGTTTTATAATTGTTTTTAGTAAGTAGCAAGAAAGTTAAATTCATGTCTGTTCATTAGGTGAGGAAAGTTGAAGCATAAAGTTATATAGCCAGTAAACCTAGGATGTAAAAATTCTCTACATCATTTATTCGCCCAGTTAATACCTTTTCTCTTCCATCTAAGAATGACTTATGGAAAACAGCATCCTGCTTTTATGTACTGTATGTCTCTCTTTTTAGAACAAAAATGATTGTAGAAATAAAATTTAATAATAAGAACATCCATACATGTCTGAAATAATCTGGAGTTACTTGAGGTTTTGACCAAGTTCATTTGGTATAAAACAAACGCTAGTCAAACATCTGATTGTTTCTAACTATGTTGTCCTGAAAATCATTTAAGTCAGCATGTTTTAATTATTTAGTTGAACATCATTTTACTAAAGCATTCTCTGCAAAACAGTAGAAGTGGGTAACATGGTAATGTGTGCATATATGTTTAGTATGCGTTGACAGTATATTGTACGATACACATGGACAGTACCTCAGTGGAGCTGAGCAGCTAATGTAAGGACAGTGTAGCCTTGTCTCGGTGTCTGATGTCTTCCCTCCACTGAAGCAGCCCTGCCCCCTGCAGGGATGGGAGTGGCTAGAAGAGTCTGAGCAAGAAGCTGTTCCTTCAGATACACAGGCATGAGCATTGATGACAACACCTCACTCTTTAACAGTTATGTTTATATAAAATATAATTTAAGAGCAAATCTAGTCCAAGTACACTTTTCTAACTTTTTCTTCTCCTTGCCTCCAGTTTAATAATTTTTAAATTTGATATTCCATTTAGCTTCCTCTCCAGTATTGGTATCGTGTCATTTTTGGTAGTAGATTTTTTGGAAGGTTTTATTTTTCTTTGATTTTTGTTCTTGTTTTATTGTTTTGTAACTGAGTGTTGAATCTATACTACTATGAAGGAAGACACCTAATAGATCTATATGTTAATGTATATTAAGATATATTCTTTTTTCTTTCAGGTTGCTTCTGCTTTTAATTTTTTTTGCAGTTCAGATTTTTATGTTTTTGGTCCATCATTCTTTTAAAAATGCTGTGGTTCCCATCAAACTTGTTCCAGACTTGTATTTCCTAAAACCTGGAGATAAACCTCATAAATACAAAACAAGCCTGCTGCTTCAAAATTCTACTGGTGAGAGTGTGTGAAGGTCTGTGAATGTGTGTTGGTTCAGAGAGGGGGCTTTTAGACCTTTTAAAAATAAAGCAAGCATGACCGTTATTGTAAAGTTTAAGTGGAGTATTTACCTATTGATATTGAATGATATTAATTTATACTACTTGTAGTTATTAAGTTCTCATTAAAACAGTAATTACTGGTATGTTGTATCTCAAAGTTCATGATGGGCTTAATGAATTTGAGAGTGTGCAAGATTTTCCTAAACAAGAGTTGATAGTATGCAGTATTTACACATCTTCATTGAGATGCTAAAAGTTCTTCAAGCACTATTGAAGAATTATTTATAAAGTAAAAAGAAAGCCTTACTTACATATAAATATCCACACCCAGCCAGCTGGTAGTTACATCCCAGCACCAGGGAGGCGGAGGTAGGTGAACGCTTGTGAGTTCTAGGCCAGCAAGCTTGGTTAACAGAGAGAGTCCTAAGACAACCAAGGCTAGAAAACCTGTTTTGAAAAACCAAAAACCAAAACTCCAAACCAAAAACCAGCACCAAAAAAAAAAAAAAAAAAAAAAAAAAAAAAAACCCAAAACAAATAAGCAACCCCTATCAAACAAGCAAGACCCCAAAAAACAAACAACACAAAATAAACTTCATCCGAATATCTTAGGTTTGCAGTTAATAATTTTGTATTTACTATTTTTATTCTTTTTTTAAAAATGAGAAACCAGCTCACATTTAATTGTGATATTTTAAAATTGTACAAGTTTTTTTACATCTGCCCTCACACCCCATTGTTGACTCTTAAAATGACAGAAAAACATCACCAATCACAGGTTGAATGGTTTAGTAAGTTTACCCCTTTGGTTCCTCTATGAAGCACCCAGGATTCCTGAAAACACCAGTCTGACCTGGCAGTGGCCAACAGTAAATTTCATCCTCGGAGTTACGAAGTTCAGGTCCTCTGAGCATGCTTTGACGCAGTGGCATGTGTCCAGAACTGGCACCACGCCATAGCTGGGCAACTCTAAATGTACCAGTGGGGTGGGGGGAATGGTTTCCCCTTCAAGGGGAACAAAACATGACTCCTTAAAACCCAGCCAGTTTGGCTGAGGTCTTTCTGTCCCATCTCTTTGGCTCCTCTCCCCACTCCTTTCCTCTACTGCAGCAGAGCAGTAAAGACCAGAACCTAACCCGGGTTACTAGAGGACAAGACAGTGATGGCTGCAGAGGGAGTGACGTGGGGCAGCCGGATGCTCCTCGACCTCCCACACACACTGTATGTGCTCCACAGAAAGACAAGAACAGCTCACTCCAAAGTACAACAGTTAAGATTACAAACAAAGCCCATTCATCCAGGGGTGCTGGAAGGCAGGAGGAAGTGGGAAGGTAAATGGCACAAGGAAAGGAGGGAAAAGTACTCAGATCAGTCCAGGCACAGGAGCTGGCAACAGCTAAAAAACAGCTGGAAAACTCTGGTCCTTCCAGACCTAGGGTGGTGGTAAAAATCCACATACTGGAGTCAGAAAGATTCCAATTCAAAGACAAGGGACATTGCAAAGGGCCCTTGGCAGTGGGTCCTGCCTTCCAAGGCAGGGGGAGGAAAGCAGAGAAAAGAGCTGCCACATCAGCCAGTCCCACCCTTTGACAGCAGGACTCAGTGACCTGCAGGAGAAGGATGTGGGGGAGGGAATTTCTCTGCAGAGGATGAGCTGCTCAGGGCTGACTTCAGGTTGGCCGTCTTGTGGAAAAGTCTGTTGCTTACAAGGAGAAGAGGTGCAGCTGGAAAAAATATGCTTTTCCAGGAGTCTTTGCTTCATTGGCTCGGATGATGAATAAAGGAAACAGGATAGAAAGGAGGCAGCTACTGATGATGCAGGAGGATTGCATTGCTGTGAGGAAAGCCAAGGGCAAGCCAAACCCAAAGTAGTGAGGCCAGTTCCTTTCTCTGTTTGACAGTCGCTGGTGCATTTCAATTCCTTTGTTGAACCAACAGTATTCAAAGCAGTACAGGGAGTGGAGAAGAGACATGTGCAGCAAACTCACCAGCTGACCCACAAGATGGAAGGGGAAGAGACTCACAAACATCCCCTGAATAAGGAAAAATGCCTGTAGCAAAAGGTTGAAGAGCATATTAGCAATTATTTTGCTGACTTTGGGGAATGGATGAGGTTTCCTCCTTGATACCTCAAATGCCAAGTCAGCTATATCCTGGAACCCTAAGTGCAAACGGGGAGCACCCAAGGATAACTGAAAATTGATGTGAGGAAGAATTCCGGCCATGACCAAACGTCTCACCAATAATCTGGGCTGTGACTGACTGAAGCACAGGAATAAACACTCGATAACGCAAGAGGAGACTGAACAGAGTACTCCATTCCAAGCACCACACTGGGAAATTCTACTAACAATACGTGGCTCCCGTTCTTGCTTCTTCTCTACACTCTGGGCTATCTGGGCCAAGGGGCTACCTGCCCTTCCGAGATGCTGCTCCTCTGGCTTCTGCTGGATCCCAGTATCTTGCTTTGAGACAATACAGGTTCCTCACATGGAGGCTTTGATTCCCCTGCCAAGGCCCTGCAGAGCAGTTCTGACACTGTCGGCCATCTCCTACAGAGAGAGGGAAGTGCCCCGAAATCACTCATCATGGAGGGCCTGTGAATGGAAGGTGTAAGAGTCCAACATTTGTTCACGAGGCTGGATGTCACAGCTGGTCTTCAGTATACGGTGGAATCCTAAAGAAGGAGGCTGTAATGCCCGTGGAGGAATGGACCTGCTAGTGAGAGCAAGAACAGGCAGACAATGCCACAACTTTATTCTTTATATATAATTGACCAAAGATTTTTTTCATATTTTATGGACTTGAGCTAATTTTAAAGTAAGATTCTGTGTTTTTAAAATATTAGAACTTAAGAAAGAAGCATTCATTCATGATCAGCTTCCCTATGACATGTGCTTACATAAGAGCCTGGAGGCTGAGGACTGTTGAAGAAATGATTTTTTTTTGCAATCATTACAGTTAAAATATGGTACTGAGTGTGATACATAACTTTACTATTCTCTGGGAAAGATGCATTTAGCATAGAAAATTTCTCCAAAGCTTTTTTACAGTTTACTTTTTTCATTTAGAAATCTTGTCTTCACTTTAAAGTGTGTTTTATATTGCTAAAAAACAATGCTTTTGTGAAATCTCATACTTTTGAGTTTTTGTGCATATCTAAAATTTATGTATCTCAAATCTTTCTGTTTCGATTACATTTTTTTCTCTGTAGACATCCTAGTGTCTTCACTGTTTGTTTCTTCCATTGCTTTCTATGTTCTTGTTTCTTGCTTTGGGGTCCACACTCCCATTGCTGGTCCAAAAGGAAGCCTACACAACACACGAGCACATACTAAATGGTTTCTTGCCCTTCTCTGAGAGCAGGCATTACATAGTTACGACACTTGTAGTGTAGCTGTTTTCTCGGCTACTTAGCCGCTCTGGTAAAGTTAAGCGGTCAGGTGAGGTCCTGGTTAGGAGAAGGTTCTGTGTCGAAAGCACCATTCTTCCTGACATTCAGACTGGCACTCGGTCTGCCCTGTCTTTCTGTTCAGTTCCTGAGACTGTTTGGTTTTGTGAGACTTGGGTTCCTGTGAGTCACATTTGTGGTGCTTTGGCTCCTGGCTTTTGTGATGGTAGAACAGGATCTCTCTACTCACCAGACACTGTGCTGTGCAATTAAACACGGGCAGGAGCCAAGTTTTTTTTTGCGGGGTAGGGGGTGGGGTGGGGGGCATTTTAAGAGCGTAGGTAGAAGATTGATTTTTCTGTTTGGCTACTTTGGCATAATTAAAATAGATTATTTTTTCTTTTTAGTCAAGTTTCATGATAACTTTATACTGTTATTAATATTTTTGTAGGCAGCAGGTATAGTTTACACAGTACTGTGTGCCGGGTTCTGTTTAAAGCTCTGCATTGTGGTCAGTCACTTAATTGTCATAACTACCATACTTAAAAGGTAGTCACACTTATTCCTTCTTGTCGAAAGAGGACACTAAGATATCAGTGTAGCTTGCTTGAAGGACATACAGTGTACTCGGATACAACTAGGACTTGAATCTTGGCCAGCTGTCTACAGAGCCAGTCTCTACCAGTGTCTAGGTGAAGAGAAAGGGTCTTCTTGAATGAGCACTCTCTCCTAATGTTGTTAACGTTTCCGGATGGTTCGCACCTCAGCTGATTCTTCTTATTCTCATGTTCTAATTCCAGACTCAGATATCGATGATCTCATTGACTTTTTCACACACCAGAACATAATGGTGGCAATGTTTAATGACAGTGACTATGTGTCTGCTGCCCCTCATAGTGCGGCTCTAAATGTGGTGCGTTCTGAAAAGGTAAGAGTGCTCTGTGTGTGTCCTCACACCGCACTTACAAGGTGCTAACACGACTGCTCTGAAATTCATTAGCGGGACCTATTCCTTTAGTCCTGAACTAGAGTTCGCTTTTAGAAGTAATTATATTAGTCGGTGATAGCTTTTATGCCCTGGTAAGTGACCAGTAAGCATTTTTAATTTCAGTTTTACATTATATTTCTGTTAAAATTTTTGCATATTGCAAGCCAGGTTATCTTCAGCTATCAATATTTTTCCTATCACTTGTTGAAGCAGTTTTTCACAATACCTAGTAAAATCTAACTCATTAAATAATAATCCAATAAGGTTAGTTAGCAAGTAAAGTTTGATCCTTAGCAATATTAGTACACTTATGCCAAGTATGTAATAACCTTCCTTTTTTTTTAATTGTAGGATTATGTTTTTACTGCTGTTTTCAACAGTACTATGGTTTATTCTTTACCAGTAATGATGAACATCATCAGTAACTACTACCTTTATCATTTAAATGTGACTGAAGCTATCCAGATCTGGAGTACCCCATTCATTCAAGTAAGCAAACAGACAAAAAGATGAATTCATCAGTGGAAATCTCTTAATGTTAAAAACTGAGGTGGGGAGTTTAGGAGTCTCCAAGGTTACTTGGCTTCAAGATCAGAGCAGCTTTATTTAATGCTGATAGGTTTGTGAAACAATGATCTCTTAATTGTAGACAAAAACAACATTGTGTGTGCATGTGTGTGTGTGTGTGTGTGTGTGTGTGTGTGTGTGTGCATGTGTAATCTAGTTAGTGAGATATTGAAAGACATCTTGAGTCACCTGACAAACCATTTTTACTCACATACCAAGTGTTGAAGACCAGAGACAATAAGACAGTGATATACTATTTTTGTATCATCTGATGAAATAGTGCCCAGGGCCAGGGTGCTTATTAGACATGTGGATTCAAAGCAGAGTGCCTTCCCTGTTTCGTGTGTGCCATCTTAGAGACAAAGGGTAGGGATGAGTCCAGGGTTTACTCTTCCAGTGCTTGCTTACCTAGCATGTGCAAGACACTGGTTTGGTCCCCAGTGGGAAGGAGGACAGAGAAACAGACTTGTTGAAGGGAGGGGATAGCACAAAAAGCAGCCTTCCTTTCAGGCATTTGGATTTCAGGGACTTACTGGACTGCCTGAGAAAATTAGCTGACTCCTTGACTCTTTAGGGTGACAAGGGACGTAGAGCTGTAGGAGTCAAAGTCACCCATGTGTGGAAGTCCTTGGCTCCTTAGGAAGATAAGCTTGGATATAGCTTTTCCCAAGGGGAAAGGAGGGATTCCCATCCTGTTTGATGGAGTCATCAGAGTCTTCCCACAGCCACTGAGAAGCACCGAACACCACTCTTAGGGATTTCTTTGTTCTTCCGGCCACTGGGGGTTCCGCTCACTGTGTATCTCACATATGGACTAGTGGCAGAGTTGGTAATGGAATCCAACACTTCCAGTTAGTAACCCTGTCACAATCGCTTAGATCTTTAGGGATTTAAATGCTTTCAGGGTGTTCTAATTTGAAAGTAATTCTTGGATCCATTTATTTTGTATTTGTCTTTCAGGAAATTACTGACATTATTTTTAAAGTTGAGCTGTATTTTCAAGCAGCTTTGCTTGGAATCATTGTCACTGCAATGCCACCTTACTTTGCCATGGAGAACGCAGACAACCACAAGGTAATTGTTCATGTCAACAGTTGCAGGCATCAGGTTCTGTCAGGCTTGGAACCCACACATGGAAGGAAGAACTGACTGCTCTAATTGTTGTACACGGGAACACAGACAAGGAAATGCATGGGTTTGATTTTCAATCTAGGTAAATATAAATCAATAACGAGGGGCTGGAGAGATACCTCAGCGATTAAGAGCACTTGCTTTCCTTGAGGAAGACCCTAGGTCAGTTCTGAGCATCAACATGGCAGCTCACACTGCCTGTGACTCTAGTTCCTGGGAATTTTGTACCCCCTTCTGCCCTTTATTGTCTCCTTCATGCATGTGGAATAAAAAACTCTCTGTCTCTGTCTCTGTCTCTGTCTCTCTCTCTCTCTCTCTTACTCTTTCTCTGTCTGTCTCTCTCTCTCTCACACACATATGTGAATAACTGTATACCTTAAAAAAAATAAAATATTGGGCTGGAGAGATGCCTCAATGGTTTAGAGCACTGGCTGCTCTTACAGAGGTCCTGAGTTCAATTCCCAGCAACCACACAATGGCTCACAACCATCTGTAATGAGATCTGATGCCGTCTTCTGGTATGTCTGAAGACAGCTACACTGTACTCACATACATTGAATAAATCTTTTAAAAAATTACAGGTATTAATTCCTGCTAGTAAGAAGGGTTATATAAAAACAAGTTGAAAACTTTAAGAACATTCAATTTAGAGAGTGTCTTAGTTCTATTTCTATTGCTGTGATAAAACAACATGACCAAAAGCAACTAGGGTTAGGGAGGACTGGTTTACATTCCAGATAACAGCCTATCACTAAGGGAAGTCAGAGGGCACTCCAGCAAAGCACAGGCACATAAGGACAGGGTCTGAAGCAGAGGCTGGAGGAAAGCAGCTCCGCCGCTGACTTACCTTGCTTTCTCACACCATTAACCTCTTCTCTGTGTCTGTGGGTTTGTATTTCAAGAGCATATACACGTATAAATGTAATTACACTATACATTTTTGGGGGATTGACTTTGTTTTTACTACTGTAACTTTCTAGTGCTTTCTTGACATTCATGCCATTTGTTTTAGGAGACTCAATAGTCTTCTTTTCAAGGTATGGGGTATATTATAGTTTGTATAACCATTACTTGTTTAAGAACATCTGGACCGTTGCTAGGTTGACTATTACAAATACAGTTGCTATGAATGTTTGCATGTGAGTGTGTATAAATGCTAGTTTCATACTAGTATGTTTACTTGTATGTGTATCTGTGCATTGCATACCTGCAGTACTCACAGATGTCCAAAGAGGGCGTCATATTCTCTGAGACTGGAGTTACAGATGGTTGTGAGCCTCTGTATGAATGTTGGAAATCAAAGCTTGAACCTTTGGAAGCACAGCCAGTGATCTTAACTTCTGAGCCATCTTCTCTAGAGCCCCGCTTCCTCCTCTAGAGTAATCTTTGTTCCTTGTTCCCATCTCTCATTCTGCAGTCTGCTCTTTGATAGTACTTAGTTATTAACAGGAGCAGATAGTTTTCGACGTAGTTCAAATCAGTGAACAGTATTGTTAGGTATCAGGACTTGGGAAAGATTT
Source organism: Micromys minutus (assembly GCF_963924665.1). NCBI lineage: Eukaryota > Metazoa > Chordata > Mammalia > Rodentia > Muridae > Micromys > Micromys minutus. Next base: position 55,990,102 of record NC_137979.1, on the reverse strand, counting down.
TTACAAAAAGTAAGGAGCGAATGAGAAGGAAAACATTATTTAAGTAATACTATACATGAAAATGCCAGTGTGAAACCACACATTATGTACCAAGCAATTATTTTAAAAGCACTTAAAATGTTTTCAAATGTATTTTCAAAGTTTCACACATAATCTGAAGTTCTGTGCACATCCAGAGGATATTAGGCAGCCTTTTAAAAAAAAATGCTATGCTTATCAGCGTTTTTATTGAAAGTAGACTTTGAACATGAGAATTCTTTTCCACTGAAACATATCTTTATTTACTTCTGCATAGTTCACATGACTGTGTTTGGCCACTCATTGATGACACACGCACACCATTCCTATGTTACCTTCTGTCTTATGATATTTTGATTCTTAAAACTTTTGTTGACATTGCAAAATCTCATAAGTGAACCTGACTAAAGGCTAAAGTGAATGCATGGAAAGTTACTTTAGTTTTGTTGAATAAAATCAAATGCTCTACAATAATTGACTTGCTTTTTATTTGTAAAATGTTTAAGATTTTAGTAGTTTTTCTTTCTTTCTTTTTTAGATCAAAGCTTATACTCAGCTTAAACTCTCGGGTCTTCTGCCATCAGCCTATTGGGTGGGACAGGCTGTGGTGGACATCCCCTTGTTCTTTGTTGTTCTGACTTCGATGCTGGGAACTTTATTTGCATTTCACCATGGTCTGTATTTTCACCCTGTAAAGTCTCTTGCAGTGGTAAGTTTGCATCATTTGTGTTGTGCTCGCGGTCTTTATAGTTACATATTTTTAAAGGTCTGCTTGCATATGATAGCCGGAGGCAGAAGAGCATGTGTATCAGCTTTTTAAAAAAATAAAGCAAATGTTTTTTATTGGATATGGTATATCTTATCCAATTTATATTACAAGTTTATTTTTATATAAAAAGAAAGCAAATCACCATTTAAAAATAACCCGTGAAGCTGTCGTGGTCTTTCAAGTAGACTACTTGCTTGCATCCTGCATCTAAATATAGCCGTCCTCCTGTGTTCTCAGACCTAAATATTTTACAAGGAGGGAATTGGTTTTTTAAAAAAGACTTGATTTAATTAGTGTGAATGGGTGTGGGTATGTACGTGTATTTATGTGCAGTAACCAGTGTAGGCAGGGTCATAGAGGGTGTCATTTCCCTCAGAGCTAGAGTTACCAGCATTTGCAGTTTGCCTGTCGTGTTATGAAGGTACAGGATCCATATGCCAGTTCTCAGAGTTGCCTAGTTCTTAACCAGTGGGCCATAGTTAGTCCAGGGAAACAAACTTTCTGTTAGATATTTTTTTTTCTTTCTCCTAGATTTTAACTTTGTCTGAAAGTGTGAAATAACTATATAACTGACATCTGTGAACTTTGGAAATGTTTAATTAAGAATCCTTTGGTTAAATGGCTTTTAAAGAAAAAAAGCAAAACAACATAGAGCCACATATGAGGATGCTGGATGCAAACCTCGTTTTCCTAGAGATTATTTGTATTTGATATATGTGGTGGATTATATATGCTTGGCCCAGGGAGTGGCATTATTAGAAGCTGTAGCCTTGTTGGAGTAGGTGTGCCACTGTGGGCGTAGACTTAAGACCCTCATTCTAACTTCCTGAAAGCCAGTATTCTCCTAGCAGCCTTCAGATGAAGATGTAGAACTCTCAGCTCTTCCTGCACCATGCCTGTCTGAATGCTGCCATATTCCTGCCTTGATGATGATGGACTGAACCTCTGAACCTATAAGCCAGCTCCAATTAAATATTGTCTTTTATAAGACTTGCCTTGGTCATGGTGTCTGTTCACAGCAGTAAAACCCTAACTATGACAATACACTAATCCTCACTCTGTAAAATAAACCTGGAAGTTATATCAAAGCCAGGTGTGGTAGTGTTCACCTTTAATCCCAGCACTTGAAAGACAGAGGCAGACAGATCTCTACAAGTTTGAGGCCAAGCCTGGTCTATGTGGTGAGTTCCAGGCTAGCCAGGGCTGTATTTGTGAAACCCTGTTTCAAAACCAAAAATCTGATGGAAACAAACAAACAAAAAGTTATGTTAAGTGTGATGTGTTGAAATGGTTGCTAAGTACTAAAGAGCTGACCCAGCAATTAAAATAATTTTGTTATTTTTGTAGAGGACTTGGGGTCAGTTCCCAACATCAAAATGGTGCCTAACAATCCTGCATAAGTCCAATTCAAAGGGATCTGATGCCTTTTGACTTTCATTGACATTAGTCACATACACGGTATATACACATACAAGCAGGCAAAGCACCTCATGTGTTAAAGTAAATATATCTAAAAGGTTTTAAAGAATGGTTGCTAGTACTTGAGAGATCGATAGTTGTAACTAGCTGTAATGGATTTTAATGCTACAATAATGAGAGTGTTTTACTTGGTATAAAAAAATTACAAATAATGTGCATCTTAAACTACTTGGAGTTGTTTAAAACATTAAATTAAAAGCATGATTTTATTGGCTAAGTAGAGTTGTAGATTGTAGCTATTTAAATAACCACAATGAAAGTTTTGGAAATGATTTGTTGAAAATGAAATTTGATGAATAAAATTACTTAATATTTTAATATTACTGTAATATTTTATATTGTTATTAAGTACTCATTTTTATAGACACGTGTTTCTGATTTACAGGTTTTCTGCCTCATTGCTTATGTGCCCTCGGTCATTCTGTTCACTTACATAGCTTCGTTCACCTTTAAGAAAATTATAAATACTAAGGAGTTTTGGTCATTTATCTATTCTGTGGTAAGTCACATTTATATCCTTACAGTTTTTCAGGTCAGTTTATGTAGAAGTCAGGCACACTTCAGTGCTGGAGCACAGGGTGCAGTGTATCTTCCCTAAGTGAAGCCTCTCTGGAAAGAACTAGCAGTGTTTCCTGTGATCTTCCACCTCATCTCCTCTGCAGGGTGCTGCTCATAGTATTTACAGCCGACAGCAGATGTCAGTGACTGCGGCTTCCTGGCCTAGGACCATCCCTGGCTGCCTGGTTTATTTGAGGATCAAAAACCTAGTTGGATGCTGAGGCACAATTTATAAATAAATTTATAAGAGATTTTCAAATACTCTGTCACCTGTTTTCTCCCGTCTCTCTTTAGACAGCCCTGGCTTGTGTTGCAGTCACGGAAATAACTTTCTTTCTGGGATATGCAGTTACGGATGTTTTCCATTACACCTTTTGCGTAGCGATCCCAATCTACCCACTCCTGGGTTGTCTGATTTCTTTCATAAAGGTATGTCTAGTGGGTGTTTCAGAAGATCTAAAGTCTAAATACATATTTCTTAGTCTTAATGTCTTAATTCTTGTATGAAAATAGCTTTAGATAAGATTATCTGCTGCTGCCTGATTATAAATTTAGCACAGGGATGTAAAATAACAGGAGAAAAACTTGCAGTCATTACATTGTTTATGATGCTCAATTTGCTATGCATAATTTGATGTACGATCTGGCTTCAGTCAGTTTCATATTTAGGAATTCCTCAAAGATTAAGTGATGAGAGAAAATTGAGTGTAAGAGATCCTCCACCAGGAAAACATAAAAAAAGATTAATTTTGAGCATAGATAACTCAAGGCATTTCCACTTTTTCAGGAAAATGTAAGAAGTTGGTAGGAGTAGGGTAACTATGAGTAAACTATATTGTATCAAATTCTCAAGGGATTAATACAAAGTTTCCACTAATTAACCAGTGAATTTATTCTTTATGACCGCTGGGTAACTTTTCCCCACTTTGGTTTAATATGTTTGACTATCCTTGCCCCAGAAATATTTTTGGCAAGGAAACTTTTAAGTTAGCTATAACATAAGATACCGCTTATTAATAGGAGCAACTTATTTATAGAGATCACATATTTATAATTAAAATATATTGAACATTTTAAATCCAAATACTTGTGCATATAAATATACAAATATTTTGTTGTAGGGTTCTTGGAAGAATATACCAAAAACTGAAAATGCTTACAATCCATGGGACAGACTTTTGGTTGCTGTAATCATGGTAAGAAATAACAAAAATGATTTTCAGTGTTCCTGTGTCTTGATGAGAGTATTTGTGGGGCTGATGGGATGGTTCAGTGGTTAAGAGCAATGGCTGCTTTCCAGAGGACTCAGGATCAATTGCCAGCAATTACATGGTGCCTTACCACTTAACTCTTGCTCCAGGAAATTCTACCTTCTCCTCTGTCCTTTACAGGCACCAGGTGTTCATGTGGTATACATAAATTAACAAAAGAAAACGAACTAAAAATCATGTACACATAAAGTAAAATTAAAAAAACTAAAAAAAGGCAACTGTTTATACATTGAGGACATAACTCAGTTATTAAGAATGCTTGAGGGCTTGTCCAGGGGGCTAGAGAGATGGCTCAGTGGTTAAGAGCACTGGCTGCTTGCTCTTCCAGAGGTCCTGAGTTCAATTCCCAGCAACCACATGGTGGCTCACAACCATCTGTAATGAGATCTGATGCCCTCTTCTGGTGTGTCTGAAGACAGTGACAGTGTACCCACCCCACGTACATAAAATGAACCTTTGAAGAAGAGTGCTTGTCCAGCAGATATGGACAAGTTTGATCCCGAGCACAGCAGCAGCCAGGTGTGCTGATGCACTCCTGTGACGTAGCACTTAGTGCTTGGAGGCAGGCTGCTCAGAAGCCCGAGGTCGTCCTCAGGCTCCAGAGTGAATTAGGAAAGAAGGACTTGGTTGCCTGTGCTTTGATTATTTTTACTTTTTGTCCTATTGGCTATAGAGCAAGCTCGTAAGTTAAGTGTGTTATGTTAGTGAATCTGTAATTTTGTAGTAATACCTTTTATTTTCCAACTCTCTCTGCTTCAACATACTTGACTTTTTTATGCCACCAATTCTGTTTTAATAAAACTGGCTTTCTCTAAGGAAGAACGTAGTCTTGTGGTGTTTGTGAGACAGGGTTTTAAATAGCTCAGGCTGGTCTTGATATTATGATCCTTCAGCCTAAATTCCTTAGTGTTGAGATTAAAAGCCAGTGACAGAAGCCCAGCGAAATTTATATCTTGATTATACTTTGTAAAACTGACAGTAAATGAATTTATAGGGGCAGAAAATACAGGAAGAATTATTTTATGGGAAATAACACTACTTTGTTAGCATTAAAGTATTTGACTGGGGTTATAGTTACTGGAATAGTAAAAGCGCTGTGTTTATGAAGCCCCCAGTTCAACCTCAAGCACCAAGAAACTAAATAAGAGTTACATTTAAATGTCTTTATTACAACAAACATAATAAAACAGTTGGATTCCCCCCTCTGGTTATGTAAAGAACCTGAGCTATGTAGTCTTGGTTCTGCTGGGGAAAAAAAGATGATTTAGTCATGAGCTGTTACATACTCTTTTCTTAGCCCTACTTGCAGTGTGTACTGTGGATTTTCCTCTTACAACACTATGAGAAAAAACATGGAGGCAGATCCATAAGAAAGGATCCGTTTTTCAGGTTAGTTAATTTCTTTTTTACCTAAGTATTACAGTTTTGATAAATCTCCAGAATTACACATTGTCATTTTAAGCATTAATATAATTTTAAACAATTCCAGCACTTCAAAGGAACAGTGTCTATCAACGGTTACTCTCCTCCACATTGTCCTGCCTTTAAGCCCTGTGCGACCACTGATCCCATATACTAATGAAGCCTGCCTGTTCTGAACATTATATATGACTGGAGTTATATATAGAATAGAATATAGTCCTTTTTGACGTCATTCTTATGCTCAGTATATTCTTTTTTTGCATACTAGACATTAATGCATAGTGTCCTCATGGTTGCTTGCATGTTCATTGTTAATATTTATATAATATAGCCATTTGTTTAAGAAAGATGATATATACTTGAAACTTAAGCCACTAAAGATGGTGGTTCTATTAAGTATTTAAGTGAACTTAAGTTGTATAGTTAGCTGCTGTTTACTGTATTGGGCACATTAATGTTTAAAGAAATGAGGTTGTGAGGATGTGAATTACTCATATTTTATTACATTAGTATTTATTGTGTGCACATGTGCTTTGGTTTGTGTGTTACCCACATGGGCCAGAGTGCATGCAGCCCTCAGGACAGCTAGCAGAAGCTCTGCCGGGCGAGTCCCAAGGATTGACTTTAGGCCATGAGGTTTGGCAGTGGACACCTTTTGCTGCCGTCTCTGAAGAGCAAATCCTTACGTAGCTTATACAGCCTTACAGTTAGCAGGGTTTGGGGGGAGGGTCCTTATTCATCCTGTAGCAATGCTCCTTCCTTTACCTTTTTAAAATTTCATTTTGACAAATAACATTCTAATCATCTATTCATGTGCTTGTTGTCATTTTAATGTCTTCTGAGAGAAATGCCCATTTCTATTAAGAATTAAAATTTTTTTTTATTAGATTCTCTCTATATTTACATTTCTAATGTTACCCCCTCCCTCATCCCACTTGCATCCCCCTTCCCTCTTCACTTGTCTCCACAAAGGCGCACCCTCTCCCAATCACCCTCTCCACCTCAGTGCCTTGGCATTCCCCTACACTGAGAAAATGTGCCCTCACTGGACCAAAGGCCTCTTCTCACACTGATGCCAGACAATGCCATCCTCTGCTACATATGCAACTGGAGCCATGGGTCTCTCAATGTGTGCTCAGTGGTTGGCGCTTTAGTCCATGGGAGTTTTGGAGGGTTTGGTTGGTTGATAATGTTGTTCTTCCCATGGGGTCGCAAACCCTTTCAGCTCCTTCAGTCCTTCCTCTAGCTCCTTCATTGGGGTCCTGTGTTCAGTCAAGTGGGTAGCTGCAGGCATGCTCAGCATATCTGTATGACTCTGTATCTGTATCAGCAACAATGCTTGGTTTTGGTGGATGCATATGGGGTGGATCCTAAGGTGAGGCAGCCTCTGAGTGATCTTTTCTTCAATCCCTGTTCCTCTGTTTGACCTTGTATTTCCTCCCATGAGTGTTTTGTTCTCCCTTCTAAGAAGAACTGAAGTATCCACCTTCTGGCCTTTCTTCTTTTTGAGCTTCATAAGGTCTGTGAATTGTTTCTTGGGTATTCAGAGCTTTCTGGTGTTAGTATGCGCTTATCAGTGAATGCATACCATGTGTATTCTTTTTGACTGGGTTACCTCACTCAGAATGATAGTCTCTAGTTCTATCCATTTTCCTAGGAATTTCATAAAGTCATTGTTTCTAATAGCTGAGTAGTACTCCATTGTGTAAATGTACTACAATTCCTGTATCCATTCCTCTGTTGAAGGACATCTGTGTTCCTTCCAGATTCTGGCTATTATAAATAAGGCTGCTATGAACATTCTGGAACATGTGTTCTTGTTAGATGTTGGAACATCTTTTGGGTATATGTCCAGAAGTGGAATAACTGGGTCTTCAGGTAGTACTATGTCCAATTTTCTGAGGAACCACTAGACTGATTTCCAGAGTGGTTGTACCAGCTTACAATCCTACCAACAATGGAAGAGTGTTCCTCTTTCTCCACATCCTCGCCAGCATCTGCTGTCATTTGAGTTTTTGATCTTAGCCATTCTGACTGATGTGAGATGGAATCTCAGGGTTATTTTGATTTATATTTCTCTGATGACAAGGGAGGTTGAGCATTTCTTTAGGTGCTTTTCGGCCATTCAGTATTTCTCAGTTGAGAATGCTTTGTTTAGCTCTGTACTCCCTCCCCCCCCCCCCTTTTTAAAATAGGATAGTTTGATTCTCTGGAGTCTAATTTCTTGAGTTCTTTATATATATATATATATCATCTATCTCTATCTATCTATCTATCTATCTATCTATCTATCTATCTATCTATCTATCTATCTATTAGCCTTCTATCAGATGTAGGATTGGTAAATATCTTTTCCCAATCTGTTGGCTGCTGTTTTGTCTTCTTGAGAGTGTCCTTAGCCTTACAGAAACTTTGCAATTTCAAGAGGTCCCATTTGTTGACTCTTGATTTTAGAGCATAAATCCTTGGTGTTCAGTTCAGGAAATTTTCTTGTGTGCCTAAGCTCTACTCCACTTTCTCTTCGAATAGTTTCAGTGTATTTGGTTTTATGTTGAGGTCATTGATCCACTTGGACTTGAGCTTTGTACAAGGTCATAAGAAAGGATCAATTTGCTTTTTTCTGCATGCTGACTGCCAGTTGAACCAGCACCATTGTTGAAGAGGCTGTTCTTTTTCCATTGAATGTTTTTAGCTGCTTTGTCAAAGATCAAGTGACCATAGGTGTGTGGGCTCATTTCTGGGTCTTCAGTTCTGTTCCACTGATCTACCTGCCTGTCTCTGTACCAGTACCATGTGGTTTTTGTCACAGTTGCTTTGTAACATAGCTTGAGATCAGAGATGGTGATTCCCCTGGGAGTTCTTTTATTTTTGAGAATAGATTTTGCTATCCTGGGTTTTTTGTTATTCCAGATGAATTTGCAGATTGCTTTTTTTCAACTCTATGAAGAATTGAGTTAGAATTTTGATGGGGATTGCATTGAATCTGTAGATTGCTTTTGGCAAGATGGCTATTTTTACAATGTTGATCCTTGCAATCCATGAGCATGGGAGATCTTTCCATCTTCTGAGATCTTTAATTTTCTTCTTCAGAGATTTGAAGTTCTGGTCATACAGATCTTTCACTTACTTAGTTAGAGTCACACCAAGGTATTTCAAATTGTTTGTGACTATTGTTAAGGGTGTCTTTCCCCTAATTTCTTTTTCAGCATGTTTATCCTTTGAGTAGAAGGCTACTGATTTGTTTGAGTTAATTTTATAACCAGCCACTTTACTGAAGTTGTTTATCAGCTGTAGTTCTCTGGTGGAATTTTTGGGGTCACTTAAGTATACTATCATGTCATCTACAAATAATGATATTTTGACCTCTTCCTTTCCAACTTGTATCCCTTTTACTTCCTTTTGTTGTCTAATTGCTCTGGCCAGGACTTTCAGTACTATATTGAATAGGTAGGGGGAGAGAGGGCAGCCTTGTTTAGTTGCTGATTTTAGTGGGATTGCTTCAAGTTTCTCACCATTTAGTTTGATGTTGGCTACTGGTTTACTGTATATTGCTTTTACTATGTTTATGTATGGGCCTTGAATTCCTGATCTTTCCATGACTTTTAACAGGGGGTGTTAAATTTTGTCAAATGTTTTCTCAGCATTTAGTGAGATGATCATGTGGTTTTTTTCTTTGAGGTTGTTTATATGGTGGATTATGTTGTTGGATTTTTATATATTAAACCATCCCTGCATGCCAGGGATGAAGCCTACTTGATCATGGTGAATGATCTTTCTGATGTGTTCTTGGATTCGGTTTGCAATTATTTTATTGAATATTTTTGCATCGATGTTCATGAGAGAAATTGGTCTGAAGTTCCCTTTCTTTGTAGTGTCTTTGTCTGGTTTAGGTATGAGTGTAATTGTGGCTTCGAAGAACGAGTTGGGTAGTGTTCCTTCTGTTTCTATTTTGTACAATAGTGTGGAGAGTATTGGTATCATTAAGTCCTCTATGAAAGTCTGAATTTCTGTTAACATTTAAAAAAATGGTTTCATTATATTCATATTTATAGTTGTAACATTTTTATGTGTTTTTTATGTTTATGTGAATTCCAAGTATTTTCTCCAATGTCACCTTTTTAACTAGGCTATTTTAAACTGAAAGAATTATTATTTAGTGAGATATAGTTATTGATATTAAGCTAGTATACATCTTTCTCTCTGTAACTCACATTCGTAAATCAGAACAGCTTTAATGCATATAAACACCGCACAGTTAGTGTGTGCTGCTCTCATGTGTGTTTGGCAGGGCATTAGAATATTGATGAATATGAACACTGGTCAGCTCAGATGAGTGTGTCATGCTGACTAAGGGCGGGGTTCCCCTCCACACCAAGGAGCTCAGGTCTGGCTCTCCTTACTCCGCCTCTCCCTGTTCCTGCTGATGTTTGTGGGGAAGATTCCTAGATCCACAGAGCAGTCTTTCTAATACCTCAGCCCTTCCTTCCTGATCTGCACCAAACTTCACCCTCTGAACTTATGTCAGGGTCGTGCCACCAGCTTTCTTTTAATTTTATAGTATTTCTTTTAAATTAGAATTATGTCACTTTCCCCTTTCGTCCCTCCTTCCATTTCCTGTCATGTATCCTGTTGCTCTCTCTCAAATTAATTACTTCTTTATATTTAATTATTGTTTACATATACTTAAGTATTTATATACATGTTATGATATATATATGTGTGTGTGTATATATATATATATATATATATATATATATATATATATATATAAATAAGTAACACTTAATATATTACACAATAGGGGCTGGAGAGCTGGCTCAGTGGTTAAGAGCACTGACTGCTCTTCCACAGGTCCCGAGTTCAATCCCCAGCAACCACGTGGTGGCTCATAGCCATCTGTAATGGAATCTGACACCCTCTTCTGGTGTTTCTGAAGACAGCTACAAATGTACTCATAAATAAAATAAATATATTAAAAAATATATTACATAGTAGATCAATGTATATATTTATATATTATTCATATGTAAATAAATATTTATAAATATGTATATATAATATTATGAATTATATATTTATATTTTGCTATTATAAACATAATATTTATAAATATTTGTTTATATAAAATATATTTATATTATATATTTACTATTGTTGTTATAATATATAACATATTATAATTTTATATATTTAAATAATATGTCTTGTATATGTTTATTACATATTTATGTGTGAATATTTATTAGATAGCCTCTGGGTAGTTCTTGAGTCCTCCCCCAGTTTTCCTTTTTGCATATTGACCTATCCATTGGTGTCAGTGTTGTACAGGTCTTATTCAGACATCCATCTTGATGAGACTTGATGAGTGTAGCCTCGGATATTTTCAGGAGACACAATCGCACAGCAAACTTTAGGTTCCTATGACCTTAATCTTTTTCTTCCTTCTGCAATGTTCCTTGGGCCAGAAATGCAGTGCATGTGTAAATGTATTAACTGGGACGTGATCTCATGTCCTGTGCATTTCAAGTTTGTAGACTTGTGTAATGTTCTTTGTAAATGGAGACTTGGGGCTGGGACTGCAGAAAACAGAGAAGCTGTGATACTTGTTCAAAGCTGACCTCACTCAGTAAGAGCTTTCAGTTCCATCCATTACCCACACACTTCATTTCTCCTCACAGCTGGGTGGTGGTCCATAGTGTATATGGACTACATTTCCATTGTCATTCCATTGTCATGTGCTAAAGGACATTCCTGTTCTTTCTGTGACTGTCCTAGTGTGGATAGGGCAGCAGTGACCATTACTTACCAGATGACATGCCCATGTGGTAGGTTTTCCTTAGCTCTTGGACAGTTCTCCGTCCTCTTTTCAAAGTGGTTGCATCAGTCTGCATTCCTACAATAGAGAATGAAGGTCCCTTTCCTCCCAGCCCTGCCAGCACTTGCTGTTGGCTGCTCTGTTAACTGTAGCCATTCTAACAGGGTGAATATGAAATGGCAGTTGTTTTAATTTGAATTTTCTTAATTGCAAGGAAGCTGAACACTTTTTAAGGTATTTCTTAAGCATTTTTATTTCTTCTCCAAAGAGTCTCTGTGTAGATCCCCACCCTAGTTTTTAATTTAACCATTTGATTCCATAACTATATTTTTGATTCTTTATATATTTTTGATATTAATCTCTATCAGATACGTTATCTGTCAGAGATTCTCTTCTTATTTTGTGTGTTTTTTCTTTATGTGGTTGATAATTTCCTAATCTGTACTAAACTTTTAGGTTTCATAAAATCTCAGTAGTTGTTGGCCTCCATACTGGGAACATGGAGTCTTATTTAAAACTCACGTTCTACACCTGAGTGCTGTAGACACTCTCTATCTACACTTGAGTGCTGTAGACACTGCCCATCTACACCTGAGTGCTGTAGACACTGCCCATCTACACCTGAGTGCTGTAGACACTGCCCATCTACACCTGAGTGCTGTAGACACTGCCCATCTACACCTGAGTGCTGTGCACTGCCCATCTACACCTGAGTGCTGTGCACTGCCCATCTACACCTGAGTGCTGTAGACACTGCCCATCTACACCTGAGTGCTATAGACACTGCCCATCTACACCTGAGTGCTGTAGACACTGTCCATCTACACCTGAGTGCTGTAGACACTGTCCATCTACACCTGAGTGCTGTAGACACTGTCCATGTACACCTGAGTGCTGTAGACACTGCCCATCTACACCTGAGTGCTGTAGACACTCTCCATCTACACCTGAGTGCTGCAGACACTGCCCATCTACACCTGAGTGCTGTAGACACTGCCCATCTACACCTGAGTGCTGTAGACACTGCCCATCTACACCTGAGTGCTGTAGACACTGTCCATCTACACCTGAGTGCTGTAGACACTGCCCATCTACACCTGAGTGCTGTAGACACTCTCCATCTACACCTGAGTGCTGTAGACACCGCCCATCTACACCTGAGTGCTGAAGACACTGTCCATCTACACCTGAGTGCTGTAGACACTGCCCATCTACACCTGAGTGCTGTAGACACTGTCCATCTACACCTGAGTGCTATAGACACTGCTCATACTTCTTCCCCCAGTTTCAACATTTCAGGTTTCACATTGTGTCCTTTGTTCAACTGGAGCTTATATTTGTGGAGGGTGATAGAATTCTTACTTAGACCTGTGGTGTCTGTCATAAACTTCAGTGTCACATTTCACCAGTAATTTCTCACATTCCTGCCTCTCACTTCTTAGTCCTATTGGACTTTTCTTCATATGACTTAATATCCTACAGCTTTTCCCACTGTAACTGTGTGTCAGGCAGTTTTGGTTCTAATTTGTCCCCAGATCCCGCTACTTTATTCATATGGTTTGCCTCTTCATTAGTCTCTCTTCCTGTCTCCTTGCACTATCTGCTAAAATTATACTTCTGAATAAGAAAGTAAAATAACTCAGAAATAGTATGTGTTTACTGTACAAAATAAGCTGTTTGATCCTGCTTGGTAGCCTGTAATGTTTCCTAGATAGCCTTCTTGTTATTCCAGTCTTTCTCTGTATTTTTCAAATTCTCCAGATCACCTTGCATCTTACTTCTTAGTGAAATATTGCCCTTTATCTCTGAAAAAGTAGTACTTGATTGTGTGTGGTGTATGTATGTGTGGTGTGTGTGTGTGTGTGTGTGTGTGTGTGTGTGTGTACATGTTTGTGTTTGTGTGGTTTGTGTGTGTCTGTAAATGCCATAGCTGGCAGAGTAACACTCTGCATGAGCAAGAAGGCACTCTAGTTCAACATGACCTTCAGTGGTGTTGGTTCAAACTTGTGGAGTCTGACAATAGGGAGTTCATTTTATACATATTTAAGTACAACTTTGGAAAACAGTTTTCTGGGAACCTTTATTTCAGTTGCATGTATGTAATAAAGCTTAAAGATTGACCACATTGAAATTATTCTGCAAAGTACCAGTGATTAGTAGGGGTTTCAGTTAAAGCCACTGGGTTTATGGGTTTTTAGGTACAGGGTGATGATGTGTGAGCTAGGAACTTGGATTATGCCTGTATAAGGTAAATAAAAAAAGCTGGATTTCTGGGCAGGCACTGTAGATGGGAGAAATGACATGTTAGCTTAGAGTTATTCCTTCCCGGTGGGGCTGGGGGAAGAAGAGCAAACAGGGTTTCTTAGCTTATACAGGGGATGAGCTGGGGTTCCAACCGAACATTGATGCCTTCCACAAACATGGTTTCTATAGTTTAAGAGAAGTGGTCTAACAAAGCTTTAAAGTATGTGTGACATCTCTCTTAAGGATGGGTTTTATTGACTGAGAGACTGTTCAAGATAAAGGTCTAGAGATGAAGATTCTGGCTAAAACATAATAGTTGGGGCAGATACAGGGTGGATTTTGGTCTGACCTGGTCCTGCAGATAGCACAGATTACCGGGCCATTAGCCACTGTCAGCCTCCTGGGTAGAGAACAGGCACACGTCTCTCCCTGAGGAGACAAGCCTGAGTGCTCAGCATTCCTGGTTTTCAAGGTGCTTACCTATGAGCCCAGAACTCAGACCTTAACTTAACTGCAAGTATCTGCAGATTCATCTACATTGACCAATGTTTTTCCTTTTCCCTGTCCCAGAGGAAGAGCTGGCTTTCTGTTATGGATCATTTATTCTGCGCACTTAAGAATGTTGCTCTGACAGTTTTCTTTTCTCTTTGTGTATCATCCTGAATCATGTATGTGTGTTTGTATGTTGTGGTGTTTGTATGTATGTATTCATGTGTATGTGCTGTGTATGTGAAGGCCTGACAGTTGGTGTCTTCCTCATTCTCTCTACCCCAGGGATCCTACTGTTTCCACCTTCCCAGGTCTGAGGTCACAGGATTGAGCTGCCACACTCAGTTTTTAAAGTCCCTGCTGTGGATCCAAGGCAGGCCCTCACTGCTTTCATAGCAAGCGCCTTACCAACAAGCCGCGTCTCTAGCACCTCCTTCATAATCTTAATTTAGAAAAAAGAAATTATCACTTTCTCTTATACATAAAAGGACCAAAATCTTTTTCAAGTATAAATTCACTTCTGGCTCTTTATAGTATACCTTTGTTTGTTTTATAGTCAAAAAGCCTTCTGTCTTTGGTTGTTTATGTCCCATTTACTCCTTAATGTTATATGGTCTGGGCTTTTCACCTACAGTGTCTTCAGTGTCTTTGCTCTGTCTGCTGGGCTCATGTGGCTTGGTTTCTTGGTTGCGCCCACCCCCTTCTCTTCTGTCCTCCCCCACCCCCTATAAGGTCACTTTCATTTACATCTTCACTCTCTTCCTACTCAAGATTCTCCTGCACGTACTTCTTTCTCTATCCGCCATTAAATCAAGTATTCCTTTGGGTTTGATTTCAGCCTTATCTAGTCTTCCTAGACAGTTCCATGTATACTCAGACTGCAGTGTCTTTGGAGGAAATACTCATGTTTTTTTTTTCAAATTAAAGACCTTTTTAAAAATTTTATGGGTATGTGTGTATGTTTGTGTGAGTGAAAGCCAAGGCTAAAGAGGGTATTGGATCCTTTAAAGCTTTAGTTGTAGGGGTTGTAAGCCTCCTGGTGTGAGTGTTGGGAACCAAATTCATGGCCTCTAGAAGAACAATACACTGCTTTTAACCTCAGACATCTATTCAGCCCCCAGATTTCCCCCTCTCCATGTGGAATAACACCTTAAACATACCATACATACACACACACACACACACACACACACATACATAAATAAAATGTGGTAAATGATTGGATTTGAATATCTTTTAACCACTAACAGTCATTGAAAAGTACCATTTGTAATTCTACTTTTGAGAGGTAACATTAGGTTTTATATTGATGTTCTTATAGAATGATTTTATCAATCTAGTGCCCATGTGTTTTAGTATTTTAATTATGTAACTTTGCACTAAATTTCTGAGTATTTAATTATGTAACCATCTACTGTTTGTATTTGCTTAGGACCTTCTTACAGAAAAACAAAAGTAAGAAGTTTTCAGAACCACCCATCAGTGAGGATGAAGATGAAGATGTCAAGGCTGAAAGACTGAAGGTTAAAGAGCTGATGGGCTGCCAGTGTTGTGAGGAGGTAACTTGCTCCTTCCTGCCGCGTCATACTCAGTCTCAGTGGTAGATCACCGAGGCACAGGAATGAGGGAGAAACATTTCATCACGTATGAGTTGAAATTTATTTTAGACTGCCCTCTTAGAAGTGAGTCTGGTTTTTGGGATACATATATGAGATATGAAATGATAGGTCTCTAATTTGTAACTGTTTAAAACCTGTTTTCCTAATTAGCAGCCAGCCATTATGGTATGCAATTTGCATAAAGAATATGATGACAAGAAGGATTTTCTTCATTCAAGAAAAACAACAAAAGTAGCAACAAAATACATATCTTTCTGTGTGAAAAAAGGTCGGCATTTATTTTTCTTAAGAAAGTTTTCCAGAAGAGTAATTTTCGTGTTTAGCTTGACTTTAATATGTATTTTTTTCCTAATACCTATAGGAGAGATCTTGGGACTTTTGGGTCCAAATGGTGCTGGCAAAAGCACGGTTATTAATATTCTTGTTGGGGATGTTGAACCAACTTCAGGCCAGGTATGATATATGCAACCATGGGTTATATCTAATATGACAGCTTAATTAAGATAAGGTCACTAATGACAAATTATGAATTGGATGGTCAAAGTTTTTGTAATTTAGTATTTGTATTTAGTATAGATTTATGAGATTAAGGTCTTTTGGTTATCTGAAAGTTATACATGTCAAATTTTCACACACAAATAGACATATATAGTTATTTTTTAGTAAATATTTACACACAGGGTGGGTTTATCTATCCACTTACGAAGACAGGTATAGTAATTTCTGGAGATACGCAGGTTAGTCTGGGCCCTGTCAGTGACTGTGCGGTATGCGCATGCCTCCACATCCACGTATTTCTCCTTCCTGGTTCTCCTTCCATCTCTCCTCCCTGGATCTATAGACTTAGTGTTCTGTGAATTGCCAGGAATATTCCTTTCTTGAGATTTTGCCTAAGATTACTTTTAATGTCAATTACACCTTAATGTTTGAGAAACAAAAAAGTTTTATTTTACTTAATGGTTTAGTTTAAATACAGCATTTCAGTGCAGCCCCATGATGACAGTACTTAAAACGGTGGCTCGATTTCCCATCCACCAGTATAGTCACCCTTCAGGATGGATCTAAGTTCTGACCTATTTATGCACGGCCTCACACCTTTAAAAAGCACCAGAACGATGCTCAGACATTACTGTGACTCAGGGAAGGAGTTTAACAGAATCTGCTTACTACCTCCTTCATTGTACAAAGCTAAGGCACTAAAATGTGGTTTGCATTTTGTAGATATTTCTAGGAGATTATAGTTCACACTCAAATGAAGATGATGAATCCATTAAGTGTATGGGTTACTGCCCTCAGGCAAACCCACTGTGGCCAGATATCACTCTGCAAGAACATTTTGAAATTTACGGAGCTGTGAAGGGGATGAGTTCAAGTGACATGAAGGAAGTAATAAGTCGGTAAATCACCTTTGCTGCTTGGGGGAGGAAATGCGTATTTCAGATTCTTTACAGTTTAAAACAAGCATTTTTATAGATTATAGTTTTCATAGAAAAAGGTCATTGCTTCTCATTTATTCTTTACAAAGTTATGACACCTATGAAAAAAGTCAACTCTTCTATTTCTGCTCATTCTAACTTCTTTATTTCTATTTTGAGACAGTCTTGCTATGGCAGCCCCAGCTAGCCTTGAAACCCAGAGATCTGCATGCATCTGCTCTTAAGTGCTGGAATTAAAGACGTGTCAGCATGCCAGCAGGGTTCAGTTTTTTATTTCTAATTATAGGAAGAATGTGCCCTAAACAGTATGCAAATTGATTTTTTACAATGTTGTAAACTGGAGATTTTTTTTTACCTAGTTGACATTACCTAAGTGATCTTTTAGAGAGAATAGCACAAATGATCATACATAACACACTTGCATTAATACAGATCCAGGTACATAATTTTGTGTTGGCTATCTTGCAGAATAACAAGAGCCCTTGATTTGAAAGAACATCTTCAGAAAACTATAAAGAAACTCCCTGCAGGGATCAAGCGAAAGGTATTCATCATGACAGATGCATGTATTTTATTAGTTGAGGACCTGTTGCTCTCTGGGCAGATGTCTTCAGTCTGGAGCCTTAGTCCGGCCTCCCTCTTCCCTCTAGCTGTGTTTTGCTCTCAGTATGCTGGGGAATCCTCAGGTGACGCTGCTGGATGAGCCATCCACAGGTATGGACCCCAGAGCCAAACAGCACATGTGGTGAGTATGACACTCGAGACACTTGCCGCTTGGTTCGCTGCATCATGGGCTAGAGTCGCTTGGACCAATAGCTTCCTGTTAGTGATGTGTACATCTTGATGTATGAAATAGCAATTGAATATGTAAACTTTTAAAGCTTTTATTGTGTCTTTGTTAAATATTAATGATATTATATGTACTACAGAACAGAAACGAACACACTAAAATAAATAATTCTAAACTAAATTCTACTTCCTGAGTTAATTTTGGGAGTTTTTTTTTTCATAGTCACTTAACAGTAAATTATGTTTTTCATATTATTGTCTTGAGTTTAGGTTGTAATTTATTGAATTAATTTAAAGTACTTGTTGGCTAAATACTTCTTAGTTCTTAATTTCCTATTTATCGAGTATAAAGTTTGATTTAGATATATATTAATTTTATGAGTATGCCTCCTTTTTTAAACAACAAAATAATATCTTATCATACTTGATCCACTCATTCTTTCACACTTTTGTACGTTCTTTACTTTTTTTTTTTTTTTTTTTTTGGTTATTGCCGGGGACTGAAACCAAGATACTGAGCATGAGGTTTCCTCGCATTTGTCAAGTTTGACTCTAAGGAGGACTAGGTTAGAATGGAAACTGAAGTTGGTAGGACACAGGCCTATACGGCTGTTGGTAATGGGGAGTTTTACTCAAATAGTTGGATTTTGAGAAACTGCTTCCCAGTATTACACAGGTGTTACTTAAATTTTATTTGCATTTTATAGGAGAGCTATTCGAACTGCATTTAAAAACAAAAAGCGGGCTGCTCTTCTGACGACTCACTACATGGAAGAGGCGGAGGCTGTCTGTGACAGAGTGGCCATCATGGTGTCTGGGCAGCTAAGGTAGGTACTTAAACAGCATAGCTTTCAGAGAAAGGGATGGAGGGCAGATTTTTGAATGTATTATTTTAAAAATGTAGAGAGCTATGCATTAATTTGAAATGTCAAAACTTTTAGTTTTAAAAATCAGTTTTGTATAGAATTTTTTTGGAAATATATGTATATCTATATTTTACAAAATTGTACAACTACGTATATTGGTATGTTTGTTTTTATGTCTTGTGTTTGTTATTTAAAAATTATTAGGCTATTTCAAAATAGTAGACATTGTTTAGAATTATAACACAGAGTCTAAAATAGCTATCTGAGTTATATTTGTACACAGAAATGGTTGATGGAGTAGATAAGTGTGTGCAAAGAGGCAAATTTTCCTTCCACAATGATTTCAAATAATCTGTATTGTTCCCTTTCTTCATCTCAGCTTAATGCTGGTCATAACCATTTTTTCCTAGAACACTGAGTGAGGGAAAGGCATAAGAACTGGGAGCAGTAATGTTCACAGTTGAAAAGCTTACAGACACGCTAACTGAGCAGACACTGCACACCCCTGAGTGTGCTACAGTGTAGTGAGAAGCACGCTCAGATGTGGTTCTCTGTCCACAGCTCATAGCCTACTTTAACACTCGGAAGATAGACACAGATTGAAGGACAGTCCAGCAAAACATGTGATCAGAATTCCTTCAAACTGTGATCAGAATTCCTTCAAACTGTGCAAGTCGTGAGAAGGAAGAATAGAGTAAGAACTGTCCTTAACTTTGGAAATGAGAGAGACACAGCAACTAAAGGCAGCATGGGATAGACTCCTGGAAACTAGGTGTAGCTTGGGATAGACCCCTGGGACAAAAGACACTAACAGGAAGGAGCAGAGTCAACCCAGCTCTGACCCTGGCTAGCCCTGTATAATGGAGGCCACTTGATTTTGACAAGCTTGTTGTAAGAATAGAAGAATTGGGAAAATGAGACTAGAGAAAGAGTGTATGAGCACGTTCATGATGTTTGCAACTTTTCTACGCATGTGCAGATGGCCAGAGTCATGTCATAAAAACAAATGTAAGCAAGAATTCATCCTTTGAAAACAATCAAGCCATTTTAGGTCTTCCTTTTAAAATTATTTCAGATGTATTGGAACAGTACAACATCTAAAGAGTAAGTTTGGCAAAGGCTACTTCTTGGAAATTAAATTAAAGGACTGGATAGAAAACCTGGAAATAGATCACCTTCAAAGAGAAATTCAATATATCTTCCCAAATGCAAGCCGCCAAGAGAGGTAACAACTTTTAAAATATATTTAATACTTTTTATAGAGTAGAAATTGTTTTTAAAACAAAAGTCCAAACATTCTTATTTTACCAAACAACAACTGTGGTGAAAGCCTGCTAGCTCAGAGAGGCAGAGACAGTGCCCAGCTGACCTTCCTCCTCAGCCAGTGTCCCAAAAGGAAAACAAAACAACCCATTCCTTCACAGCCTTAAAAACCCTTCCAACGGAATGTCCTTCCTTTCTACTTCCTCTGTGTCTCTCTATCCGTCCTTCTGGTTTCCTCTCATCTCAGTTTTTTTCCTATATTCATTCTCTGTCAGCTGTGTTTGCTCTGTCTCTTGACCTTGGACCGACTTTATTCAATCTTGTTTACAACAAACAGATGAAAGGTGTGTGCCAGGGCTCAGCTACACCACAATTAGAAACAGGTTTTTCCAGAACACAATCTCAGGCTGTGATCAAATATCTTGCCCACTTTTGGATTAAAGGTGTGTGCTGTGGCTGAGCGGTGCTGAAACTAGAGACAGCCTTTACTATCAGGGTTCACGGTGTGACCAACGAGAAACCATGAAGGTTTATGTTTTCAGTTATGTTTTCTGTTTGTGTCTTTGACTCTCTTACCTTGATGCACCGTATCATCAGCAGTACAGGACTGCGCTGTCAGAATAGAGGCTTGTACCTACTTCAGGGGGATAAGTACACGGTATTATCCTGTCATTCTGCACATATTTTTAGGGAGAATATCAGCTTATTAGAATGTACATTTGAACTTAAAAAGGTTTAAGCTTAGCATTCAAGCAAACACAGTAGTAACCATTTCCACCCTCCTGTATCTTATCTTTGTTTTTCAGCTTTTCTTCTATTTTGGCTTATAAAATTCCAAAAGAAGATGTTCAGTCTCTCTCACAGTCCTTTGCTAAGTTGGAAGAAGGCAAGTAGCATTTGAGAATACTGTAAAATAGTTTTCAAGTAACGAAAGGATTTTATTCAGAAAGTTTAGAACTCAGATCCGGGTTATAGTTGCAGTTATAGAAAATATAATCTTTTCTTCTTTTATTCTAAGATAAATAAATATAAATGTATATACTCATACATACATATACATTGAACAATAATTAATAAAGAAGGGGTCAAGTTTTAGGGAATGTGGGAGACACAGGACTTCAAGTGGAATAGTGCAAATTCAGTCCTCATGTACATAATTCATAGAGACTTAAGAATTTGGAATATATAGAATTTTATCATTCTCTATGGGAATTCTGAGTAGGACAATATTTACTTATATCTTATGTATCTCTGTAGGTGTAGATTATTAATTCTGAAATTTTTATCTTCCTGATAATTTCTTTATGATTAAAAGAATAAATATACTAACAGAATGTGGTATTAGATTGAAAAGAGGGATTTGATGTGAAAATAGCAACGTTTATAATAACCAGTGATATGAAATGAATTTAAGAATCTAGACCAGGTGACAGCGGTGTCTAGAGAATGGGGGGTAGAGCTCTGACTCCACAGGAAAACAAAGGAATGACAAAGAACAAGACACTGGAGGGAAGGAGAGCTGACCAAGAAGATGAAGCAGGCCACGGGTTGCTGACGATAGTTGTGGGTGTGAGGGCTGAGGAATAACACACTTGGGCAACTTCAGTTCTGAATAAGTTGTTGGCAGAGTTTTAAAAAAGCAGAGTAGAACTTGAGAATTAATCTCCAGTTTACTCCTTAGAAATATCACTAAGTAAAATGCTATTTTTATGTTTTAATAGCAAAACACACTTTTGCCATTGAAGAATACAACTTTTCTCAAGCAACCCTGGAACAGGTACTGTAAAGATAAACTAGAAACGATTACTATATCATTAAGTGTATGTAGTGGCAACTGCTTAGGTTATAATGTAGAGGCTGGTATTATAGGCACTCAAAACTATTCTTGGAGCACACTTGCTCATGTGTGGGTGCACAGGTGTCACAGCATTATTGTGGGGACCAGAGGACAACTGTGCTTGTCAGTTTTCAGCCATGTGGCTTGGTGATGGAACTCAGGCCTTTGGCTTGACAGAAGGTCCTGCTGAGTCATCTGACCATCTCCAAAGTAGTTACAGCTTTAGCTTCCTCTGAGCTTTTTGTTCAATTTCACTTTAAAACCTCTTTAATTAAAAAGTCCTATTATTTATATTTATTGACTACAATGTGATGGTTTGATATACATGTTTACCATTGAATAATGAATTCAGGTACATTGTATCTTGTTAAGCTTGGCCATCTTTTTGTTTATCTTAGTACACATCTAAAAGATTCATGGCTTTACTTCATATTAGAATAATTTCAGTTGTTTAAAAATTTTAAGCTATTTTATGACATTGCTGCTTGATTGATACATTGATTAGGAAATTTATTAACCCTCTAAGTATGTGTTTGTTTTTGTATCTACTGGACATAACTTGCTTTGTTTGAATACTATCAATATCAGAAGACCTCTTGATATATGTTAAATATTTGTTATGGCATTATGCCGTTTCTGACATACTTACAGTCCTTTGGATGATGCAGTAATTAGTCTCCTTTGCTTTTTCTTCTATCTAGGTTTTTGTAGAACTCACGAAGGAACAAGAGGAAGAAGACACTAGCTGCGCGACCTTAAATAGCACATTGTGGTGGGCAAGGACGCAGGGAGACAGGGTAGTATTTTGAATGTTTGTGCTCACTCAACCTACTGACTCTGAACTTACTACTTTTTATTTTGATTTTTATTCTTTTATCTTAACTTTGGTTTTGAAAGTTTCTTAATTGAATAGTTACAAAACGTGAAAGCTCTTGGAAATTCCATAAGTTCCTTATTCATGCACCATAGTTACGTGTTTGGGTTTCTTTAAATAAATTTGTCTGTAATTGTCCACCTGCATGTTTATATCTGAAGTATATTGAAGATAGTCTATATGCCATCCTTTTCATGTTTCATAAAAACATTGTTTCTCAACGTAGGATTTTAAGAAAAGATAAAAGAACAATTCTGAATAATATTTAAATTTTATACTATGTTACACAATTATGTAATTTCCTAGTGCTAACTAAAAAGATCAATACCTGACTAATAACGTAGAAAAGAGACACAAAGCAGTGCAGAAACTGGCTTTTCATTTAAGATTTCGACCAGAGGCTCTTGTGGAAGTTGGCCTGTTGAGAAGTGATGTCCAGTAGGTGGCAGTCATTCATCACAGTAAATAAAGCGAAGGTGTAGTCTAGTGACTACAGACTACAGACGTGGGTGATGAGATGTTTCAAGTTCCATGTCTTTTGCCCACATTAAATTCAAACGTGTTTAGATTGTAATTCACAGGAAGACTATGACTAGAGTCTTAGTATGTAATAGTCTGAGTCTCTGAAACTACAGTGACAGATGCTTGTTAATCTCGACCTTTCTCCAAACACCCGATGGTGAATTGCAAAAGCTTTGTTGCCTTCTTCACATAGGGCATACTTTATTTTTATTCTTAGACAAGGAATTTAATAGATAACCATTTTTATTACTACATTTAATTACTGTATTCTCTTGAGTTTCTAGTAGATCAACATGCATATTTCTCTAAAAGGTCACCTCAGAACATGGTAGAATATAGGAATTTGTTCAAGGGTTAAATTGAGAAATAAAAATTAGAGTTTCACTCTTATGACAGAGTTGAAATGTGATAATTAGTCTTAGAAACATTTCATTTTATGACTCATATGGAGAGGTATATAAGCATCCGATGTAGTTGATACTGTATGTTTCTGTTGTATAAGTGTTAGCTGACCCGTGCTGTGGAATGGCTGTTGCATGAGGTAAAGAACTATGGCAGGAGCAGAAGGCCTGCTGTCAATTTCAATGACGTTATTAATTATTTAGTGAACTTTTAGTCCTGTTGAGTAATTAAATGTGTGATTTTAGGCACTAGTGGCTAATTCAAGAGTTCCTTCCTCAGAACAAGCTGGAATATGGCTGACAGTGTCTGTCCACCTCCCTAAAGGTATTATTATACCTCACAGGTCCCCTAAAGTAATTGAACCGTCCAGGTCGGCTTGGATTTCATGACAACCGCCCCCTCCCCGCCCCCAAGTTCTTCTTGTAAGATTTCATTGGCAGCCGCTTGCCTCCTGATACCAAATTACAATTTTAGATCCTTAAGAGTCTTACATTTAATTAATCATTAATGAACTAATTATTACTGCATGACACATATAGTCAAGATGTATTTAAGAGGAAATCTTTATTTTTGCTGATAAATTATAAATAGCACATTGTATTTTCTCAGCAACTCATTGCTAAGTGGTGCAGTAAACTTTAAGAGCTGTCTTTAGTATTTACGTACCTTGGGCCTTTTTTCTTGGATGTGATTTTTGTAATTCTAAGCTAGGACACATACCCTTAAAACAAACAAACACACAAAGCTTCATTTGTAGTTTACTGGGACAGTGACTGAAAAAGGTAGGTTTCATTTGTGTTTTAAAAGTGTTTCCCGTTCTAAGACAGAGCTGTGTCACAGAGATGCGGACACGGCCGTGCTGCCTGCTTCTTCATGTGGTTATGGCCGTGGCTTATTACCGTTGCTCAGTGTGTGCTCAGAGTAGAGTGTAATTTTCTTAGGGATGAAAGTCGAGATTGTACTGTCTAGTCTTTTTTGTTGTGTGTTCATACCTATTACAGCGAGTAGTTGTTTTTGCACATGGATTTATTTTAAGATATCTTAAATTATTGCTTTCAGAACTTTGTTCCATATTAATACAGGTCAAGGGATAAGTGTATCTGTTAGACAACACATGAAAACCGACCGCAGGGCCACCTTCCTGCCTTCTGTTTACCATCCGTGGCCATGTGCAGGAGCAAAGCCCAGGCAGAGCTCTCTGTCTTCAGCAGAGCCAGAAACACTGAGTAGTCTGCCTTCCGTGTGATCTTCCCCTTCTTCCACGTGGTTCTTAGGAAAAAAAATAGTGGTTTTTTTTCTCAAAAATTAATTTGGCAAAAATTATTTCTAGTCAGTTTCAATTTCACTGTTCAAACATCTTCGATACTTTAATTCAGCACACCTTCCAGTGACTGTTCCCAGAACGTGCTCTTTGGGTAGAAGGACGAACTGTTGGCTCTGTAAGACCTTAGATTTCATGGAAAGAAGGACAGATGCTTCAATAACCAGTCATGATACTAAAATGCTTTGCTACCAGCAGTAAAAATATCGCACAGGAAATGAATAGGACAGTTAATTTTACTAGGGTAAGTGTTGTTTTCCCAATTCCTTGTTGGTCACTAAGAGTCTCCTTCTGACTGTGCTTTCTGCATTTGTTAAAATGCCATCTTTTATTTTCATGTAGTGCCTAAAAAGGCATGACTTTTTTTAAAACAGTAAATGCTTTTTCTTAATGTATTTTTAATACTGTTACCATTGAGTTTTCATCCTTCCCCCTGAAATAGCATATTACATAAAGTGAAAGAATTAATTCTCAGGTGAATTATTTTTCTATCAGCTATTCTTATAAGGTAAACATTTACTTGTTTTTTATTCATAATGTGTTGTATGTACAGTTCTCAATGCTGCCCTTTAAGAAAAACACATGTGCTTATATTATTAATAATAAACTTTAAGAACTAAAATCTGTGACAGATTTCATTTTGTATACCAAAATAGATTCTTTGTTATTTAGTGTTCAGTATTAGATGAGTAACTTAGATTCAAAATTGAAGCAACAGTTGGTAACTAAAATGGTAATATTTCTTAAGGACCTGAATACAGTCAGTGATAAGAAAACATTGGGAAAAACTGTGGTTTAATCATACTCAAACTCCGCAGTAGACAACCAAGAAGAAATAGAGACTTTAGTTGCTCAGAGAGCCACTGGACATGTTCTGGTCATTTTGTCTAGTCAAAAGTCAAAAGAACTTACAACAGCAATTTACCACTTAAATGTAGAACTCCACGTTGGGGAGAATGACTCATCTGAATGTAACAATTCCAAAAATACTTATTTAAAGGTATTTTACTTTTAAAATTAAAGTTTACATTAAAAATAGCTTATTTCTCTCATGGAAAAAGCCCCAGTTTTTCTAACATATCATTTGGGAGTTTTACATCATGCACCCTGATAACACTCACCTTCTTGTCCTCTCAGGTCTCCCACCAACCCTTCTGACTTACCCTCCAAAAGAAGAAAAAATTAAAACAAGCCTAATTTCTTTTTTCTTTTTTTTTGGTATTTTTTGAAAAAAATGAATCATTCCATTTGTTTACATCTCAAATGATCTCTCCCTTCCTGGTCACCCCTCCACAAAACTTCCCCACTGACCTCCCCGCTCCCGTTTGCCTGTGTGAGAGTGCTCCCTCACCTACTCACCCACTCCCACCCCACTGACCTCCCCGCTCCCGTTTGCCTGTGTGAGAGTACTCCCTCACCCACTCACCCACTCCCACCTCACCACTCTAGCATCTCCCTACTGGGGCAGCAAACCTCCATAGGCCAAGGGCCTCCCACACCTGTTGCTGTCAGGCAAGGACATCCTCTGCTACGTATGTATCTGGAGCCATGGATCCCTCCCTGCACACTCCTTGATTAGTGGCCTAGTCTCTGGGAGTACTGAGTGGCCTGGCCATCTAACATTGTTCTCCCTGTGAGGTTGCAATTCCTTTCCATTCTCCAGTCCTTGTGCCGGCTCCCGTACCGGAGTCCCTGAGCTCAGTCTGACAGTTGGCTCCAATCATCCACATCTGCATCGGTCAGCTGCTGGCTGACCTCTCAAGGTACCGCCACACCAGGTTCCTGTGAGCAAGCATCTCTTGACAAGAGCAACAGGGTACTTGGTGTCTGTAGACACCAGGTGGATCCCCAGGTGGGGTGGTCCCCAGATGACCCTTCAATCTCTGCTCCATTTTTTTGTCCCCGTCTTTCCATTGGACAGAGACATTTTTGGGTTAAAATTTTTGAGTTGGGTGGGTGTCCCTATCCCTGGGAGTTGGTCTCTACAGATTGATCTCCCCTTTGACAGGGCTATGGCTATCTACTGGAGGTGGTCTCTACAGGTTCTGTCTTCCCTATACTGCACACATTTTGTCTAAAGTCATCCCTGTTGGGTCCTGGGAGCCTCCAGTGGCCACCCTCAGTTCCTTATCCCCCAACTGCTACGTATTTTTATTTGATTTTTTGGACCTCTGTACCTCTCTACCATCCCTTCCAGTACTTGATTCTGACCCCCTTATTTCTCCCATCCCTCTCTCTACCTCCCACAATCATCCTGTTCCCCCCTCAATGCAGGACTGAAGCACCCACACCCTGTTCTTCCTTCTAAGCTACCCAGAAGATACTCCATCATATAACAAGGACACATGCTCCACTATGATTATTGCAGCCTTATTTATAATAGCCAGAAGCTGGAAACAACCCAGATGTCTCTCAACAGAAGAATGAATACAGAAAATGTTGATATTTACACAATGGAGTACTACTCAGCAATTAAAAACAATGACTTCATGATATTCTTAGGCAAATGGATGGAATTAGAAAATATCATCCTGAGTGAGGTAACCCAGTTACAAAAGAACACACATGGTATAAGTGGATATTAGCCCAAAAGTTCACAATGCCCATGATAGAATCAACAAGTCAAATTTCTATTGCTCTAGCAACACTGGAATAGACAAGATGGAAGATGGATAAACCCTGTGACCACTAGGTGGCAGCAGAGGGCTGTGCAGGAGGACACCTTTGGAATCCCTGTCCCCCTCCCCCAACCCAGGGTGAGTTGGACTACCAGCTGCAGGACCAGGACAGCATCCTCTTCATCTCCACACTGAGGTCTCCTCGATGAGCCCAAATACCTTTGCAAGGGGAACATAGGACAACCAGAGCACCCCTTGGATCTGCGTCCAGGTCCTCAGTCCTCCTTGGCTGCCTCCTTCCCTGCTGTACCCCTGAACTTCCTCTAGGCAGGGAAGAGAGGCCAAGTGCCAAAGATGAGCTTTTCTGGGCAAGGCATGTGAGCAGGGAGGGAGAGCAGCCGCTTGAGCCCAGCACTCCTCCCAGCAGCTGAGCTGGCGGAGGGTGCTCCTGTGCTCTGTGGGGAGTGGATGATGGGGCTCTATACCTACCACTGAGTGGTTGCCTGGAAGGTACTCTAGTTCCTGAGACATCTTCATGGGGAAGATGGATGGACTGGAGTAACTGATGAGAAGCCCCCCCCCCCCCCGCCTCAGTTTCTCCATCTGGACACAGAGAGAGAAACTTGTCTCTGCTTGTCCCCTACTGATGTCATTATGGAGCCCCAGCTGGGGTCCCCTATTCAGTGCTCCCCTCCACCCAGCAGCTGCTCTCCACCCAGCCCACAGAAAGTCAGTGGAATAACAGAATAGAAGATCCAGAGATGAACTCAAATAACTATGAGGTTACATCCATTATGGAGGTTCTACATACAAAGCATAGGAAAAGACTGAATATGAGATAAAAGACCTATAGAAACCCTTAAAAATGTCCATATCTCCCTATCGCCAATTAAGACCACCTGGATCTAGATCCTCCTCCTCCAGCTCCATCTTGATTCCTCCTGGAATCTCCCTTTCCTCTTCCTCTTCCTCTTCCGTTTTCCTAGCCTTTTCACCACCTACCCACCTTAACATCAACCCTCAGGACATAACAAGTTAACCGGTCCTAACTGTCAGCACCCCGTTCTTGGGTTTCCGGTACCTGTTTTCAAACTGTCCAGAAATGACTTTCATGAGCTCACTCTGACTGAACACCAGTGTCTGGATCACTTGATTCTTCTAACATACCTTCATAGTCAAACGCCAGGCAAGGATTTAAAGGCCATGAGAAAAACACAGACAAAGATACTGGAAGATAAAACAAGTGATTCATTGCAAAATGCAGTGGGTTTTTGCAGATTGAAAGGAGTATGATAAATGGGGCTGTATCTGAAAGATTATAAAAATATTTTTAAAGGAATCATTTTTTAAGGTAAGGAAGGATCCCAGGAAAATGGCGATGGTACACACTTAGAGTCATCAGGTTGGTGCTGAGATCATGTAGAAGACAGATGGGAGAGCAAAGAGCAGATTTTTAGATGAGTAAATTAAGCATTCACAAATAGTAGTTATATAACAGAGGGGGAAAATTGAAAAAAAAAAAAAAAGAACAGCCAAACATATGAACTAATACCACTGTTCTGTTCAAATCCTGACACAAGGATCAACCAGATGGGAGATACCTCTTATCATGGAGTGAAGTTAGGCAAAGGAGGTATAATAAGCCAAGTTATACTTTTCTATATTTAAGACTGTTCATTTGTTAAGTGCCTGGTAACCTGATTTTTTTTCATGGAATAAAAACCTGTGTTTACACAACACGTCACTATACAAGGATTTTTAAAAGAAAAAGGTAGTATCAAGAGCTGGTAGTCAAGAGGGACCACTGTGCTGACTGGCAGCCAAGCTCAAGAGATTCGCCTTCAGGAAAGACTCTACCTGCTTCCCAGAGATGCTTTCCATCTGTTCTAAGTCCTCCATCTCACTAAAGGGGCCGTGGAGCTCCCTCCAGCCATGATGAGTTGGGCCTTCTTCTGGCATATGCGCTGAAGGTTTCACAGATCCGGAGCTGAGCCCTGATTCAACAGATCCTGTCATTTTTGGCGCCCACGAGCCATTAACTCTGGGCTAATCTGACTCATGTGATGGCTCCAGCTTCCTTCTGTGGCCTTTCTTCAGGAGATGGATCTTGTTTGAGGACTCTGCCTGCTTCTGAATTCATTGCAGCCCTTTTTCTGGAGCTTTGCCACTGTGCCATTTCAAGAGGAAGGGGGATGGAGGATTTGTGGGAGTGTTCTCTTTTTCCCATGGATCCATTGCCTCCTGGGCCAGCACCTTGGCTTCTGGTTCTTTTTGTTTCATCCTAAGCCTCTCAGTCTCCAAGTTCTTTTCCTCCACTGTCTTAATGAGTACCATTCGCTCTTGCTTTGTGGTATTCAGTAGAGATGTCCCTTGGCTCCCCTGGGAACCCAGCAAATGTTCCATACTCAGGAAGGTCTCCAACAAGGCTGGATCCATATTGCTCAGCTTCCGTAAGAGGCTTAGTTTCTGGGAGGCACTGCTGGAGCTGCTGTAGACCTAGGGCTCCTAGTTGATTCTTCTTCAGGGCCTTTGGCTTTCTTTGCCTCTGATGGACCTAGCAGTTCTTTCTGAGACAGCTTAACAGGTGCCAAGGCATGAGGCTGTAGACTCTCATTGGTGGAAGGCCAGTTAATCACCTTGCCGACCCAGTAGGGTATACAAGGAAGGCCCAATACAAAGAGAGAGGCATTGATGGCTCTATTCTCTTCGAGCCAAATGCCCTGGTTGCCTGTGTGACGGTTGCTCCTCTGAACCAGCCAAGTCAATAAGGTAGAGTTTTCCTTCCCATTGGCGAAATGGAGTCAAATGTTCATGCCAATCTACCTTGACCAAGAGCACAATATGACTCTGGCAAGAGAGCTGGTTACGCCTGGTATTTCCTACAACTCGATTTCTGCTGTCTGGAAGTGCTACTCGAAGTCAGAGAAGCTAGTGATGGGCTTCTGTGCGAGGCCTGGAATCAGTCTTCTCGGATCACTAGCTCTCCTGATGCAGGATCCAAGAGGTCTAATACCCTTTCCTGGTAGATCTCTAAATAGGACATAGCAACAGAAATGTCCAATAGCCGGCCCTCAGCACTCTCTTCCTTGTTAGCTGCAGGAGGTCCATGAGAGCCAGAGGAATCACTTCAGGCTGTTCTGGGCTGCCCAGTAGGCTCATAGGCAAGTACGCTGGCATTCTGCCTGCCCTTCCAGCCTAGGACGGGCTGTACTGAACCGATGTAGACGTCCTGCGGAGTGCTCTTGTCTCCACAGAAGGCATCAAGCTGATAGTTTAGTCTCTTGGTATTTCTTCCAGTTAGCCACTTCAAGCAGGCAGCCGTTGTTGCCTCGCACACAGGTGGTTCCTTTGCATCTGTCTCTTCATCCATAAACGGACACAGCTGCACAGCCACTCTCACGTAGAGGTGGACGCCGGGCCAGCCTCTCCCTTGCTTACACCGCGACCAGATCCTCCTGTCGTCGCTGCGGCCTTGTTTTAGCCCTATTGTTTATATCCCTTCCTTCTTCGCCCGCTTCTCTCTTTTGAATTGCTGGAGCCCCCAACCTGATTCTTTCTGTATCTTTATTGATACTTTTAGAACACTTTCCACTGCATCTTAGTTTCTACTACTACTACTACTACTACTACTACTACACACACACATTTTATCTCTTTGGCATTCTACTTCTTTAGTTGATGGTTAGAATAGTAACACATCCCCCATCCTTTTTTTTTCTAAATCTGGAAAACAATTTTGTTTTTCAGTAAGACACATCAATTCCTTAAAGGGGTTTCTAATAGCAAAGAAAATATTGGTTAAAAATGAAGAGACGACCTAGGGAATAGGAGATAGTGTTTATAAACTATTTACTTGGCCAAAGTCTTACTGTCCAGACAACATAATGACCATCAAAGATAGATATCTAGAATAGAACTAAACCAAATTTAGTAGGAATATAAAGGTTCTATAATATGATCCAACAATCCCACTTCTGGGTATATATCCAAAGGAAATGTAATCACCCTTTCTTCATGTATTGCAGTGATAGCCTTTGCAATCAAGATAAGGATGCAGCCTAGTTGTCTTAGCAATGGATGAATTAGAAAGGAAATGTATACACTCCATATTTGGAAACATTATTGAACCAAAATATATGGATGGGATGAGATGAGAGCTGTACCCCAGCTGTGGAATGCACAGCAAGGTTGAGCTCAGAGTGTTTTTCTTTTCTAACTATCCCTGGGTCTAGGTCTGGAAGCTTCTAGCCTCCATACAATCTAATCTTCCAAGCTGACTGATTCAATCTGGCTTCTCTTGGCTTCTCGCTGAATTGCTCTGCTTGGCCTCATATGAACTTTGGCATTATGTCCTAATCTTCTGGCTCCTTCTCATTCTTTGGCTCATTCTGTTTTCACCTCTGTCTAGCTTGTTCTTTTGGCAGCCTGTCTTGTAAAACTGTCCCACTAAAACTTCCACACACATCTTTCTCCCCCTGTGCTGTTTTAAAGTAGCCCCTCCTTCCTGTGCTGTTCTGAGAGTTGGGTGGATTCTGACTCTCACTCATTCTGTCAGATCTTTCTCTGATCTTTTGCTATTTTCTTTTTCATCCGCCTCTCCATTAGATGTTACTTTCAAACATGGTCACTTCCTTCTA
Source organism: Micromys minutus (assembly GCF_963924665.1). Taxonomy (NCBI): domain Eukaryota; kingdom Metazoa; phylum Chordata; class Mammalia; order Rodentia; family Muridae; genus Micromys; species Micromys minutus. The sequence goes on along the minus strand of NC_137979.1, from coordinate 55,957,853 downwards.
AAAACTAACCTTAACTTCATTGTTAGGGATAAAAGGTATTTGCTAAGGGCAGGTCTGTATTCCAGCTAGATTATACTGTAATCCAGAGCGTGTCTGCATTCCATCTGGATCACACAGACCTAGAGGGTCTTTGGATGTGATCCTCTGACAGAGCAGCCATATTGCTGGATTAAAATTCTTCTACAAAAATTGAATATTATAATAATATTATTATTATCACAGAATGTTATCTAGTCATAAAAGGGAATGACATGCACTTGTCAAAGAGGGTATGGAACTAGAGGACATTAGGTCAACTAGGACCAGTTAGACACAGAAAGACAAATACTCCATTCTATTTCTCATCTATGGAAACTACGAAAAACAAAACTGGTGATCTGAATGTGGAGCATGGTTACTAGAGGCTGAGAGGGAAGGGACTCCTCCCCCATATTCTTGGCCTTCCTTTCCTGTACCCCTTTTAATCTAGATCCAGAAACACATGATTGTCTGATGTTCTGCTGCCTCCTAGGACTGGAATCTGGCCCCCTCCACAACTGACATTTGCATAAGCTTTAAGTTGATGGTTTTCTTTACTGCATAAACTCTTCTTTAATTTCATTGTGCATGTTAGAAACTGAGTTGGGTGTGGTCTTGTTTTGAGGGTACCACTCCCTTCCCCCACTCCCATTTCCAATCATGTTTTCCTTTAAACTTCTCGTTGCAAAGAGCACAAGACTTGGCTCCAACATTAAATCTTCTCAAACTGTGCATCTTGTATTTCTTTTTGCTCTGCTTGCTCTTTTAGTCATTGTAGATTTGCCTAAGAGTATATTTGCTATAATCATGTGGCATAATCAACACTGGGCTGCTTACAATCCCCTTTGGCAATGAACTTGTTTTAAAACTCTTCAATCCAGCTCCTGGAAGAGATTTTGGACAAGGAGAGAAAGAAGCCTTATTATTTGGTAAACTATCATCAGAACAGTCTCCGATAGCATTCCCCCTGAAACCTCTTGAGTTGGGCCACCACTGTGCACACAGCTCTCAGTCCCACTGTCTTCCATGTTCCTACTAGAATGACCCTTCAAGTCCTACTTATACTGATCAATTGCTTTTCTAGTCCAACGTCTCAACTTCCATATTTTTCCAACAAACAGCATGGTCATTTGTATCATAATAATACCCCAGTCCCTGGTACCAATTTCTGTCTTAGTTCCTGTTCTATTGCTAAGAAGAGACACCATGACCATGACAAATATTATCCAAGAAAGATTTTAAACTGGGGGCTTGCCTACAGTTTTAGAGGGTTAGTTGGTTGTCATCATGGTATTCAGGCAGATGCTGGAGCAATAGCCCAGAGCTTTACATCCTGATCTGCAGACACAGAGAGACTGGGCCTGGCATGGGTTTTGGAAACTTCAAAGCCCATACCCAGTGACACATGCTCCATCAATGCCACACCTTCTAGTCCCCAACAGTTCTGCTAACTGAGGACCAAAGCAGTCAAATATCTGAGCCTATGGGGGAATCACATCATTCTCTTTCAGACCACCACACAGGGAGGAGGTGAGAGAAAAAAGACCGAAGAATCCAGGCAGTGGAAACACAGGATTTTAATCCTGGCATTTGGGAGGCAGAGCAGGTGGATCTCTGTGAGTTCAAGGCCAGCCTGGTTACAGAGTGAATTCCAGGGCAGCCAGGGTGCTCACACAGAGAAAACCTGTCTTGACAAAGAAGAAAACAAAACAAGAAGAAAGACTAAGAAGGAGGGAAGATGGGTAATGGGTACTGAAACAGAAAGTATGAATCTAGTGTTTTACAACATGGTTCAGTGGCTGGAATTTCCAAAATACCCAACAAATTGGAGATACAATCTGTAGAGACCAACTCCAATGGATAGTCATGGCCCCCAGTTCAGAGCTGGGGCCACCCCCCAGCTCAAATTTTCTAACCCAGAAATTTTCCTGTCCAAAGGAAAAACAGAGACCGAAGTGGAAAAGCCATCCAGAGACCACCCTACTGAGGGGCCCATCCCATCTGCAGACACCAACCACCCACACTATTGCTGATGTCAAGAAGCGCTTGCTGATAGGAACCTGATCTGGCTGTTCCCTGAGAGGTTCTACCAGCACCTGACCAATACAGATGCAGATACAGACAACCATTGGACTGAGCCTGGGGTCCCCAACGGAAGAGCTAGGGGAAGGACTGAAGGAGCTGAAAGGGATCCCCCCCCCTTTTCTCTCTATCTCTCCTCTACCACTGAGCTAAATACCCAACCCCAACATGGTGGTTTTTGTTTGACCCCTAACAGTGGGAGGGGTGACTCTTTGTTTGCTCCTAGGACTCTTTTTCTCCTATTGGGTTGCCTTGTCTAGTCTTGATATGAGGGCTTTTGCCTTGTTTTATTGTATTTTGTTTTGCCGTGATTGGTGATTGGTCACTGTCTCTTGGAGGCCTGCTCTTTTCAGTAGAAATGGAGGAAGTCACTGGGGGAGAGGGGAAGTGAAGGAGCTGGGCTGAGTGGAGGGAGGGGAAACCGCGATCAGAATGTATTGTATAAGACTTTATTACTTATTTTTAAACATTGTGTTGTAACACGAATTAATGAAAAAGAGGCCACGAGTTTGATAGTAAGCAAGGTAGGGGTGGATGGGAATGTTTGGGGGAGAGAAAAGGGCAGGAAGTAATTCCAAAAAAAAAAAAAAAAAAAAAAAAAAAAAAGAAAAAAGAAAAACTAGAAGTGTATGTTATGTGCATGAATGTCGTGTGTGCACACATGTGTGGATGGAATGCCAGAGGAGGCCAGAGACAAGCACTGGGTGTCCCAGTTTATCATGCTCTCCCTTGTTTCTGTGAGTCTCTCGATGGGTTTGGTGAGCCAATGGCTAGTGAGTACCAGCAATCCCTCTGTCTTCACCCAACAGGAGCAGGATGCGCCTATGCATGGTCACATTCAGCCTTTTTAAAGTAGCATTTATACTTTTATAGATATAAATACTGAGATTTAAAAAAAAAGATTTATTCATTTTCTTTATATGAGTACATCACAGCTGTGGTCAGACACACCAGAAGAAGGCATCAGATCCCATTACAGATGGTTGTGAGCCACCATGTGGTTGCTGGGATTTGAACTCAGGACCTATGGAAGTACAATTAGTGCTCTTAACCACGGAGCCATGTATCTCCCCAGCCCCACATTCAGCCTTTTGATATTTGTGTAGGGATCTAAGCACATGCTTTACCCACCTCTTCATTGTTTCCTATATGTCACAGTGGTTGGACAGAAAATTTATATCTATATTCTTTCCTGGAGTAGAAGACATGAGATTTTTCTCCCTAGACTATATTTAGACTGAATGGTCATATAACACATCTAGGTTCTTGTAGGAAAATGAATTGTAGACTGTTTACTTATCAGTGATAAAGTCTGGGTCACAGAAACACTAAGACATCAGAGGCCTAGATCTTAATCCAATACATTCCCTGCTCACACAGCTAAATTTTAAATTCTCTTTTTGGTTTTGAAACCTAGTGGATGTACCCTTAATCCAATACATTCCAGATGTACTTAATTATCTGAAAGGCTGCTCACACAGCTAAATTTTAAAATCTCCTTTTGGTTTTAGAACCTAGTGGCTATATTTTTTGTTTTTAAAGTTTAGCTATACATCTCCCCTTCTAACTTGGAATACATTTTACCCAGTATTTCCAGGTCCCTAGCTGGAGCCTGCACCTTCCTCATCATGTTAGGTCACTATTTGTAGGCTTATCTTTACATTCAAAGTCAAAAACAGTGTCACCGCCATAAACTAATCATATACAAGAGAACCCACTGGCTCCAAGTTCGGTGAGAGAATCTGTCTCAAACAAATATGAGAAAAAGAAGAGGCCAAGAAAGCATGGGCACAAAACAGTGCAAAAAGCTGTGAGTTTTAATTTTAAGAAAGGCAGAGTGAAAATGACTTGCCTCTGACTTCTTTTCCCTACCCCCGGGACCCTTTTCCTCCTGTTGATTCGATTCATCTAGCCTTGATCTGAACGCATGTGCCTAGACTTCTTGTAACTTTTATGGCAGATTTGATTGATATCCTCGGAAGGCTTGCTCCTTTCTGAAGGAAAATGGAGGAGGACTAGAACTTGGGGAGAGGGGAGATATTGGGGAGGGACTGGAAGGAAGGAGTGGAGGTAGACGAAACTGGGGTTGGGATGTAATGTATGAGTGCAAACCGAACAGGCCAGAAACAAAGAAGCCTGTCGATTAAATGAACACTATAACATTTCTAAGAAAGAACATCTCATTCTTTATTGAAAAGCATTAGCTACAAATATAAATATAAAGAATATCAAACTAGTGCAGCAATAAAATTCATAGAAATATGAATTATATTCTAGGCACTTCAAAAGATTAGCTCTACTATTGAAACAGATTTTTAAGTGTTTGTAACGTTTCCCCTCCCCCACAGTCCTGAGGCCTTTGGAGTACCATCCTTACCTTGTTTGTTTTTGACAGCTCTCAAGGTAAAAAGGAATTCCACATGTGTCTACTTTTAAAAGTACAATTAGTTGTCAAGTCTGTTGCTATGGCTGTAACTGTTACTATCTTAAAATTGTCCCCTATACTCTGGAACTTCTCTCTGATTTAGGATTATTAACATATGTGGATAAAGAGCCATGACAAATATTTGAGATTTCTCAACTTCTGGACTTTGCTTTTCTGTTTTGACATTTGCTGTGGGAGGTCAAACAAGTTTCAGCACCTTTCAGATACACTGTGCAATGAAATTTCAGGTGGACTAGTATCCGTGCATTAAAATCTGAACCCTTTTACATGTTTTAGCCACACACAAAACACCACTTTATTAATCTACTTAACTCATTAAAATCCCACGCAACTGGGACCAGAGTAGGAGAAACGTACTTGAAAATAATTCTTCATTTGACCACCATAAGGATTTCTTCAAGGTAGAAATGTGGATTCCTTTACTTTTAAAGGAAAAATAGAAACAGAAGAGAAACCTTTCCCAATTAGCATGAGTTGGCCAAGTTGAAAACTGTCGACTGTGTTTAGCTATGCATAGTGAGAAAACATGAGTTAGTATTTCTCACACAAGTTCTTAGTTAATATTTTTATTCTTTCTTTCCCCCCTGGTCTTCTTACCCATCTTGAGCTCATCATATCTGAAAGGCTTGAGCCGGTTTTTCTTATCTGTTTTGTTTTTCCTGGAGTTGAAAGGCTGAATGAACAGACATGGGGTTTGTTTTAGTCTCAACCAATTACACAACAGTATTTTCCCAACAGACTAACTAGCTCACAGGAAGAGAAGACACACAACACCAGACAGATTTATCTTGTGCAGCCTGGATTAACCACATCCCCTTTCGGAAATCAGTGTGAGTCGGAACCGCTGAGAGCAGCCACCTACATAAGGAATGTTTACTGACTGGAACCAGAGATAATGCTCAAACTGATGCGGTAGGAAAAAAGAGAAGCTAGTGACTGTTTCCAGGGAGCGTGAACATTCCCCTCTAGTAAGTAAAGCTTTTGTGTTTTGGCAAAGAAATGGTTGCATATAGCTAAGATCAATCTAGTTTTCAGATGGTTCTAGACACTTAAATATTTTAAAGTGGCTTAAGAGCTAATTTTTTTCCTCCCCAATCAGATTTTATTTTGTAAACATAGCAGTAGATTCTAGCTTGCTTCCATTCTAGCCAAGGGAAAAATTGTATTGCATGTTGTAATGCAAACATAGGAAAGATTAAATTTAAAAACCGTGAAAATTAAAACAGTTTTAAAAATTTGTTTATTTGAAAATTTTCTGGGCAAAATTGTTTCCACTCAATTTTCTTTCTTTCTTTCTTTCTTTCTTTCTTTCTTTCTTTCTTTCTTTCTTTCTTTCTTTCTTTCTTTTTCTCTTTCTTTCCTTCCTTCTTCCCTCCTTCCTTTATACCTCCCTCCCTCTCTCCCTCTCTCCCTCCTTCCTCCTATCCCTCCCTCCCTTTTTCCCTCCCTCCCTATCCTTCCTGCCTTTCTAACTTATTTTGAACTTTGTCTTCTACATTTTGAATGTCATTTATATTCACAAAATTGAGAGAAGCCTTATCCTGGTGTCAGAATCAAGTACTTCAGAGTCTGAATCATTATTTTAAAGATCAGGTATTCAGTTAAATTTTTATTATTTTTAAATCTGAAGCTAAGTATCATGAACATATTTCATTGGGACTATATCTGATGAATTTATGATTCAGGTGAGTTTAAGCAATCAGAATTTTGTTTGTTGATTTGATTAGTTATGGGGATTTTTTTTTTTACTAAAATTCAAGGAACAAAAACAAGAGTTAATGGGATGAAACAATAGATTGTTCGCATCATTGAATTCTGACCTAAATTATTATTACACATGTTCCGACCCTAATGGCGCTCCCTCCACCTTTGGAGTGTTCTGTTTTATTGTAGAAGTGTAATGCTAACCTCACCTTATCACCACCGTCACCTCGTCCCTCCACATAGCTTAAAGTCAATGGATCTGAGATAAAATTTAGTCATAAATCATTGCGATAATATTTTACAACATTGTGTTACAGTTCTTAAGCATAGTAAATATTTGAATCGGAAACAGAGTCAAGGTTTTTCCAACTCCACTTCTGTTGATTTTTTGTTCACTTACGAGCAGGTAAGGGGGGTATGAAGGAGCTAAGTGTGTGTCAGCAGACCCGAGTGCTTCTGCACAACAACCTGCTCAAGAAATGGCGGATGAAGAGGCAGAGCTTTTTGGTATGTGCAGACATCCCACCCTCTCCTCAGCCACCTTTCCTTGCCCAAGTATTTCAAATATTATGGTTTAATCAGCAAACTATACTTACTACTTTTGAGGTAGGTACTTCTATCTATATTTGCTTGATTAATGGTCTATGACCCATACCATAGAATCACAAAGACCAAGAGTATTACATTCTAAAAAAGGAAAATAAAGTAAAAATTCAATTGTATGGTAAAATGGTAGCAAAGGTTAAATCATCCCATATTCTACAGTGGGAACCAAGACATAATACAAAATCTGTAAGTATAAATTGAGAGAATTCTCATATTCTTGTTTTATATTCAAAACTATTGGTTTTCTATGTAAAGGTTATTTCTAAGGATTTCAAAAGAATAACAGTGTCAGTTCATACTCAGAAGATGCTTTGAGAAGTGGTGAATAGTACAGACTTCAGTGGCTTCACATGAGACAGATATTCAGCCTTTACTATTTTTAGTACAGTCAGTGGTAGAAGAGAAGCAAGTGAATGGAATTAAGACAGTTTTCATTCATCCAGACCCCTGGGTTTCCTCATCTAGGGACTCTCCCATCTCCTCTGCTGAACTACTCATAAGACAAAGCAGAAGAATTGAGGCAGAGAGTATAGTAGGTCTACACACCAGACAGAGAGTATAGTAGGTCTACATACCAGGCCTGGAGGTGTCTGTCCATTTTCCATAGAAAATAACTCAACCTTCAATTCCCACTTGTATCTACAAGTATGCTCTAGTAAAAGCCTACAAGTTTCAAATTATTTATGCTATATGAACTTAATGTGGTCATTTTAAAAAATGAACATACAGTGCCAATATTTGGAAGTAAAGTCCAAAGATGAGGATGTAAGTAATCTGTTTAGACAAAGTCTGGCATTATGCTGCAGTATTTATTAATGTAAAAATTCAAAGGTACCTTCTCTTTCTGAATTGTTTTGAGATTGCCTTGTGTTTACTGTTTGTTTCAGATTTTGCCTGTATGTTTGTCAGGGAGAGGTGTTCTTGGGCCTTAAAGAAGTGTGTTCTAGCATCATAGCAAGAAGGAAGAAATTATTACTGTTCACGATTCACTGGAGAATATATCCCATGAATTCTACTAATCTCCTTTAGCCCCCTCCCTCCCTCTCCCTCTCCCCCTCCCCCTCCCTTACTCCCTCCTTCCCTCTCTCTCTGGTTCTTTTTTTTTTTTTTTTTTTTCTTTTGAGACAGGGTTTCACTGTATAACAGAGCCCTGGCTGTCCTGGCTTCCAGATTGGCCTCAAACTTACAAGCCATTCACCTGACTATGCCTCTTTAGTGCTGGGATTAAACTCATGCAACATTATGCCCAGCCTTCATTTCCTTTTGTTCCTAATAAAAATATGGCAACTACCAAGAAACATTATGATTTGCCAGCATGAATTCTATGTGGAACACTTGTGATTTATGTCTATAATTGGCTTCCTGGGTGATGGAGATTTTCGCACTGTTAAACATCTCATTAAGTTTTCAGATGACTTCTGAAATCATTCGTGACTTAATACAAAACTTTAGATCAGAGAGTGATACGGGCGACTGCTAACTCAGAATGTGTCCTTCACAGAGTTTCCTTTTCCCTGAAAGATGAACAGCAATGAGAAACTAATTATATGGAAAAAGTGAACTTGTCTTCAAAGTTCTTTAGTGCTGACCGATTTGAAGAGAAATAAATCTAGGCTCATTATTTTCTCTCTTAAAAAACTCTTCTATAGGAATGGAGCATACCACTTGCTATAGGGCTGTATATGGGCCTGTTTTCCTATTTCAAATACAATAATATGGTCCCCGAAGTCCCTCCTCAGGACCTTGGAAGTATAGATGAATTTAATGGATCTTCTATAATGGTTGTATATACACCAATCTCTAACATAACCCAACAAATAATGAACAGAACAGCATTTGCTCCAACGATGAAAGGTAAATGTACTATTGAGAAAAAAAAAAGAATTAGTCTTATTGGTTTATGATGTTTAAAAACATATGTACATATTAGTTTAAAGATCCAGTTAAACATCCTTCTAAAAAAGTCAAGTATCAAGATAACATATAATCTACTTAGGCTTTTATTTTTCTTTCACAACAAGATCTTAACTTTTTTCAGCTTAAGAGGGGTTCAGTTTATGGAAGCCTGTGTTTGTCTTGGAGCTTAAAAAAAACAAGCAAGAAAACTTACAAATTTTCAAAACAGCAACTCAAAGAAATGTATCTCCTGTGAATCTGTATGCTTTTAGTATGAATAAGCAATGACCAAGATCTATAGCTTGTTAAAATCTAAGTAATTAGATTGTGGCTATTTAACAATAAGTTCAGAAGCACTAACACTCATTATGTATATAATCTGAAGGTGTTTTTTTTCTTTCCTATATTTAGACTACAAAGCCTTTAAAAGTTGTGATTTTAAATTGGGTCCATTTTGTAATGAAGACAAAGAAAACATTTATTTATGAGCTACCTGGATATAGTCTGACTATTTATTTTTTAGCATTCAATTCCCAACTAATGCAATCTCTGGTTGTTGCAGTCTGTTTCCTTTGTTTCTGCATAAGACTGAAGTCATGTATATTCTTTTTGCTTCAGGCTGAATTTTTTTCATCATTGGGATATAGTAACAATGGTGATTAATTACTCTTATATGTAAAAGGCATGGTACCCCCCATCCATACCTTGTCTTATTAAAACATGTAATTCTCATGTACAACTGGACTCTTTGAAACAGTAAAGCAATATTTTCTAGGCTGCCTTTTAGTTTGCTAAGTTTAGGTGGAGAAATCTGCCAAATAATGACCCAGTTTCATATTACATTCTGTTGTGGTTGGATGCTATCTAATCCAGTATATCCATTTTCATCTTATACTCCGCAGGAACAAGAATTGTCGGGGTGCCAAGTAAAACAGATTTGGATGAAGCACTTCTGGAAAATATGCCACATGCTTTTGGGATTACATTTAATGACACTTTCTCTTACAAGTTAAAAATATATCTAATGTATGGAAATCCATTTCTGAAAGAGGACTTATTAGGTGACTTTTTAATATCAAATCCTACTGTGACAGTTTATATGGTTTTGAAAAGAAGAGACAGGTAGGGTTGGGTGGGCAAGAGATACCTTCGGTTTCCTGGGAGAGAGCAGATTAACATTCTATCACTGAGCTTGTATTAAATTTAGAGGTTGATTGTACAGCTCCACAGAATAATTCAGCATATAACTTTTGAGCTTTTGGGTCTAAAGGAATGACAGTTGGAGTGGAATAGGAGAGACAAGCACCGGATAATGAAGGCAAGGAAAAGGACTTTGCACTTGTAACGAAGACCCAGGTTTCTTAATTGACTTTTGGATTCAGGAAGTAGCTTTGAAATTAAGACCAAAGGAACAGAAAGTGTGAGGAGCTGGAGATACTGTATCCTAGTAGGGTAAAGACATATGAAGGCATCTTATCAAACACTGGAGGAAAAGCCTGAAAAGTCACACCAGTGAGGGGACAAAGATTTGCAGCCGCAGAAGGGTTAGGTCCTGTTTGGGGTCTTGTAAACTAGGCCAGATGTAGCCATTGAAGTACTTTAGTGAAGGCAAGCCTGAGGAAGGCTGTCTGTGATTAAAAGAGAGCACTCCCGACACAACCCAGATAACTTGAGGTGCAAGAAGTCTGTGGAAGATGGAATGAAACTATGTGGCTGTATAGGTGACAGTGGACACAGGAAAAGGAGGAAGGCTTATGGGTTAAAAGACACAGAGGACATAAAATTGGTGCAACTTTAATACTGTAGAACTTTAAACTGTAGTGCTTTAATACTACTCAAGTGCCATGTATAGACTAATATCATTCATGTGCCATGTGCAGACAAATGCCATTCACATGCTGTGTGCAGACAAATGCCATGTGCAGATCAATACCATTCATATGCCGTGTGCAGACCAATACCATTCACATGCCGTGTGCAGACCAATACCATTCACATGCCGTGTGCAGACCAATACCATTCACATGCCGTATGCAGACCAATACCATTCATGTGCCATGTGCAAACTAAAACCATTCACGTGCCCTGTGCAGACTCCATATTCTCCAGTGGGTTCTTGCAGAGTGCAGTGAATGAGAATCATGGGGACTGTTCAGATTGTTCTCAGAGGCAGGAGAATAAAAATGATACACAGAAGAGATAAGAAGGTAGAGACAGTAGAGCTACTTTAGATATTTATGGTGACTAGGAAGTCCCTTCTGGGATGGAGCAAATTTTTTTTGTAGGAGAATAGGGTAAAGGGACAAGTGGTCTTTACAGAAGAAAGTGTCATGGATCTGTGAGTCTTGTCCCTTCCAGCAGAAAGATTATCCAGAGACACTTAAATGCAGAATAGAAGCTGCATTCTGAATTCCACAGTGCAGGAAGGGCTACATGAAACTATTGGGAAGATGGTTTCTGAGACTTCCGGAATACAGGTGATGTCCTTCCCCATTTTCTGTTTCTCCCCCAGAAAGGGCTGTAGTCCTTTGTCTTAGTCATTCTGTATTCATGCAGTCACTTGTCAGGAGTCTTCAAACATTGCATCTATCTCATTAACGTGTCCACTCCCCTCGCCCCTGGTAGTGTGCATTTTACTATGATAATTCCAGGTTATTGTGGGACAAAATCTCTTCTTATGTACATATCCCACTTTAGGCTTCTAGGTACAGAACTGGTTGATTGGTGTGTGTGTGTGTGTGTGTGTGTGTGTGTGTGTGTGTGTGTGTGTGTGGTTTTGATATAGAAACCCCAAAGCCTTGTTTTTTGTGTCTCAGGAAGCTGGAGTTGCTTTATCCCTAGTCTCGTGGCATGTATTGGAGTAGCTGCTTCTTCTCTATGATAAACCCTTCATCTTAACATGTCTGCCTCATTTCAAAATTACTTTATTAGTTTGTTTGTTTTCTTGCTTGCTTTGGTTGAGATACGGTTATGATATACACTAGGCTAGCTCAGAAGCCCATTATTTTTCTGCTTCCCGAGTGCTAGGATTACAGGTGTACCACCATGCCTGTCTTCTGTATGAGGTTAAAAGTTCTGACTAGTAGAGTCTCTTCCCCATTGTGGTTGATGTCAATATGCAGGTGAGGGCAGGCACAAGATAAGACAAGGCCTGTGGTTGGGCAGTGAAAAAGATAGGTGGGGACAGAGTTTTGGAAAGGCAGGAGAGATAGGAGAGAAGGAGAAAAAAGGATGGAGGATGACCCACCCCCTTGTTGCATTAAATAGCCACAGGTAATTATGAATACCTTATAAGGGATGGATTAGTATAGGACAATTTGTCTTATCTAGGTGGGCAGTTTATATCAGTATCAATTGGCTTTGAGTGTATTGTGTGGATGTTTTGTGGAGTGAGAATTTACTGATATAAATATGACTGATGAATTACAAACCCCAGGGGTTTTGATTTTGTTGGGTTGCTAGGAATTGTGACTATAACCATAGGGGGCAGAAGTTAGGAATGTGGGAAGATTCTGAATCAGAGAGTGGCGGGAGGGCGGCCACTACTGGAGACAGAGAGTATAGCAGGGAGTGGCATGGCGCTGTGTGGTGCCATCCCTGCCTTTGTATAATATTTACCACCACACCCCATCTTTTCCTCTCACGTTGTTGTTCCTCATTCCTGATCTGCCTCTATCCCATAACGATGGCTATGCTTTTCCCTTGTGCTTACAGCTCATTGCTGGGATACATATCCTCACGTTTTCTGTTCACTGTCCAAATACTGGAAACGAGGCTTTGTGGCTTTGCAGACCGCCCTTAATGCTGCTATTATAGAAGTAAGTTCTCGGTTGGAAAGCCCTGGTGGTTGACTTCAGAGGTGTCGACATCTTAATGAAAGATGATACCAGTTCATTTGCCCCACACTAACTAAATGCCAAGGCTGGGAAATTCATAAAGGGAACTGCTATTTTTTCATAGCTCTCAAGTCCAGCAAGCATACGGTGAGGCCACAAGCTCACACCTCACCTCACGGCTGTCACAGCCTAGCAATTTTCACATAGCTGAAGGGATAAAAGGGCAAAGAGAAGAACACTGTGTTCTCTCTTGGCAGAGGAGCAAAAGGGCAAATTGCACATTAGGACATACTCGCCAAGCTTTTGATAAGTCACTCCTCTATCCATGAGGGTGGGTGAGGCCTCCGTGACTTACTTCCCCAAACATCCTACCTCTGACATCACGCTAAGGATGAAGTTTCTGCATGCATTGTAGAGGAGTACATTCAAACTAGTAATTATGTAGACTTCAGATTTTATGACAGAATTTTTAGACACCACCCCCGATTTACAATTTCCTTTTTCTTTTTATTATTTTATTTATTTATATTCTAGTTGTTGTCCCCACCCCTCTCCTTGGTTCCCCCCACCCCGTCCCAAATTTACTCTTCTGATTCCTCCTCCCACTTGCCTGGTTCTATAATGCTTCACAGAACCCTGCAAGCCAACACAGCCAGTTCTCTGTAACGGTGAACATTTTGTGGTACTGGACCACATCATTCCAACCACCCAAGCACAGCCTCCAAAGGCTTATTCCCGATTTGTCAAACGCTATCCTGTAATTTCCCTTTGACTTTGTCTTTCTCTAGGTCACAACAAACCACTCTGTGATGGAGGAGCTAATGTCCATCAACGCAATCAATATGAAGACATTGCCTTTTATTTCTAAAGAATTTTTTCAGTATGAAATCTTTATCTTATTCTGCTTGCTTTATTTCTCCTCCTTTGTATATTTTGCATCACGCAATGTTACTAAAGAGAGAAAACAGCATAAGGAGTTCATGAAAGTAATGGGTCTACAAGACTCTGCATTCTGGTGAGTAGGGGAGAGATCCAAACCAGTCGAAGTGTCACTGTTTTTACAATGTTGCTGCTTAAATTTGACAGGGCTACTTGTTCACTCTCTCCATTAAACTTAGTCTTTGTTAAATCTTGCATGGAAGATAGGTGGAACTCACTGAGTATGATTCCAGTGTCAGCTTTTCCTTTGCAACCTCTCCGATCGAGGCGCTGTCACCAAGGTTGTAGATGAGAAAAGTAAAGGCGAAGGAAAACAAAGCAGTTAGCTGCCCAGTGTCAGGGAGACGATGAATGCCAGCGCCTGGCTTCAGGGATGGAGACCTGGTGGCATTTCTGCCTGATCTTCTCCTAGCTGACTTCTCCGCACTTCGTCATGCGAAGAAAACAGCCTTGGAAAGCAGCGGTGGTGTTCATGGGCGTGGCCAGCCAGGGACCTTTTGAAGCCCTGAGTTAAATGATGCAGTATAATCAGGACATAAGATATAAGCCGGTGGGTAGGGAGGGCTTAACAGGACCTGAATTACACACTAATATGTGTGCCTCTCCTCACCCCACAAGCCCTTCAAAGTAATTGTGAGATGCATGTATATGTTTGTATGTGCACATGGACACGTCTAATTCATGTATTTGTGACATTATAAAGGTGAGCGCCTTTCACAGAAGTAAAGACCTATGAAAATAGTGAGGGTTTAGCTGATAGACATGCAGATGATACAAGGTCTAAACTCCTCAGCAGCAAAGCGCAGAACTTGGTATCTGTAAAAACATGTATTGCCAGGTGTAACGGGGAAAAAAAAATCACATTTGTTTTAGCTCAAGAGAAACGTGACATGTTTTGGTATTGATTCTTAAGGGACAATTCTCAGTATATTCCTCAAATCAAGAAAACATTTGTTTGGGCCAACAGTGCAGGTGTGTAATCTTGGCATCGGCAGGTGGGCACAGGAAAATGGGAGTTTCTGAGCTGCCTGAGATGTACAGGGTCACTGAGACCCTTCCTCACAAACCAAAGCTAATGAAAACTCAGACACCACTTAAAACACAGACGAACAAAAACCCTCCCCCAACCCCCCCAGCCCACTATGTGTATGGTAAAGCTTCATGGACAGGATGAATCATTATTTATTGATCAGTTTAGCTGCTCATACGTTCCCTGAAGTAAAGTTTTGGTCCAGAAACCAAAGATAATTTTAGTTTTAATATATGCGGATTAGGAAACAGAAAAAGAGTAAACCATGTCTTTAAAAAGTGAGACTTTGTGTGTGTGTGTGTGTGTGTGTGTGTGTGTGTGTGTGTTGGAGCATTGGAAATGACAAAGGAGTGGATGTATGTCCTGCTGTTCAGGTCCATTAGGAGGGAAGAGAGACTCTGTACCAGGGTCTCCTTTTGGTTCAAGGCAAGTCCTAGGGGGCAGATGCCCAGAGTCATCTTAAATTAGGGAGGCACCAGCAGGCTGGCATGAAAACCAAGGAGAAACCTTGGTTTGAATTTGAATTCTGACACTGATCTCATTTTCAGGATGATTCTTAGCGTGCATATAAATTAAGACCCAGAAAAATGCATTGATATGTACATCCTCAGGACTAAGATAGAAAATGCTTTTGAAGAATCTTTTCCAGGTATCAGATATCTTTTGGAAATGGCTTCTATTAAGGCCATAATGTGGTGCACATATTTTTTCCAAGCGAGATTTTGTATGTGTTTATTAATATTGTCATTCCTAACCCACCCCATAGCTCTTTCTCTTTTCAAGTAATTAATGTCTTTATTTCACAATTCTGTTTTTTTTTTTTTTTTTTTTTTTTACTTCTACCTTAAAGCAGTCTCTTCTATACCTAGGAAGTAAATTTACAGAATAAGTTACACTTTAAAAAAAATGCTGATGTTTCTAACACAGCCTGATTCATTATAACAGTATAAGATTAGAAATTAAAAGCAGTAAATCCAGACAAACATGTTTGAGTGGGGTGCAGGGTGGCGGAGCATGCGCCCTTTGCCACATTCTGCAGGAGATGCGTCCTTGTTATCCATACGGTTTTAAACAGAGGAAAGACGCCTGGACACAGTTAATGCCTGCCATTACATTTGTATCTCGTTAATGACGTCTTTTGAGACATTTCCCACACCCGTTAACTAGTGAGAGGGACTAGAGTTTTATTATTTGTAAATGAGAAGCTTGGGCTCGTGCACCCATAGACTCTTGTCTCATCTAACGCCTGTTGTTCTTTAGGATCTTAAAAAATGTGTGGACGTCAACACATCTAAAGCCAAATAATACAAGAGTGTAAAGATGTAAGGGTATCCATTTAGGTAAGGGAATAACAGGGCTAAGAAATGTGTGACGGCACTGGCAGAGTCGCAGGTTCTCCGTTTCTGGTCAGAAGAGTGGCAGTGTTGCCTGCAGAGGTCCTCAAGCTTTTCGTGCTTGTGGAGACCTTTGATTAACATTTGACTGGCCATTTGATTGACATTTGACTAATCATTTGATTGACATCTGTCTGCCAATTTGTGACCATTTGATTGACATTTGACTGAACATTTGATTGGCATTTGACTGACCATCAGGTCTTAAGTCCCCTTTCAGCTTTACAATTAGGGTCATTTGGTAATATCTGAAAACAAAACAAAACAAAACAGATGACTTAAACTTCAATTCAGTAATTTCAATTTAGAAAGATTCTTCTAGATCTTACATAAGAGCAAATGTAATAGAATTCTTTGCATCATTGTCATGGAAAGAAAAATGGGAACCAATTACCTAATTTCAGAAGAACACTAGAATGTATTAACATAGCGAAATATCATAAGCTCTGTTTATAATAGATAATGTTGGTTGATAAAGGCAAATTACACATCATACCCACAGCATGCAGCATATGGTTTGGACCATACCTGTAGTGTTTATGCAATAGATGCATATGGATACCTGGCCCTCAGGCGCCAGCAAGGCCATGTTTTGGTTCATAGTCTCTTAATTGACTGTGACAATCTTTCCATGGGTTGGTGCCACACTAATTAGTACCTGCCATTACGGTGTGGTAATGGCAGTCAGAATGCATGGGATTCATAAGTGGAACGTTTGTCAAAGTGATTACGGGAGTGGGGGATGGAGAATTATGCTGAAGAGGAGCACACGCAGTGCACTTCTGCTGTGTTATCAATACATCGTTATTAAGCCACATATCAGAGCAATAGTATTGTACTTTGGATGCTTTGGCAGATCTAAAGATTTTTTATTTAAAGGGCTAACTAACTTGAATGCCTTTTGTTTTTGTTTAGGCTGTCCTGGGGCTTACTCTATGCTGGCTTCATCTTTATTATTTCCATATTCATTGCGATTATCATAACATCTACCCAGACTATCGTGATGACTGGCTTCCTGGTCATATTTACACTGTTTTTCTTGTATGGATTATCCTTGGTAAGTGTATGCTTTAATTGCCACCGTTTACATGTTATGTCTTAGCTATCTGCAGCAAATATTAATTCTACAGGATGTTAGGAAAACACTCTGACATGTCCAGTGTGTGCATATGTATGTGTGTGTGTATGTACATACTATGTGTGTATGTGTGCACACACATCTGTTTGCCTGAGAAAAAGCCAATGAGTATAAGAAACTAATGTAAAACCAAGTAAATCAGGCCTCTCTGTTTTCTTGTGTATCAATCACACAGTGAAATGGTGCATCCAAATTTTTTTATAAGTCTTTTAATTGAGATCTTTTAGAATTTTAATTCTGAAACTTTTGATAAAAACCCAGCTTGCTAAGCTACCACTGCCACTGCTCAAGTTTGCTCTTTATTTATATTTTATCTTCTTTATTGGATAGTTTATTAATATCCAGAGTTAAAAAACAGGAAGAGTGGAAGGAACGGAGAACAGCTGTCTTAGTCAGGGTTTCTATTCCTGCACAAAAATCATGACCAAGAAGCAAGTTGGGGAGGAAAGGGTTTATTCAGCTTACACTTCTAAATAGCTGTTCATCACCAAAGGAAGTCAGGACTGGAATTCAAGCAGGTCAGGAAGCAGGAGCTGATGCAGAGGCCATGGAGGGATGTTACTTACTGGCTCGCTTCCCCTGGCTTGCTCAGCCTGCTTTCTTATAGAACCCAGGTCTACCAGCCCAGGGATGGCACAACCCACAATGGGCTGGGCCCTCAGCCCCTTGATCACTAATTGAGTAAATGCCTTTCAGCTGGATCTCATGGAGGCATTTTCTCAATGGGGAGGCTCCTGTCTCTTTGGTAACTCCAGCTTGTGTCAAGTTGACAGACAAAGCCAGCCAGTACACCAGAATGCAGCCAGTTTGTAGACATGTTTGACTATAGTCATTAAGGTAACTCTCGAATCATTGGTAAAGGCCACAGTGAAGGATTAAACTTTATGGAGGTGCTATTCTAGTTGTTGTTGATAGCTCTCACACGAATTAGACACAAGAAAGGGATGTAAAAGACCCACACCATATCTTATGTCATTCTTTTTTCCCACTTTTCATTTATTGAAAATAGATCCTTTTCCCATAAAATATATCCTGATTACAGTTTTTCTCCATCTACTCCTTCTGGTTTATCCCCAACACCCCCTCCAGATCCACTTCCTTTCTGCCTCTCATTAGTAAAGAACAGGTTTCTCAGAGATAGAAACAAAACATGACCAATTAAAATATAATAAGACTGTATGACATGTGTAAGTTCTCCTGTCTGTGTACAAATATTTACATGTTCTGTGTGGTCTGAACGCAGAAGCTCAGAAAGCTTACAAAAGACAAAACAAAACAAAAAAGATACCATGTTTCTTTGTTGAAAAAGAAAAAGGATACCATGTTTTTTTGTTGAGAAAGAAAAGAAAGAAAAAAGATAACATGTTTCTTTGTTGACCCACGTCTTGAAGATAAAGTGGAAAATGTTCCACTAACCTTTTCTTTATTGTTCTTAGTTGAGCTCTGTGGGAGAATGCTTAATTTCTTTTGTTTATGATGATCTTACTTAACTTCAAAGACATATTTGCACAAAACCTTTGTTTAAGATCTGCAATATTATATATCTATATAAATATATATAAAATAAGAGACTCTGTATGTGGGAGAGCAGGAGTATTTTTGTATTAGAAGAGGCCTATTCACAAAAAGTTGTTTTCTGAACTAGGAGAAAAAAAAATGACAATTTTTTGAGTGCCAACTTCGAAAGTGTGTATTACCTTGTAGAGAAAAAAAACCCCTACAAAGCAGGGTTTTAGAGCTATTTATGTAAATGTTGAGATTTTGCACTAGTTTTTAATATATCAGTGCTTGTTTGATGGAAACTTCTAGCGGGTGTGTTGAAACTTGGAGAAATGTTGAGTTTCGGTCTGAACAGAGCAGTGGGGGTGTCCCCCCCACGCCACCCCCTGGGTCTCAGATGGCCCCCACTTTGCAGGAAGCCAGTGCCACGCCCCTGTAAGACGATGGATACTTCTGCCCAGACAGGCTGTGAACAGTTACACATTCCCTGCCGAAGGGGACCCGTGTCGTCCCTCTGGGTTATAGTTGAGTCAGGACCCCCCCTTACCCCCACAGAGGCACCCAGTTCCAGATGCCTTTCCCAATATGAAAATAAACTGTTACCGAAGGAAAAAAATATAATAAGACGAAGCCAAAACTGTCATATCGACATTGGACACAGCAACCCAGCGGGAGGAAAAGAGTCCCAAGAGCAGGCACAAGAGTCAGACCTGTTCATACTCACAGCCAGAAGTCCCATGAAAATACTAAGCTCCAAGCTGTAATGTGTACACAGAGGTACAGACCCACGAAGGTCCTCATACTTGCTGCTCCGTTCTGTGGGCTCATGCGTTGACTGCTTAGTTGATTCAGGGGGCCTTGTTCTCCTGATGCCCTCCTCAGGATCTTACAGTCTTTCTGCATCCTTTACTATGGGGTTTCCTGAGTCGGGGGTGGGGGCGGAGATTTGCTGGGGGAACTGCCATTTAGACTTTCCAAATAATGTTTGGCTGTTTGCATCTGTTCCCATTTGCTGCTGGAGGAAGGCTCTTTGATGACGACTGGAAAGACAATCTATCCCATTTCCCCTCCCAGGGATATCCATGCCTTCCCCTACAGGCCTCCTCTTTACCTAACCTCTCTGGATCTATGGGGGTGTAGCTTGGTTATCACTTAACTGATATCCATTTACAAGTAAATATATGCTGCATTTATCTGTCTGGGTTTGGGTTGCCCCCTCAGGATGATTTTTTTTTCTAGTGCTATTCACTTCCTTGAAGATTTTATGGTGTAATTAAAAAAAAAAAAAAAAAAAAACAGCTGAGTAATATTACATTGTATAAATGTACCACTTTTTCTTTACCAGTCCTCTGTTAAGAGACATTTAGGTTATTCCCAGTTTTAGTTCTAGGACAGCCAAGGGTTATACAAAGAAATGCTGTCTTGGAAAACTGAACAAAATCCAACTGTCCAACCAACCAACCAACCAACCAACCCACTAACAAACAACAACCAAACATCAACCAACCAACCAACCAACCAACCAACCAACCCACTAACAAACAACAGCCAACCAACCAACCAACCAACCAAACAACAACCAATCAACTAACCAACCAACCAACCAACCACCAACCAACCAACCCACTAACGACCAATAACCAACAACCAACAACCAACCCACTAACAAGCAACAACCAATCAAACAACAAGCAACCAAGCAAGCAAGCAACCAACCAAACAAACAATAACCAACCCACTAACAACCAACCAAATGAGCAGTCAAACAACCAAACAACAAACAACCAAACAAGTAATTAAAAGGAAGACTGAAACCACAGTGAACAAGGCTGAGCAAGTGTCCTGTGGTACAAGAAGTATTTAGGTTATTTGCTCAAGAGTGATATAGATGAATTCCTAGCTATTTCAGGAACTGCCATGCCAGGTTGATTCCCACAGTGACTGTACAAGTTTGCAATTCCACCAGCCATAAAAGGGCATTCCTCTTGCTCTGCATCTTTGCTGAATGAGCTATCATTTGTGTTAATGAGTATAACCATTGACAGGTATAAGATGGAATCTCCAAGTAGTTTTGATATGCATTTGAATTCTCTGTTTAGACCTGTCTCCTTTTAAAATTGGATTATTTGTTTGCTTGTTTAATATGTAATGTCTTGATTTTTTTTGTATATGTTTTGGATATTAGTCCTCCAATACCACATGATATCTCATTCACATCGAAATTGGGAATGATGAGCCCCCAGCAGTTCTTTTATTGTTCGGCATTATTTCTTTATTTGTTTTCTGTCTTTCCATATGAAGTTGAGAATTGTCCTTTCAATTTCTGTCAAGGATTGTGTTAGGATTTTGATGAGGATTGTGTTGAGATTGCTTTTGGTAGACTGACCATTTTTCCTATGTTAACTCTACTGATTCATGAGCATGTGAGATCTTTCCATTTCGTCTATAATATCTTTCTTCGAATCTTTTTTTTTGTTCTAGTGGGCTTTTACTGAGATAAATTAACAAAAAGAAACAATCAGGATTTGACCAATCATCTTTTCTGAACCATGTAAGAACCCCTTAATGACTCAGGACCATAGACACGTACATACAGTGTAACACATCCCAACAAAAACAGACCCTCCCACTGGAACATTTGCCGATTACACAGAAGGGCAATTTTCCCTTTCCCCAAATGTTTCCAAATTTTTAAGTTCCTACTGTTAAAAGTGGAACTGGTCCCTTGTGGCTAGGACCATTAGAATTTTTTTATTTTTTTATTTTTACTGAACAAAAAAATGTGTGTTTTTTTTTTTTTTCCTAATTAGTTGTGTTTCAAAAAAGAGAAGTGACTCATCTTCTCCTGGCACCCCTCCCCAAGAAGCACTGGTTAAAAATCAGCAGCCTGAGTCTTACTACCCCAGGCCTACCCCTTCCTTTCCCTGCCCAGCTCTGTTTCCTGGAGGTTCAGATACACTTCTGTTGGCTCCTGTCAGCTGTGGAGGGGCAGAGGCCAGGCCAGGCTAGCACCTCACACTTACTTCTTTGTTCCAAAGGTGAGATTTTACATTAAAGAAGAAGATAGATTTGCTTTGGGAGTTTAAAAGAAGATCTTTATGCATATGAAGGAGAACTGCAAACTCAAAGTCTCTCACATGCTTTGTTAGAGTCACCCCGAGATATTTTATATTCTTTAAGACCGGTGGAAAAGGCGTTAGTGGGATTTTCTGGGGGCATTTCCACAGAGGCAGAGAGCCTATGGTCCATTCTTGACAATCTCCACATACCACCCTTCCCACACCCTTTCGTTTTTTCCCCTCACCCACCCCTCTCTCCACCCTTCTTGGAAGAGTGACTTCTGTATGTTTTCATCTTCTTGGATGTTTCCTGCAGAAGTCCTGTGTATGGATGATTGTCCTTAGTATACCAATTTAGCTTTGCTCAGCCTCCCCAATATTGCTTTTTTACCCTATTCTTGGACCATCTTTCAGCTTTCCCTATCTCTTCCATAACAATGATGATGATGATGATGATGATGATGATGATGATGATGATGATGATGTTGATGATGATGATGATGATGATGATGATGTTGATGATGATGATGATGATGATGATGATGATGATAAAATGGAAGACAGGAAGGGAATACAAAAGGAAAAGAAAATACCTGTGGAGGGTCAAACAGAGACCTTTGACCTCCTCCTGCTTTCCCCGTGATAATGTCTTGTATGAGTAATGAGCTTGGTTTCGCCAATGGTTCTGAAAGTTCTTGTCAGTAACAGCCAATGTCTTCTCTCTTTCAGATAGCTCTGACTTTCCTGATGGCCGTTCTGTTACAGAAGGCCGTCTTTACCAACCTCATTGTATTTCTCTTTACCCTCTTCTGGGGGTGTGTGGGGTTCACAGTACTGCACAAAGAACTCCCCTCCTCTCTGGAATGGGCTCTGAGCATCTGCAGCCCCTTTGCCTTCACATCTGGGATGGCCAAGGTAAGAACAGAGGTTACTAATGATGCTTCAAGAGGAATTAATCCATGACAACTCCTTATAGTCCATTCTGGTCTTAATGGTGTTGATAAAGAGCATTTACTGTTGTAAATTTCTCACCACACAGATACCAAAAAAAAAAAAAAAAAAAAAAAAAGCCATTACATAAAAGAGTTAAAAATCTCATTTATTAAAAAAAATTGCTATAATGTTGACTAGAAATGCAAGCAAAGGGAAACTTTCAGCATTTTGCTATTAAACATGTTTTGTTCCAGTAGACATCTCAGCTTCTCGGTTTGTGAAGAAATCTCCTTTATTGTGAATGGATACTTTCTCAACACTTTCTCTGTATCTACTAGAGCGATTACCCCCCCCCCCCACTTTAGTGTGCTGTATGCAGAATCACATTGATTTATTTTCAAATATTGCCTCAGATTTGCATAGATTGACTATTACTTGGTATACCTTTATTAAAATATTTCCTTAATAAGTTAACCTGCAAATTTAATTATTGGTTGTATACCAACTTATTTATGGGTTTAGGAATTTATTATTATTATTGTTTGAATCTTAGATTATCTTCCTGGATTACAACTTGAATGGTGTAGTATTTCCTGACCCTTCAGGAGAATCATATGTAATGTTAGCGATATTTTCTATATTGGCTTTTGATGCTCTTCTCTACTTGGTTTTGGCCTTGTATTTTGACAAAATATTGCTCTGTAAGTATTTGGATTTTTCGTTGATCTTTCAGTTATTGATTACATAGGAAAGTTGTTCTTAGGGTTGTATTAAAATAGCCTTAGTGGAGAGATTAAATGTCCAATCTCATTCTAAATGAATTTAGTTATATTTCACAGTAAGCAATATATATAAAATTACTCTAATTTTGAAATAATTATTTAAATAAAATTTGAAATAGAGTTTTATATTAATTAAGCTTTATTACTTTTTGTGTGTCCTTCCAAGAATTTTGAAAGAGTATGAAATTTATATCAAAACAATTAGAAAAGATAAAAAAGAGGCATGAGAGTAGGGGCAGAGTTCTGGGAAGAAGATGAGGTCAGCAGGTAGGTGCGCACAAGACAAAGTAGTAGAGGAGAGGAGTCTGACGACAGTAAGGAACATGCAAGTAAGAAGCTGACAATTAAAAAGCATTTCAGGGGGCTGCTCTTCCAGAGGTCCTGAGTTCAATTCCCAGCACCCACATGGTGGTTCACAATCACCTGTAATGGGATCTGATGCCCTCTTCTGGTGTGTTTGAAGACAGCTACAGTGTACTCACATACATGAAATAAATAAATCTTTTTTTTTTTAAAAGCATTTCAAAAGAAAACTTCAGGAATAAGCAGTAGTTAGTTCCTGTTATGGTTGTTTATTACTAGGTAGAAACATTTTCTAATAAAGATTTGTTCATAATTATTCTCAACATTTCCCCATCTTATTCATAATTAGAAATATATAGATTATGTAGCTAATTTTCTCTGTCTTGTAAATAACCAAAAGAATCTACATAAGCCCAAAGTCCCTCCACATGTACTGGAATCAGAATGCTCATCTCTACATGTGACTTCATTCATGCCTTTAAGTTTTAATAGTCCCCCTCACTTTGATAAATGTTCCCATTGTCATATATATTTCTAAATATTTCTATGCCTATGACTCATTGTTTCTGGCTTACATATGAAGATCCTTAATAACAAATAATATTTAACTCCTTTTGTATCAACTGAAAACTTTACAATATTATCTATATTCATCTTGAAAAATTAAAATTTCTGCATGTGTTAATTTTTTGCTCTTGGAACTAAATTTGAACTTGAAGATTTCAGTGTTATGCTTAATTAAATTGGCACAGTCAACCTGTGTACATTTGTAAGCATGCCTATAGTTATTTTATGTGAAATATTAATGATTGTGTTTCTAAAAGGTACTTGATTTCCCCTTCCCTCATAGATATTTTTAGATTACATTTTTCCAATTATTCGATTTATCTTTTGTTGAAAGTTCTATTATATTAATTTTTGCCATGTTACTTTAAATTTTCATTATTAGTTTTCTTTTGAATAGGAAATAGGAAATTTGAAGGAAAAATTGTATCGTGTTTGAAAGTTCAAAACATTTCTTCTTTTCTTAGCGGGGCTTCATCATTCATTCTATTGATGGATGCTTTATTGCTCTTACTAACTAGATGGGGCTGAGCACCGGAATGCTCCTCTGTTTTTCTTGAATTCAGCATCTTGTTTTCGAAAAATGACCAATAGGAATAAGGCCACCGAGAGAGATGTGGACTCCGAGCTTCCTTCTGATGAGTATTTTGAGCCCGTGGATCCAGAATACCAAGGCAAAGAAGCCATCAGGTAGGCGTATTCCTAGCTGCGCTAACACGGAGTAAAGGCTAAGGAATTGTTAACCTCCAGCTGTCACTGAGTCTGTGGCAAGTGCCGAAGGCATCTGCCTTTATCAGCGCCAGTCTGAGCCAGACACAGTCCCCTGTTATAATCAACTGTTTGTCTTAAATGGGTCTCAAACATAAAATTCCCACAGATCCTGCGTATATGGATGGTTCTCAATCTTTGGGTCGTGACATCCCCCGACCACAAGCAGAGCTGTTTGTCTACATTATAATTCATAACAGTAGTAAAATTACAGCTATGGAAAAGCAACACTGCTAGAGTTGAGGTTAGGGGTTCACCACAGCAGGAGGGACTGTATTAGAGTCGCAGCATTAGGAAGGTTGAGGACCATTGATCTGCCTGTTCTATCTTTGTGTTATCCTGTGTGACTGCCCGCTTCTATCTTCTGTGTCTGTATTAAAATTTCTGTTGTAGTTTTGCTTTGCTTCTTGAGACAGGTCTCTGTGTCACTCAGGTTGGCCTCAGATAATGATTAAATGACCTTGACCTTCTGTTCCTCTTTCCTCTGCCACCCAAGTGCTGGGGAGTGCAGGCTCGTGCCTCTGCGAGTGGCCAAAAGTTCTTTTAACACTGGGAAACTGGATCTATAGAAGGCATACAAAGAGAATGTCACGTGACAGTAGGGGCAGAGGTTCGAACATTTCCAGAAAAACAAACACCAAAACCAACCAACCAACCAACAAACAAACAAAACATACAAACAAACAAACAAACAAAACTCATATGACTGCCCCAAATGCAAATGATAGTTTTCAGCTCTGAAATCAGAAAACACTAGTTCCTCCTGGATGGGAGTTTCTTTATTCAAATAAAGTATTAAAAGCTAGTTACAAAAACACATAATGCTAATGAGTATTACAGCATGCCCCCCCCCACAAGCCATAAGAGTTAATCTCTTGTTTCTCCTTACATTCACCCAATAATCACACTGCTGTATATGCTGTATATGCTGTATATGCTGTAGTTGTGAGGCTAAAACCAAATGTCAGAGTGACCGAAGTCTAAATAATCTCATGTGCTCTCATGTTACTTATTATGAAGTGTTTTCTACATCTACCATTATATCTTTCTGTGCTTTAAAAAAAAACATGTGTACTGGATAATTAAGTACCTCTTTATTGTTTCAGAATAAGAAATATTAAAAAGGAATACAAGGGGAAGTCCGGGAAAGTGGAGGCGTTGAAAGGTAAAGAAAAATATTTCATTCTGTTTATCTGACTTAATTATGAGTACTTAGGCATCCAGAAAGAAAATGTAAATATGTCAACAAGACAAAAGCAGAAACAAAAACCAAAGACAAAAGCACAAGAAAGAAGCAAGAATAGAAATGACCTCACTGTACCTTCCGGACACCAATAATATTTCAGAATTCATTGTAAAATCCTTCCATATATTTCATGGATTTGCTGATTTTCAAAAATAAGATCAAACTGTGAAAATCATATCATTATTTTACTTTTTACCATAAACACATTTTTATATTTGTACTGTCAAGGAAAGAATTGCTAGAATCTGATAAAATTTTTAGACAGTCATGGAACTTACATAGTTCATATTTACTGA
Source organism: Micromys minutus (assembly GCF_963924665.1). Lineage (NCBI taxonomy): Eukaryota > Metazoa > Chordata > Mammalia > Rodentia > Muridae > Micromys > Micromys minutus. Next base: position 55,931,313 of record NC_137979.1, on the reverse strand, counting down.
TTAATGAAACTTTAGATAGTGAGTTAAATTAACAAATCAATGTTCCATGATTTATAATTTTGCATGATTAGGCATATTATAATACTAAATATGTTAGTTAAAGTTTTATGTAGCAAGCACTGAGCAAGCATCAATTAACAGCTACCCTTCAGAGGTAAGCTGCCTTTATTAAAAATGATATCCAGGCTGGGTGTGGTGACACCTTTTTCTTCCCCCCAATTTTATGAAAAACAGACTTATACAATATATCCTGTCTATGGTCTCCATTTCCTCTGTTTCTCCCAGTTCCTCCACACTCCCCTCCCATCTGGATCCAGTCTCTTTCTATCTTTCATCAGAAAAGAGTGAGCATCTAAGAGATAACAAAACCCAGCGAAATAAAATACACAGTATATAAAACCAAAGTCGTCACACTGAATTTAGACAGGTCAAGCCCATAGAAGGGAAAGAGCCCCTAGAGAAGGCGCCCAGGAGACCCTAAATTGCTAATTACCCTGAAAGCTGTAATCTACATGCTGAGGACCCCTGTTGGCTTTGTTTGCTGATCCAATTGCACTGTCAGTTTAGAGGAGCTCCTTTGCCAGGTATCCTCCGATCCACCTCCTCTGTTCTGAGGGGTTCCCTGATCTCTGAGTGAAGGATTTGATAGAGATATTCCATTTAGAGCCCTATGTTCCAAGGTTTCTCCCTCCCCTCCCCTTCCCTCTCTCTCCCCCTCCTCCCTTCTCTCCTCCTCCCTCTCCCCTTTTTCCCTCTCCCCCCTCCCTCTCCCCCTCCTCCCTGTCCCCTTCCTCCCTCTTCCCCTCCTCCCTCTCCTCCTTCTCCCTCTCCCCCTCCTCCCTCTCCCCTTCCTCCCTCTCCCCCTTCTCCCTGTCCCCTTCCTCCCTCTTCCCCTCCTCCCTCTCCTCCTCCTCCCTCTTCCCCTCCTCCCTCTCCCTCTCCTCCCTCTCCCTCTCCTCCATCTCCCTCCTCTCACTCTCCCTCCCCACACTCTCCTCTCTCTCCTCCTTCTCCTCCCTTTCCCTCTCCTTCTTCTCCCTCTCCCTTTTCCTCTCCCTCTGCATAAAGAATGGCTGTGGGTCCCAGGATCTGCTGCAGGAAAAAGCTTTTCTGATGATGTCCGATTTAGGCACTGATCTATGATATAGTAAAATGTCATTTTTATTGTTACATTTTCTTTTTAAAGACCAGCTTTATTTGGTTTTACCCTAGGTCTTTGGGAAACCTACTCTCTAGTTCTTGGTCACCGAACTTGAGGTTGTTGAGTATGAATTCTATCTTGTGAAATGGGTCTTAACAGTCAGATCAGAAATTGGTTGGTTACTCCCACAAGCTTAGTTCCACCATTATCCTAGCACAATCTGTGGGAAGGGGGCTGTAAATCAAAGGTTCTGTAGCTGGGTTAGTGTTTCTGTTGTGAACATCGGGGTGGAAGTTCTATGCAGGTACCAGCTCTTCCTCTCCATGGTTAGTGAGTTGTGTGGGTGTTATCTTCAGCAATGGTGTCTTGGTGTCAGTTTGTGGAGAGCAACTTACAGTCTTGGCAACAGTCTGGGTCCTTTGGAGATTTCAGTGGAATCCCTCCCACCAACAACTCAATTGGGTCTATTGTATCGGTACCCGGAGAAGCTTTGCTTGGTAACAAGACGGGGCCAGTTGGGTCTCCATCTCCCTCATCACTCAGAGTCTTCATTGGCCTCTCTTACATATATTTTCGGTTTCCATGGCACTAGGTCTCCACACCACCCTCATAATACTTTCTAAACACAGGGATTAAAGGAATCTTCCACCACACCTAGCACAGCATTGCTTTTGACTGATCTGTCTTTTTACAAATTATTAATTTGAAATGTAATCTGTTAGTCTTTATTTTATAAAGGTTTTGGTCCATTTCAGATTTGTGCTAGTCTCTGGATCCTAAACAAATACCATATTGTATGTATTTTACCAATGCCAGTGTGTCACTAGCATTAATTAAGTTACCATGTTCTTCAAGTGTTAATGCAAAGCATTGTTAAATTCATCATGAGGTTCAGTTGTCTTGTTCTGCGTGTAGGACCAGTCCCGTCTCATACTCTATTACTAACAATGCTAAGCTCTTGTACTAAAACAGGCTTGTGCTTTGATATCTACGAGAGTCAAATCACAGCAATTCTGGGTCACAGTGGAGCAGGCAAATCTTCATTGCTAAACATCCTCAGTGGACTCTGTGTTCCAACTGCAGGTAAGCAGAAAGCAATTCCTCACAGAAAAGGATCTGATAAGAGAAGGGGGTGGATATATATGCCTGCCATTTAAGATTCTATGGCTCCATGATTATCTAAGGAGGTTTCCTAGAACTATAGGATTTTGAATGGATTTCCCCCTTCCCAGATTTCATGGGACTCTCTTGTATCCCACTGCGTGTTACCTCAGACAGATAACATAGTGCTTATAACAGGCTACATAGTACTTCTCCTGAGAATAGTAACTGTTAGCAAAGTTGCAATTTTATGTATTTATGAGTGGATGCCACAATTTTGTTGAAGGAGGTCTCCAAATATAACGGAATGTTACCTTGGTAACCTTGAAATATTTTCATTTCTCCTTTTCAGGGCTAGTCACAGTCTACGACAAAAACCTCTCTGAAATGGAAGACTTTAAGGAAGTCCGAAAGATGATTGGTGTTTGCCCTCAACACAATGTTCACTTTGATGTACTCACTGTGAAGGAAAACCTCACCCTCTTTGCCAAAATAAAAGGGATTCTTCCACAGAATGTAGAGCAGGAGGTAGACTATGTGCCTGCACTATCACTGTTTCCAATTATTCCCCATGTTCAGCCATGACCACAGAATCCTCTCAGCCATTTATCCACCTTCCTATGAATGATCCTTAGGCAAAGATATCCTACAAAAATACCTTCTCTAACGGACAGTTACTTTTGTAAAAATATGGATCCGTTTGTGTTTTGGGCTTTGTGTGTTTCTTGTGCAGGTCCAACAAATCGTATTGGAATTGGACATGCAGAATATCCAGGATGATCTTGCTGGACATTTAAATGAAGGACAGAAGAGAAAGCTCACCTTCGGGATTGCCACCCTAGGAGCCCCTCGAGTAAGTAAGACGAGGCACAGGGAGAACGGAGGTTGCAAGAGTCTCAGTAAGCGCCACGCTCTTCTACCATGAATCTTGGCAGAGCTTTTAGCTCTCATAGTGTATCAGGCAAGAACCGGCTTTGCTTATATCTACAATGACATACTGCGGTTATTTCTGTTTGTTGTTTTCCACGCTATTATGTGGAATAGGTAACGTGGAGCGGCCCTATATTGACTATCCTTATTCTTTATAGATTTTGCTCTTGGATGAACCTACTGCAGGACTCGATCCCTTTTCGAGGCAGCGAGTGTGGGGTTTCCTGAAGGAACGCAGGGCAGACCGCGTGGTCCTCTTTAGTACTCAGTTCACGGATGAGGCTGACATCCTGGCTGGTAACTGATAACTTTATTGCAGTGTCATCATGAGAAATTTGGGAAATTTACATGTGACCTTGATTCCTAGGGTTAGGAGCCCTGTTCTCATTACCTTAACTCCAAAGCATTCTAGAGGATATCGGAATCCACTCCTCGCCTGGAGTTCCGCACTGGCTGTACATTTGTTGGGTTGTGGCCAGTGGAGAAAACTTGTGGCTGTTTTCAGATCATCTGTATGTCTACTTAAACTCCCAAATCTCTGATATATGTTTACGTGAAAACTAGCTGCCTGTTCCTTATCACCCAGACAAAGAATACCCATTTTCCCTTTTAGGAAGTGTGGGAGGAAACTTAAAAAGATTAGCGTTGGGGCCTCCAATTACATAAATTTTAAGATGCGTTTGAAAATTTGAAATGTCCAGGAGGCACGGTCATGCTTCACAGAGCACACCTTTGGAATTCTGAACTTTCGTTTCTTGCTTTTCTTTGATAGAGAGAACAAAAGAATAATTGATAATGTGTTTTGTTTTCTCAGACAGGAAAGTGATCATCTCCAATGGGACTCTCAAGTGCACAGGGTCTTCTGTCTTTCTGAAGAGAAAATGGGGTCTTGGATATCACTTAAGGTATAGAATTTTTGAGAAAAGGCTAAATAGATAATTTTTTAAAAAGATCTGTTCTTTCTTTACTTGTATCTGTGTGCCATGCATGGTTGTGCCCGAGGAGGTCAGAGGAAGACATTGGGTCCCCTGGAAATGGAGTTTTAGGCCGCTGTGAACTGCCTGACTTTGGTACTGGGAGTGAAACTCAGGTCCTCTGGAAGAGTCTCAAGTGCTGCTAACCACTGAGCCATCTTTCCTGCCCAATATGTATGCTTTCATAGTGGTACACCAGAGATGCACATTTTGAGAATAGGTCCCAAGCCTTATATCTGAAAATATGGATTGAGATCTGTTTAGTAAACCAGTTTATCTATTTTCCTGGCTTCCTGTAATCTGTACCAATGTCAACTACAGCAAACCAAAGCTCTGTGTTCAGCATAGCGATGTGTCATCATTGCCCAGGTTGCTGTCTGTGCAGCCTAAACTCTGACCTCTTCCTTCTCCATCTTTCTCACCGAATCCAGAGAATACTGTAGTATTTTCATTCGTTCTTAAGACTCCAAGGCAGTACTTTCAGAAACGAGTATAAGTAGGAAATTAAATATGATTCCAGAGAGTTGTGTCAACTGTGTAGGCTAAGCGGATTCTAAAAGACAAAATCCCCGCTGATAAGCAAAACAAAAATGTTTTGATAGTACACGAATATCTCCATTCACTGTCAGGTGCACTAATTACTTTCCCTTGGAAATTTCTGAATAATGCCATTCTCCCTGTCTCCTCATATTTATACTACATACATAACATTAACTGCAATGAGTATGTATTTGGAAGGTAGCCATGTTTATCTCTGTACCACCAACACTACTCTCTCTCTCTCTCTCTCTCTCTCTCTCTCTCTCTCTCTGTGTGTGTGTGTGTATGTTAGCAGATTGAAAATGTACTCATTTGTCATGATTTTGTCTTGAAATCCTAGTTTGTTTATGAATGAAACCTGTGACTCAGAACAGTTAGCATCCTTCATCAATCACCACATCCCTGATGCTAAATTAAAAGTGAAAAACAAAGAAAAGCTTGAGTACATTTTGCCACTGGAAAGGACAAGCAAGTTCCCAGGTAACATCAATGACTATGACGGAAGAAAATTAGAGAACAACTTTGAATTTTGTCATCATTTTTGCGATTTTGTGGATTCACATTTTGTCTTAGTCTTTCTTATTCAACAAAAGTTAGGATGCAGATTTGAGTGCACCAGAGTTACTCGATCATTGGTCAGTGGAAGCCCCAGCAGGGAGGAGCCATGAAAGAGGACAGAGAAAAACCTAGGAAAGCTTGCATTCTTGGGCAGGGTTCCACGGGAATTGGGGGGGCAACAGAAACTTAACACCATTGGCGGAAAATCAGAGTCCGTGTCTTCTCTGCTGTGCCAGTGGAGAGCTGGGGAGAGATTCATTTCCCCCATTTATCATCAGTTAAGGGACACACTCAGGAATATTAACTCTTCATCCTTTTGGCTTGCTCTGGAAATTAACTTATCATGCATCTAAGGTCAGAGAAAAGATCTCATCAGGTAGATGTTTAGTAAGCCGATTTACTGTGGCTGGGGAGGACAGTAGAGGTGAGGATGTGACAGGAAGGTCTTTGGCACAAGTATCTCTGTATTTTCATTTTATTGTACATGCATGTATGTTTCGAAGGAAAACATAGTTTATTTATTTAACGTGGGCATATATATATATATATATATATATATATATATATATATATATATATATATATATTTGATGAGTAACCCTACAAAGCACAAACTGTGTGTACAGAGTAGGCTGAGTACTTTCTTCATGCTCCGTGTATGTGTGTGTGTGTGTGTGTGTATGTATGTGTGTATGTGTGTGTGTGTGTATGTGTGTGTGTATATGTGTGTGTGTATGTGTGTGTATATGTGTGTGTGTGTATGTGTGTGTGTGTATATGTGTGTGTGTGTATGTGTGTGTGTGTGATATTGCTAGCCAGACACACTAGTGCTGGTGTTTATATATATATATATATATATATATATATATATATATATATATATATATATATATATATAAATATATTAGGATCAAAGGACACAAAATCAAATGCAGCCCAAAGAGAAGGCTAAGAGTTTGTCTGAAAGAGAGTAAGAGAGCGAGCAGAGTGTGGGTAGGCGTGAATAAAGTTGTGGGGTAGGTGAATAACTCATGGAGCTGAAAGAGTTTTGAATATTTGGTTTATTGACATGGATTTCTATTCTAAGCACACTGAGAAACCACTAAGAGAGATTATTTAGGAGGGAACTAGATTTGTGGGTAGGTGGGGCAAGAAAGTTGTTTAGAACTGAAACTTAATTCCAGAGAAAGTGATTTTTCTTTTAAATCATGATTGTAAAGACATGAGATTTCTAAACAACATTAAACATCATATTTAAGTCAAATGTTAATTTACTAGAGCTAGCATATTTATATCATTTTGAATGTTTATATATCCCTTCTGTTGGTTTAGAGTTCTTCAGTGATCTCGATAAATATTCTGGCCAGGGCTTGATGAATTACGAAGTTTCCATGTCAAATCTGAATGAAGTCTTCTTGAACCTGGAAGGAGAATCAAGCACCACACAGGGTAAAACTATACGCATACTTCACAAAATCAATTAATAAATCAATTTAGCTTTTGTGACTCCTTAAGGGGTATGAGGGTTACTGTACTTCATTGTGTTTCTGACCTCATCAGTACAGCTAGCCAGAGGTCCATTCTGACTGTTGATGAAGCACTCTTTGTAAAACTAACTACTCAGTGCTACAGGAGTTCTATCTCCCGATGGGCACTGTTTCTTGTGTTCTTTGAGGCATTTAATGCTCTTAATCAGAGGTATGGGGGCTGACCATTTACTTCTTATAAAGATTGTTTCTTGCTTGTTAAGAGAGAAGGCCTACATGGAGAGAATTCTTAGCAACTTCTAATTTGTTTAATGATATATAATAACTGTCCTTTTTTGGAGATTTTCATTTTACAGATAGTTTGTTTGATGTACACAAACACTAGGTTATACCCATATCTCATCACTGTGGTGATTCTTTCAATTAATGGTTGATACCATTTTACAGATGAGAAATACAGATTTAAGAACTGTTAGGTGATTATTCAGAAGTCATTCTGCTTCTAGCTCACAGATCTGGGCTGCTGCATAGGTACATTAAATATTTTCAGAGCTGATGATCTTTTCCTTACAGTTCCAAGTTATTGACATATTGATTATTTAAGCATTGACAGATGCTGACTCCAATGAAAAGGATAATTTTTGACCTCATTCCGAATAGTATTACAATTAAACATTTGCCTTTTCAATGACTGAGCATAGCCAAATTACCCATTTTCTGAATTCTAGTTTTGGTATATATATTTAGCAATATATTCCCAGGGAGTATATAAAGTTTCAACATTATGCTATGGTTTTTTTTTTTTTTTTTTGTACCATGTTTGTAATATAACTCAACACTTTTTTTTTTTACTAATTTAAAAATGTTTATTATATTGCAAATTATAAAATATAACTATATAAAAAGAAAATACTGAAGGTGGTGATTGTTATATAAGTTTATGAGGTATTGAAAATGTTATTTAAATAATTACTTTGAGTAAAAGTATAAAAGTTGGATTAGACATAAGATAATTTAAATCTTTTATGAAGGAAAGTTTACTACGCTTTAGGATATTTATAATATGTATGTGTGTTCATACAGACTTTGAGAAAACAGAAACACTCACAGACTCAGAGAGCTTAAGTGAAATGGAGGCAGCTTACCCCTCTTTCTCTAGAGCACAGAAGACAGCTAGCGCCATGAGCCTTTGGAGAATGCAGGTTTGTGCCATAGCACGGCTTCGCATCTTAAAACTGAAACGAGAGAGGAGAGCATTTTTGACCCTGTGAGTATCAGAGTCCTGTAAGATGGTTTTTAAGTTAAAAATTTTTATTTTAAGAGTTTCAAACTTCAAGAACATGTTAAAAATAAAGCACATCACCTAGTGTTTCTAATAGAAAGGAGATACAGTAACGATTTTACTGACAGAGGGTTTGCCTGTATGTTCATTTTCGACTGGGCTTATGAAGGCATGCTGTTTGAGTTTCCTAATCAGATTAAATAATGTTTATTTTACCACACCTTTTGTGTACTGTGACATGTAGAGATAGTGCTTGGAGAATGCCAGCATTTAGCATTATGATTGCTATAAAATAGAAGAAATATCTGACCAATATTTATGGACTATATTACTGAAGAGACCAATGCTGTAGAGCCCTATGGTAACTTTTCTTTATTGCTTAGTCTGCTGCTTCTTGGATTATCACTGGTTCCACTGATTACGGAAAATGTGGCTAATGCTTTGATAGAGATAAAAACCAACTGGGAATTGAAAACGGACTTGTATTTCCTGTCTCCTGGACAACTCCCCCAGGGTCTGCGAACCAGCCTACTGGTCATCAATAACACAGGTGAACAGAGATCAGCATTTTCATACAGAAATACAGCTTTAACTGTTAAGTGGTACAGGAGGGAGGAGGAAAATTTCGCAGAAGAAAAATGTGAGTTTATAGAAAATGATTTGTGAGGAGTTGTAGGTTGATGTCTAGGTGATACATGACTGGACAGTAGAGCATGGGGTGGGGACAAAGTTAGCAAATCAGAAGGGGAGGAGAGAAGGAGGAGATTCATGAAGGAGGAGGCAACATGGAAACAGATGAGGATGTTTCTCTCGGTGCATCTCTAAATGAATAAGGTTGTTATGATTATTCCTAAGGGGTTTTATGGGTCAATTTATCTTATCTAGATGGGTAGTTTATTATCTTTGTCAACTGGTTTCAAGCTTATTGTATAGAGGAATCATGGATTGAGAATTTAACATATAAACCTGTTTGACAAGTTAATGATTGTTGAGTCTTTACCAGGCCGGTGGAATGAAATGTGTGGGTACCAGGCTTGAGACCTAACCACTCAGGGGACTGTGCTTTAGTTTTGCACTGGAGCAGTTCCTGGAGTGGCTCCCACGGAGTGAGACTGCAGGGGCTGGTAGCAACAGAACAGAACCATATTTAATAATTACTGCAACAAGAAGTGGTGTACAGGTTCCCTGATTTGGGGGAAGACAAGGCTGGTGGAAACATGGGACAAGGGTCTTGTCACTCTTCAGTCTGGCCTCCATTGTTTACACCTGGCAGGTATTGTTGAGAGAGAAGGGAGGGAAGAGAACTTTTATCTTATCTGAATATTCTTTCAATCTCTTTGGTACCACTAGTTACCATGTATCATGCATGTAAATAGCTATTGATTGATAAGCAAAGATGACATGTCTACTTTTCCTGGGACTGGGTGAAGTTCAACAAGATATTTTCTTAACTGAAAGAATGGGTAATTGCTTTAAAACTGCTTAATTAACTCTAAAGCAAAGCTTTTATGTTTCTTTTGAAGATGTCAGGACATTCAGAATAGTAGTACCCTTTATGCCAAGGCAGGTTGACATCCGGGAAGTTTTCTGAGGAAAAAGGGTGGAGGAGTGGTTGGGGTGTGAGAGAGGGAACTGGGAGGAGACGAGGAGGAAGGGAAAGTTGTGATCAGGATGTAAAGTAAGAAAAATAAAAGTTAATTTAAAGCAACACACACACACACACACACACACACACACACACACACACATGCATATAAACGCACATGCACACAGTAGCAGCAGTCTTCTCTTGAATGTCTTGATGATTCCTATTTTCCCAGGTGATTTTGATTTAAGGTTGTAGAGTGTTTTTATTTTCATTCTTCATTCTTTTCCATTTCAGGTTTGGAAAGTAAAATCTATTCTTTCTTTAAAGCTAAAGGTGTTGAGTTGTAGATTATTTGCTAACATTTGGAATTTTCCATTGCTCATATGACCATGGCCATTCCACAGGACTCTCCCCACTCAGAACGAGGATAATACACTTGTATTCAACCCCCCGTATATTTGTCAAGTATTTTGGGGATTTCTCCTCCTCTAAGTTTGCTATGGTTATTAACAATGTGTTCATCTTCTCATATGAAAACCCTTGTTTGGCTTATATGACTGTGGGTCACCACTATTTGTGGCCTACTGTAAAATGGAGTTGTGATGTGTGACTGCCCTCAGGTAGATGTAAATATTGTTTTCTATGTGTGTCCCATCCCATCTTGGGGGAACCCAGCTTTGTCTGAAGTTTGATGCTATTTGTCCAATTCTTAGAACTCTATGCATTTCTAGAATGATCTCTCACTTCAGAGGACAGAAAAAAAGGTTTCTTTCATTCTCCATTCTAATTTTTCTTAATATTTATTTATAAATACACACCTTAATATTTATTTATTCGTTAAGTATATGAAGGAGAGAAAAATGTTACCAGGATGAACAACCTGTAGTGTTTCTCATATTAATTTCCAGCAATGATCAATTTACATACATTTGAAAGAAAACGTTATTAAATAGGATGATCTCGTGTAAAGTATCACATACTAACCTACCTTAGGTGAGATTATGATGATAATTCATCATAACGTAAGATTTACCAAATGGGAGATGGATGAGTGACTGGTTTATCATTTTTAGGCCAATAGTAGCATTATGTTTTTCTTGAAGAATGCTCATAGTAAGGAATGTTAAAATGTTAACTTGATAGCGCTCATGAAAATTCTGTTTACTTGCTTCCATATTGCTCCCATTATCAAAATCACACTAGAATCAAATATTGAAGATTTTGTACAGTCCTTGAAGCATCAAAACATTGTTTTGGAAGTAGATGACTTTGAAAACAGAAATGGTACTGAAAGCCTTTCGTACAATGGAGCTATTGTAGTTTCTGGAAGACAAAAGGTATGCAATAGTTTCCTCTTGTATTTTACTTTTGTGACTACACATACTCAAACACAATATCAGAGGCCTACACTTTAACGGTTTAAAAATCATAGAAAACTAATATATACTAATACACAGTAACTCAGCTTAGCAAAACAAATGAGTCCACAAAGATAAACAGTTTTGCAAAACATTTTCTTTGTTTTCTTAAATTTTTTGTTTGTTTTTTAAACATTTTTTAGATTTATTTATTCATTTCATGTATATGGGTATACTGTTGCTGTCTTCAGACACACCAGAAGAGGGCATCAGATTCCCATTACCGATGGTTGTGATCCACCATGTGGTTGCTGGGAATTGAACTCAGGACCTCTGGAAGAGCAGCCAGTTAGTGATCTTAATCTCTGAGCTATCTCTTTCCAGCCCCCATTTTCTTTGTTTTAAATTAAGTAATTTTGCATTTAAAGGGAATGGGTACCTTGCTTAAACTAAATAACTTATGAAACCATAATTGTTAATTATATAATCATGAGTTCAACTGCCCTTCTTTAAGTCAAGTGGGTGATATTTTATATACTGAGGAAATGTATTAAAAACTGTAATAGCCACATAAAATCTAAAATAGAAAACTGCTCCCCATGCATTGCAAGGTGAATGTAAGCCATCAGGGATTTACCAAATTCGTCCTAATATGTGACAAATTTGAGTCTTATTTGTGTTTCAGAAATGATAAGAGACAAAATAAATCCAAAGTATGTCTTTCTACCCTGCTAGAAACAAAACAACATTAGAAGCCTTGAGCGGTGCCTCTTTTAATACATTGCAAACATTTAAATATATTTAAAAATATATAATATGCAATATATTGTAAAAAAAGTCATTGTTTTGATGTCAACTTTGGGAAACTATTTGTCTGACAGCTGCTTGGCGTGTCTTGTATATTTGCTACACAAACTATTGATGCTATTCATATTAAAACTATATTGCTATTTTGGGATGCATGTTTTCATGAACATTAAGTATTAATGTTGTCTTCAAAATTGTAAAGCTTCTATGGCAATGTAACCATGAAAATCTCTTCTCTTCCATGTTTATTTCCTATCTGCTTGCTTGCCATAAATTGACATTTATGGGCAACTTTTGAACTCTACAAACTGAAGTTTCCTCCTCATCAAAATAGGGATGAAGTAATATTAAAATTGATTACCTTAGTGTCTTAGTCAGGGTTTCTATTCCTGCACAAACATCATGACCAAGAAGCAAGTTAGGGGGGAAAGGGTTTACTTGGTTTATACTTCCACATTGATGTTCATCACCAAAGGAAGTCAGGAACTCAAGCAGGTCAGGAAGCAGGAGCTGATGCAGAGGTCATGGAGGGATGCCACTTACTGGCTTGCTTCCCCTGGCTTTGCTCAGTTTGCTTTCTTATAGAACCTAGGCCTAACCAGCCCAGGGATGGCACTGCCCACAATGAACTGGGCCCTCCCCACTTGATCACTAGTTGAGAAAATGCCTTACAGCTGGATCTCATGGAGGCATTTTCTCAACTGAGGTTCCTTTCTCTGTGATAACTCTAGCTTGTGTCTAGTTGCCACAAAATCAGCCAGTATACCTAGTAAAATATAGTATTAAGCAAATTTTGGCTCTGTCCTATTTACTGTAGAGGGACCTAATTTAGAGTTCCACTCAAACCATTTATGAACTCATTTAGACTCCCCTTTCAGAGATGAGAAAAAAGAGGCTCAGAAAAGCTAGTTAACTTGAAAATCAACACACAGCCAGAATTGGACTGTATGTGTGTATGTGTGTGTGCGCATAGGTGCAGTTCCTTTATTTTCAAAGATTTTATCTTTGTTGTTGTTTTTTCAGGACTACAGATTTTCAGCTGTGTGTAATACCATGAGGCTACATTGCTTTCCAATACTAATGAACGTCATCAGCAATGGGATCCTTCATATGTTCAATCAAACACAGCACATTAGAATTGAGGAAGATATTTTCTCATCGGTAAGTTCTACATCCGGTGCTCCTGAACAATTGAAAATATGACAGCCTGCATTACTCATATTTGATTGCTGACCCTAGGGATAGTTAATATGTCCTCAGAGTTTCATGCTGTCTGACTCATGCTTGCTTGCACTGCGAGAGATAGAGAGAGGAGAGAGAGAGAGAGAGAGAGAGAGAGAGAGAGAGTCTGCACTTTCTTTGGGAAGTTTCTAGAAGGGGAAGCTTCGGTGAGAGACAGAAGAACAGAGAAAATGCAATCATGCCTTAGAGTCCCTCTACTTCCTTCTTGGTCAACCCATCCCTGAAAGGACAGTGATTTCCCATGTCTGTGTTTTGAGAAAAGGTTAGTTTATTTTTGTATGTATAGAATGCACCATGACTGTAGTCACTTTAACTGCCCTCTCTCTCTCCCTTTCCACCTCTGTGGACTCCTTCTTCCCAAGTGGACTCAACACTCCACTCCAGTGTGTAGGTTCTTTGCAGGAAGCTGCAGCTACCCTTATGCTTGTGATGTGGTGGCCCGGGAGAGCCTGGAGGCAGGATTTCGTTGTGTTGCCCTGCCTCCTCTTACCATCACTGTCTTTCCACCCACCTTCTCCCATTGTTCTCTTGACTTTGGATGGGATGATACTGGGTAGGTTTAAGTGTTCAATAACCACTTATTCTCAGTCAGCAGGGTGACCAGTTGTCAGTTTCTGCCACAGCCGTCACCCTCTGCTACCCAAAAAAGGAAACGAGAGCAGCGTTAGTCTATGGGACTAAACATAATGTTTGGGAGGCCTTATGTCTCCATGCCTCTTTATCAACATATATCAATAGTACACTCTGTCCCCTGTAGGTACTGTGACCTTAAGTTACAAGATTTTGACCAGATTTACAGCAACAGTCACCCATTGCCTTCCAGGGAGAATGTTAGTGCAGAATTCTACCAGATTCTTAAAGAAAGATTAAAACCAGTGCTTAGCAGATTATTGCAAAGGTAGAAGAAATGAAAAGACTTTGGTCTCCACTTATGAGGCCACGATCATGCCAGTACCCAAACCACATAGAGATGAACAGCAAAACACACTAATCTCTTTGATGAGCACAAATACAGAAATTCTCAACACATCATTCACAAAGCAAATTGAGGAAAAAAATTAAAAGTATTGTGATTGATATGATTCAATTTCAGAGATGTAAGGATTGTTGAATGTGTGCATATAAGTAAAATTAATTTGTCATATAAATGTCATCAAGAACAGAAGTTACTTAATCATTTCAATAATTGCATAAAATGTCTTTGACAAACTCCAATATCTTCCATTTTGAGTGGAACAAAGACAACACCAAAAGACATGCTAACATGGGTGGGCTGGGTGGAAAGATCCTGAATCCTCAACCCTACACAAAGAAATACAGGCAACTAAGGCATCTGAGCGTGGGAGAAATAGTCTTTCCCAGGGAAGAGCACATCATTTGACCAAATGGTCAGCCCTGGAAACCAGGACACACAAATAACATATAGACTGACCAGGTATTGAAGGATACATATGTGCATGCACACCATATAACAGCTATGAAAAAAAATGCCATGGGTTTGGAACAGAGCAAGGAAAGATGTATGGGAAAGTTTGGAAGGAGGAAAGGAAAAGGAAAATGGTATAATTATGTTATAATCTCATAACATAAAAGATGTATTACAAAAAGTGCCAGAGAGATTTGAGATATAGGCACCACATACACATAAGGAGCAATTATGACAAACCCATAGTCAACATCATGCTAAATGGAGAACTCAAGACTTGTTCTCATTAAAATCAGGAACAAGGCAAGGGTGTGCCCATATTTTTCCATTATTACTCAATATAATGCTTCCAGTTGTAGCTACAACAACTAAGACCAAAGAAACAAATAAGAGATACAAATCGGGAAGGAAGAAATTGCTTTTCTTATTTAGAGATGACTTGATTTTGTATATTAGAGTCCCTAAAGGCTTCAGCACCTGGACAGTGACATGGCTTCATGGGAAGGCAAAAAAAAAAAAAAAAAAAAAACAACAAAAACCATACAGCAGAGTTTCATTCACAGTTTACATAAAGGTGGAAGGAGAGAACAGATTCCATAAACTCATCCCCTGCTGACGTGACACACACTCACCGGTGCAGACACATCACACCCAAATACTCCCCCTCCTCCTAAAAGAAAAGTGTAAAGAAGACTGTGCTATGAACTCATAAAACTAATAAACACCTCATCGAAGAATTAGGATGCATGGTGAATATTAAAATCAGTAGTTTACCTAAATATACACTGAAAAAGAATGCAGAAAAATAATCCCAAATCATATTAGCCTCAAACCCATGAAATGAGGGCTGGAGAGATAGTTCAGCGATTAAGGGCACTGGCCTGCTTTTCCGGAATTCTTGAGTTCCATTCCCAGCAAGCACACGATGTCTTACAACTTTCTGTAGTGGGATCAGATGTCTTCTCTGTTGTATCAATGCACATTCAGAAAAAGACCCATATGCATCAAATAGATGAATAAATATTTTTAAAATATATTTTTCTTTTATTTATTTATTTATTTATTTGAGACAGGGTTTCTCTATCTGTCAGCCATGGCTGTCCTGGAACTTACTGTATATATTGACCTGGCTGGCCTCCAACTCACAGAGATCTACCTGCCTCTGTCTCCTGGTTGCTGAGATTAAAGATGTGTGCCACCACTGCCCAGCTAATTCTTAGAAAACATGAAACAAAATAAACCTACCTAAGGAAGTAAAAGACCTCTACAATAAAAATGTATAACACTGAAGAATCAGTTTTATCCAGTGGCAAAACCCCTGATTGCTCAGCTCTAAATACATACACGTAGGAACAGCATGGAATGCTTAATGTATTTACAGGTTGTATATACATACGTATATGCAATATGTGTACACATATATAAGGTAGGTTATATATTAATATAGATGTGTGGTGTATATGTGTGCATAGCTACAGTACTTAGACAGAAAGGAAGGGAGTTTAGATGGAGTCAGAGGGATATGAGAGGAGCTGAAGATGTTGAGAGATAAATGAAAATGATAAAACTCTTAAACCCTTCCCCACATTTTATTTAAAATAAACTAAAGAAGACACTAGAAAATGGGAAGATAACTCCCCATGGGTTTACTTTTAGAACTAGTATTATAAATATGGCCATCCTGCCTAAAGTAATCTTGAGATTCAACACAATCTCAGCTAAATTCTATTACTCCTCTCAGGAGTAACAGTAAAATAATCATAAAACTCATACAGAAACACAAAGCACCCCACATAGTCAAAGTGATTATGAGTAAAATTTGTACTGCCAGAGGTTTGGCTCTAACCTGATTTCAAGTTACACTGCAGAGCATTGGTAGTAAAAACAACATGGTCTCAGCACAGAAACAGGAATCAGCAGATAGAAGATCTAGTCACAAGTTGATACACTTTCAGCCATATGATTTTTGACAAATATACCAAGAAGTCACACTGCTAAAAGATAGCATTTTTGCAAATGGTGCAGAGAAGCCCAGAATGTCAATGTTAAGAAAAATGAAGCTAGTCTCTATCCTAAAACTGACCCCGAATGGATGGATGATCTCAAGATAAAGCCCAAAGTCCCGAAGGGCTTGACATGCAGACATAGGCGAGAGCTTTCTTTGTAGGACTCGGTTGTGCAGGAATTAAGGCTAACACATGACAAACAGATCCTCACACAAGTCAAGAGCATCTGTTCACAGTGTTTTCCCATGCTTGTCATCGTTTCTGTGGTATAGACATCACCTATATAACCACTGGACAAACCATTTCCTCCTTATTTCAAGTGCTTGTGGTAAGTCACCATTTCCTGATGGAAGAAAGGAATATTTAAAATGGACCCCAGATGTTTCCTATCAGAAGCAAGGCTAAACATGGACGAGCTGGAGGAAATTTTGGTCTACAAAAATGTGTCAAAATGGCTTCCACTGAATCAGCAGAGCTGGGAGTACATGCTAGTGTAGATTTTCTGCAGATAATGGAAAAATACTTAGCATATCAATGATGAATATATATTCATATATATTCATATATATATACACACATATACACATATAGTATATATAGTATATATTTTATATACATTATATAGACTGTTTATATACATAATACACACGTTATATAATGTATGCATGTGCACTATGTTATATACACATACATAAATATATACACACATATAAACACACACATATATACACATATATAACATAAATATACACACATAATGTAAATATATAATAACACACCTATATATGTGTGTATGCAATATATTTATATATATTATATTTATGTGTGCTTATATACATATGTGTTTATACCTATAAGCTAAAGTATTGTATACATGACCATATGATCAGGGAGGACATGGGATGATTCAAGAATTAAGCACTTAGGGGAACTCTTTGAAACTTAAAAGCTGAGGAATGTATCTGGGAGATATAACACTTACCTAGCATTTTAAGGTGCTGCTAAGTTTGAACCCTAAGATCTCAAGGGAAAAAATGGCCAAAAAAAGCAGTTATTAACAGCTTCTTGATTTTTTTCATTTTAGAATAGATGTATTTATTTGACATGTATGGGTGTTTTGTCTGCATGTCTGTCTGTGTTCTATGTGCATGCAGTGCCCAAGCAGCTAGAAGGCGGCATGGGAGTCAGGTGTAAGCTTTGTGTGGGTGCTGGGAAACGAACCTGCATTCTCTGCAACAATAACAGCCTCTCTTGACTGTTGAGACATCTCTCTAGCTACCTGCCTTGAGTTTTACGTTTATTTTATTTATTGTTTACTCAGAATTCAGAATTCCTTCATCTAAGACAGGAGGAACTTTATATCCACTAAGCGTCAGTTTAATTCTGCTCTTAATTCCCCTGTGCTTCTGGTCCCCACCTCCTTGCCTACCATTTCTAGGATGTGACTATTTCACATACCCCACGCAGTGGAAATACACAGTACTTGTTCCTTTTACCTGGTTTGTTTCAGCTCATATCATATATCCCAAGTGGATTTATCTTGAAGCATTTGACAGGATTTTCTCCCCTTTAAAGTGGAACAAATCGTTACACACATGTGTACGTATTTAGTTTTGCTTCTTTATAACCTACTAATGGCATTTGAGTTCTTTTTGCCTCTCTGTTACTCTCACGATGCTACCAACATGGGTGTCAAGCTTTCTCTTCAAAAGCCTTCTGCTTGCTCTTTTGGATATATACTCTAAAGTAGGTCCTAAAATATTCTCGACTTCTGTGTTTTGGGTAAGTCTTGTGGTAAGTGATAGGTATGGTTTTACAGATAACAGATGATACTTTGGTTTTCCACCGCAATTCCTTTTGTGTTTGCAGGACATCATGATGATCTGGCTTGGGATTCTGGAAGCTTCCCTGTTTATACTGTTTATTGTGTGCAGCATTTCCCCGCATATTTCCATGAGCAGCACCAATGATTATAAAGTAAGAAAGTGTGGGTAGGGGTCACTAATCATTTCAATAGTTGTATTTTTTTAAAAAGGCTTTTAATTGGTTCCTTGTGAATTTCTCATCATGTACCCCAGTCTCACACATCTTCTCCTTCCATCATACCTTACCCCACCTTTGCCACCTCCCTCCCAACAGAGAAAAAAAAAAAACTGCAGAAACTGTGGTGTGTCACAGTGTGTCCCATAGGATGTCCTTTTGTTCACACTTCCTTGCTTGCAAATGTTCATTGCAATGAGTCACCAGTCTGGCTTCTGCTACTCCATCAACACTGGAACCTCACTGGCACTCCCATTGCTGCCCTGTGTCATAGAGATCCTGTATTTGGGATCTGGAGAACTGGCCCCTTCTTGTACTCCAGCAGCTCATCAAAGGGGTAGATGTTGGGGTGGACCAATTCAGAGCCATGGATCTCGGCCTGGGAGGTATCAGAGACAGTCAACCCTCTGGCTCTCACTCACGCTCTCACACCTGGCTTAGTAGCACCCCCCCATTCCCACCCCAGTCCCCATGACTCCCACCTCTCCCAACCCCTACAACCAGGGCTAGCTCTATTTTGCTGCTCGGGTGAGGCTCAGGGCCTGCTTTCCTGAGCTTAGCAGCTGGTGAGGGACATGGATAGTTCTCCCACTCTCATAGCTGCAGGGCCAGCTTTCCCATCTGCCATAGATAGTGAGGGATGATGGAAGGGAGGAGGGTTTCTCTCATCTATACCACTGCCCAGAAGACAAGAGTCATGGCCAGCTCTCCTACTCTTGGGCTGGCTCATCTGCAATAACTCCTATAGGTCTAGTGGGTTGCCCAGGCAAGGTATAGGAGGGAGGAGGAGACGAGGAGGGAGGAGGAGGGAGGAGGAGGGAGAAGAGAGAGGAGGGAGGAGGAGGGAGGAGGAGGGAGAAGAGAGAGGAGGGAGGAGGAGGGAGGAGGAGGGAGAAGAGAGAGGAGGGAGGAGGAGGGAGGAGGAGGGAAGAGGAGGGAGAAGGAGGGAGAAGAGGGAGAAGGAGGGAGGAGGAGGGAGGAGGAGGGAGGAGGAAGGGGGAGGAGCAAGGAGGAGGAGGGAGGAGGAGGATCTCTCTCTCATCTATGCCACAGCAGGGAGACACAGTAAGAGGGCCAGTTCTCCTATGCTTGTCCTTGAGACAGGCTCATTTGCAACTCAGTAATGATATATTTTAATCATATAAGTGCAGAATATTTTTCTTCATGGTATGGGGAAGAAATGAAACAGAGCCTTAATTTAGACAATGTAGTTTGGAATTGTTTCCAGCCACTCAGAAAGCTTATTTTTAAATGCGAACACAGTTCTTACCTCAAGGTTAGGTGGAAAGTTTCAGGTTGTCATATGACTTTAAATCTTCAAAGCAGAATATTATATATCTTTTGGATGAACTTTTTAAGCTGAAAGGAAAACAATCACCGAGGTTGACATTAAAGATCAAATTTAAGACTTAGATTCCCTTTGCACTCTGGAAATTACAGTTTTATATCCATCTGTATTTGCATCCTTTACCCAGACAAAAACATATAAGATTTATATAAGTTGGCTGTCACCATCCTGAGCCATTAACCTTCACAGAAAAAGGAAGATGTTTTTTATCCCTCAGGTTCACAATTACTTAATTACTGCTGCTGCTGCTGGTATTTTAACTCGGAAGGCTTTAGAAGGTGTTCTTTTTTTTTTCTTTATAAAGATTTATTTATTTATTTATTTTATGCATATGTGCACACTGTAGCTGTCAGACACTCCAGAAGAGGGCATCAAATGCCATTACAGAGGGTTGTGAGAACAACCAGGTAGTTGCTGGGAATTGAACTCAGCACCTCTGGAAGAGCAGCCAGTGCTCTTAACCGGCGAGCGATCTCTCCAGCCCCGGCAGGCTTTCTTTTATTTTATTTTTTAGAGACATGATCTTTTAAGAATGGCATTTTTTCCCCCAAGAAAACTTCCTATATAAACGCTAAATTTTTCACATCATTCTCCCATACCCTCTCAATCCTCATCTAAGGGTACAGCCTCGTAAGACGCCTGCAGCTTTTCATCTAAGGATCGTGGCCTTGTGAGATGACCTCCATGACCCCCATTCTGTTGCCATGCCAACCCATGCTGTCATTGCTCGGGTCTCATTTAAGCAGCTATACCATTTCATGAGTACAGCTTTCCTGTCTTGCATCAGACTTCCTCGGTCCTCCGACTCTTAAAAATCTTTTATTAGACTTCTATTTAGTATTTTAGACCTACTGTTTGTCTCTCTACAGCTCATTCGCTGTCATGGCCCTGTAGCAGTAAATATTAAAAAGGGCACGAGCGTTTTCCATGCTCCACAGTGGCCCCTGGTACTCTCTGACCCAGGTGGGAGTGACCAGAACCTGTTCCTTCCAGCACCGTAGAGCCGTACGGAATTAACATTAATTTATCTCAGTGGCAGCAGCCCTGTAGTTAGTCTCTCTCTCCCAGTTGCCTCTCAACTAGCCTGGAACTCTGCTCACAATCTCTGTTGCCACCTCCTGGTCCCAGTGGTGGCTACCCACTCACAGTTCCCTTGGCGTTGAGTCGCCATGTAAAGGAAAACACCACACAATAAACTCTGATCCAATTGGTAAGATATAATTTGCCTACCTAGACAAGTTCAATCATCCTGTACACATCCATCCCTTATAAAATATTTATAACAGCCTGTATCTATGCAGAGGTGCACAGAGAGGAACGGCTCCATCTTGATTCCTCCCCCTGGCTTCTCCCTCTTTCTCTTTCTAAAACTTTATTCCCACCTATTCTTCCTTCTCATCCAGTGACAGGCCTTGTTCTATCTTGAACCTGCCTTCACCTGCATAAACACAACAACTAACATGGCCCTTTCTTACAGTTTTATTGTTTTACAAAAACTAAAAAAAAAAAAACAAATCGATTAAATATAAAGGTCCAGAATCTAGAGCCCACAAAAGCTGATAGAATGCTATTATTGGACCTCCCTCCCATACCTGACCTCACATAATGAGAACCAGAAAATATTTAGAGTTCTCTCTATTATTCATGGGTTAACGTGGCATTGCACATCAGTGTACCAATTAAAACATGGCTACAGAATTGGATTTGTAGGTCTCAAGTTCTTAAACACAATGTGTAATTATTTTCAATAGTAGCACATTATTAATTTTACCTTAAAAATCCTTGTATTTTCAACCACCCCTACACATGTATACACGTGCAATGCATAAGCCAGTCATTGTTAGCAATACTTTTTTTAATTAAAAAACTTTATTTAAAAAAAAACTAAGATAAATGTACAGATTTTAAGCATTTTTTGCATAAAAGTATACGAATACATTTTTGTCAGTACTTGGTTTTTTTTAAAGGTTTGATACTGTGCATTAAGATCTTACTAGTTACAATGAGCATAAAGTACATGTAAAACAAGATGTAACCTGGAACTAGTCAAAGTTTTCTTGGTGTGCAAAGATTAAGCATAATGGTTTTTCATTTTCTTTTTCTTTTTCTGGGGTGTTCTGAACTTTCTAGGGTTAGTACCCAATTATCATTGACTGCATATTATATCTGTTCTTTTGTAACTGGGTTATCTCACTCAGGATGATATTCTCTAGATGTATCCATTTTCTTAAGAATTTCATAAAGTCATTGTTTCTGATATCTGAATAGTACTCCATTGTGTAAATATACCACAATTTTTGTATTCATTAATCTACTGAAGGACATCTGGGTTCTTTCCAGCTTCTGGCTATATATATAAATAGGGCTGCTATGAACATTGTGGTGCATGTGTCTTTGTTATATGTTGGAGCTTCCCTGGGGTATATGCCCAGAAGTGGAATAACTGGGTCTTCAGGTAGTATTATGTCAATTTTCTGAGGAATTGCCAGACTGATTTCCAGAGTGGTTGTACCAGTTTACAACCCCACCAACAGTGGAGAAGTGTTCCTCTTTCTCAGCATCCTCACCAGCATCTGCTGTCATCTGAATTTCTGATCTTAGCCATTCTGACTGGTGTGAGGTGGAATCTCAGGGTTGTTTTGATTTGCATTTCCCAGCAATACATTTTTCAGACAAGCAAATAAAGTGAATTTATATCTTCATTGTGACAAGAGCCACCAGCCATGTATCCCAGCATGGTACCAGCACTTTTCTCCACTTTTTGGTATTCTTTGTCCCTTTGATTGGCACATTAGGGTGGACTGTAAGCCCTAGCTTATTGGGTTTAGTTTGACGAAGCCCAGCCTGTGACACACCTCCCAAAATGTTCAAAAACAACAGCTCTTGATATTTCTGAAGAGTCCAACAATTACACCATGGTTCGACTGAAAAAAGATAAAAAGGCAGAGGGAGATTTTTCTGCTATTATTTGAGGTAATCAACTAGAAGAACTGTTTAAGTCTCAGTAGCTCTTAAAATGGGAGATGGTAGCTTCTCAAACAGAAGTTGGGGTATTAATACCTTAAAGATAGCAAATGACTACCAGAGACCCATGTGTAGTGTGTAGACATTTGATGAGTTTTGACATGAATTTGATATGATTTTTCCAAGATTCAGAATTCAAGTACTTCCCAAGATAGTGCCTGGGAGTGGAGTTAAGATCAAAACCAATCTCATAGGCTTGATATGTGTACTAAATTATGTAATATACTTAAAAAGTATCACTCTCCAGGTAGGAATAAAGTTTGATAAAACCTTACTTTGAAAAGGTTATCATCTACTCTATCAGATTCAATTACTAGGGTGTTGTCACTGTATTCTTCACAGTGTTAGAAAAGCAATCCTAAGATTCCTATAGAAGCACAGAAGACTAAACAGTCAAAGCAACCCTGTTGTTTTTAAAACAAAATCCTAAATGTTCGATTTTCCAGATGAAGATACAGGAGCCAGACGACATGTTTCTCTTCCTAGCTCAGAGAGGCAGAGACACACCCAGCTGACCTTCCTACTCTACCAACATCCAAAAAGAAAAGAGCTCTTTCTTCTATTTCATACTGTCTTAAATACCCTTCAACTCAAAGCCTTCCTTTCTTTTTCCTGAGCTTTCTTATGTCCACTCCTGTCAACAAGTTGCTTCTCTGCCTTTTGACCTATTGTTGACTTTACTTAATCCTGTTTACAGGGAGCTCTTTGAATTAAAGGTGTGTGCTAGGGCTGAGCCACACCACAACAATGCCTTTCAAGTTCACAGTTTTGGGGTTCACAATGTGAACCATGTCGGAGGGGCTGGGATGTTCAAGCTAGCATGTATAAAGCCACGGGTTTGAGCACCATTCCTGATAAACCATGCAGAATGGCCCATGCTTTTAATCTTAGCATTTGGGAGATGCAAACAAGATGAGAAGTTAAATGTCATCCTTTATGCATAATGTCAGGCCAGCCTCCGCTACATAAGAGACTACCTGCTTCCCCCACCCTGCAAAACCCACAGAACAAACGCCAACCAAAGAAAAACACTTTTCAATGTAACCGAACTGATGCACATTCCGTATTCTCCCATCAGAAGAAAGCCGATTCCCAGCTTTGGATTTCTGGCCTCTTCCCTTCTGCCTACTGGTGCGGGCAGGCCGTGGTGGACATCAGCCTTTTCAGCGGAATTCTTCTCACAAGCTACATAACACTCTATACGACCAAACTGACGCACATTCAGTTGACCAGCGAAATTGTGCTATCTATAGTGAGTAACACGGCGTTCATCAAATGCTACGCAGTAATTAAAAAATCAAAGGACAACTGGCGGTTGTCCACATAGTTGAGAATGTTGGATACACATAGCAACACGCAAATTACCAGTATAAGAAGATGTTTTTTTTTTTTTTTTTTTTTAAATATGTAATTTAAAATCTCCTCCCGGTGTTTCATTTTAGCTGACATTGTCTGAATTATCTCCAGGTTGCTCTTGCATTGGGCTGCGCAGCTTCTCTTGTCTTCTTGACATATATGATATCATTTGTCTTTGGCAAAAAGAGAAAGAACAGTGGCCTCTGGGCAGTTTGCTTCTTTACTGTAAGTATGAACACCCAATTGAGCACAGTCATGTGTTGCCTTGGGCAGTGGGAAAATTAAAGTTGTCGATTAAATTTAAAGATTCAAACCCAGTGGACCCGACTTTTCCAAAGCTGACACCATACCTCAACAGCCAAGCTCATGTGATGCTTTCATGCCAGAATGTGAGTGTCCAACAGATTTACTCAGCCTTCCCAATGGGTCACTTAAAGTTACGTGTGTAAAGTACACATGAAATGTCACCTAATTTTAAGATCTGAACTTCACTCCAAAGGCAGATGTCTCATGCACATTCAATCATCCCACAAGTCCAGTGAAGCTTGAACTTCACATGGTTATTTCTCTCAAAGATTCCAGATTAAAATTACTCTGGAGAGAGGACCTGGAAATGTAACCTGCATTAGTAAGTCAGTTATGTCTCTGAAGAATTCCCGCATAGCACTTTGAGTGGAGTTCAACTGAGAACTTCAGAAGAAAAAAGACCCAAAGTTTAAAATGTACTGTTGAGTTTTCACAGTCTTCAGAACAAAGGAACTCCCTTCAATTTAAGAACCAGAAATGCCTTCCTAAGAGATTCCAAGGAGGAGGGGTGTCCAACTTTTGACATTGCAATATACTCTTCTCATCTGCAAATTTGTTAGTCTACGCTAGTAGCTGTCCTGGGATGCACGTGGCCTGCACACCACAGTTTGGGTGTGTTGTCTTGGGAGGTCTGTTCTAACTTCAACTGTGAGAATTACAAATACCAATTCCAATTCTTATGTCAAATAATTTATTAGTATCCATATCTGTCTCATAGCCACAGATATGAAGATGGGGTGCTTATAGGAGATTATGGGAAACTTTGTTATATATGTTAGCCCAAGCAGTGGAGACTTGGATTGCTGTTCATGCTGCCTTTAAGCTGATATTCCTAAGACGTGATTGAATGTCATCTCATTCATACCGTTTTTTCTACAGTTTTGGAACAGTAGTCCTGAAACTATGAGAGGTGTCAACCCAAGACCCATCTGTGAGAAAATACTCTTGTCCGATGCCACCCACTGGCCTCTACCGAAAATGAATGGGCACAGCTTTCTGCTGTCTCTTATTAATATTTGGCAGTCATACTTTGTGACTCTGGGTTGGATTTGGCTGCATTCAACAGTTCTCATTCTTACCTTCATTGTCACAATCCATTCTAAGCAGAGAAGCTACATACAGTACTACAGAGGGATTTGAGGTTAGCCAGGAGAATCTATGAGTCAGACAGTCGAAGACAACTTTGATTAGCTAACAGAGCTGCTGACATTTCCCAGTTATCCCCAGTACTGACTATGCAGAACAGATAACATTAGAGATGATCTTACTGTGACTCACCCGATTTTTATTTTAACTAAATACTCTTTCATGTGTCTAGCAGAAGTGAGCCAAGCAACCGTACTGATTCCTTACGTTTCAACTCTGAATGGATTATTTCTGGGAGCTGATGGTTAAGTATTTCAGGGCTAAGGTCAATATGGCTGTTGGCAAGTGTGTTACTATCAGTCTTGAGGATGGTAGAGATGGTATAGTCAGTGCCTTAAAGGTTCTCTTTCAGGTACTTTACTTTCAGGTCCAAGTAACTGGCATCCTGGGATAATAATTTCTTCTGTAGCTCTTTCCTCTCCTTTTGTTGTCTCTGCAAAGGAATCACTTAAGATTTGTGTAACACGCTCATTTGGCTTGGTGCTTTTGCTATATATTAAGTGAAAAAAAAATCAACCTAAGGCCTTATGCACATAACTTATGTTAGTTTGCAGAAAGCAAACTCTTGGATGAAGAGGCAGGCATTCATCAGCCACAGCAGAAGCACGTCTCAATAGTTTGTGACCCAAAATTCAGCAGAAAACTTAACAGGGCAGTTCTGATACGGTTGTAGGTTCTACTGTGATGATTTGAAATATACTAAAGGTGTTCAAATGATCAAAAGTAGGAATTCTTTAAAAATATATATCAAGGTGCCCTGGAAAGTGAGAGAAGATAAAAATAAATGTGGACAAGGGTGCCATACTTTGGTATATAGATTGTAGAGGTCATGGCAAAATGAGAGCAGCCCTTCAGAATTGCCATCTAAGATAATTATCATGCTATAATAAATAAATATAACCAACATATTAAATATATTTAGTTATCAAGCAGTTGGCTCTATTCTAAATTGTTTTTAGTGAATGATCAATCATTCTGGGAAGACATAGAGGTTTGGAGAACAATGTATGCAATGCATAGGATGTATGCATATTGCTATCTTGGATTGAGTCGGGAAAGTGTATTTGGTCATTTTAGCTTTGTGCTAAATCTCCATCTTTTCATTTATAAAGAATCTTCTTAGTCTGATTAATAGCTGGAGGAATGGGTTTTCCAATGCAGTTCTGTGTCATTTCTTTACTATTTTTTCTTTTTTTGAGGTTCTAATTTAATTACATTTCTCCCTCTCCTCTTCTTCCTCGAGAGCCTCCCACATCACTCCCCACTCTTCTTAAAATTCATGGCCCTTGTTTTCATTAATTGTTACTGCATACATATGCGTATTTTTATTTACACATGCATTTCTAAATACAACTGTTCATTCCCCATATTACTTGTATGTATTTTTTCAGGGCTGGTCATCTGGCATCAGAAAACTGTTGCTGTGCTCTTCCTTGGGGAGTACCACCTCTCTGACTCCCTGCTTTACTTAGTGGCCTGTCGCTCTATGCCTGGGGTTCAGTTCTCATGGGCTTTTCCCTGTACAGTTTGGCATGTTAGTTGGTGTCACGCTTGTTCATCTCATACTTGGGTGGCCATATTGTTGACAATGAACACAGCTTGTGATGTTACTTGGAGAAACAGTCTCACAGCAAAGCCTCTGATCATCTGGCTGTTTCCAGCCTTTCCAGCTCCTCCTCCACCATGTTCCCTGAGCCTCAGGTGCAGGGATGTTGTGTAGATGTATCCATTGGATGGGTCTCCACAACTCTGCATCTTGATTGGTTGTGCTGTTTTGTAGTAATCTCCATCTGTTTCGAAGAGATGTCTCTTGATAAGGAGTAAAGACTACATGTATCTGTGGGGACAAGGACAAATGCCTATAAATTATTGTGCTGGTTTAATGAAGTAATGGTTGGTTGTAGATTCTTTTTGAACAACCATGATTTCACTAACACTGAGTAGTTAGCTAAGTTTCCATCACCAGACACTGTACCTGCAAGTATACAAAGTAAAAGAAAGCTCGTGCATGGCCTGTTTATGGGGTGTAAGTCTATACATCCAGAGCAGAATATAGAAGGACAGTCCCTCACTTCTGGGTGCGAAGATTCAGGTTCAATTAGCACATCACAGAGAACAGTGCACGGTGTGTTTACTGTGTCACTGTTCACCATAGCAAACAGGTGGCATCAGTTAAAGGACAGTTGGCAGACGACTAAGTGGAGAGATGCCACATGGAAATGTAAGGATATGTTCCTATGCTGCCATAGATTGCAGTACCGTCCTTTGCAGAAAAATGGGCGGAACTTGAAGGCATCATATTGAGTAAAACCACAAACGGCACATGTTCTTCTTCTGACATGAAAGCCGAGGAAAGTGCTTACAATCACAAAACAGTGATTATTAGAAATTGGGAAAGTGGGGAGAGGGGCAGCTGCTAAACCAAGACTGGGCACTGAGGTTCAAACCACAACTATAAAAAATAATCTCTGAAGGTCCACTTTACAATAGAATCAACATGAGTTTGTGCATTAAGGAAGGATTAACACAGACATTGTAAACACAAACGATAAGGTGATGTAAATACTAATTACCCTAATTTGATTGGTACATATTGTTATGTGTATTCAAATACCACACAGGCTAGGGGCTGTTCAGTGGTATAGTGCATGTTTAGCATCATGAGGCTCAGGATCCTCAATTAAAAATGAAAGGTCATACAGAACACACATTATGTAAAATTAACATGTTCATTGGGGAGATAACCTCTCTCTCTCTCTCTACACACACACACACACACACACACACACACACACACACACACACACACACACAATGTCTCTCTGTGTAGTGTATATATGTGTGTGTGTATGTGTGGGTGGGTGTGTAGGTGTGTGTGTGTGTGTGTGTGTGTGTGTGTGTGTCTGTGTGTGTGTGTGTATTAAAATAAAACCATTCCCTTTTTGTCTCAGAAATATAAAATTGTTATGGCCACATATTTGTATTTTTATATGGAAAATTGTGGAATCTGTCATTTGATGTCTCATTTGTCATTCTTGGACTTGCCCCGTAGGTCATAACCATTATGTTTGACACAGTTTTGTCCAGTCTCTTCAGTGAAGCACTGCTCATTTCTGCCATGATGTTAGTTCCTTCCTTTTCATTGAATGCACTCCTGATTGTCTTAGAACTGGTAAGAAATGTCATCAACTGTTCCATAAAATAAAATGAATACATAAGCTATCTTCTGTACCTACATCTGTGGAAATAGAAGGTGGGTGAGTGGGCTCGGAGAGGGAAAGGCAACAGACACAAGGGCTTGCTTTTGATAATTAGATGCTCTGATTTTTAAGAACTTCCTGCTTCAATGGGTGCTTATGAACAACTGAGGATAAGCTCATACACATTATTGCAGGTGTGTATCAAACACCATTCTCTGCTAGTCACTGTGCTAGGGATTAGGGACACCTGATGGGCAAAACTGTCCAGTTCTTCTTTCTTAGAGTTTAGCAGAAGCAGACACAGATCAACCTCAAGCAAGGCACACTGGGCTTAAAGTGAGCTGGAGGGTTGCAATGGCAACAGATCAAATGCTGGGGAAGACTGTGAAGAGCAAAGCTGGTGCTTTTAGGAGTCAGAGAATTCTGGAGAAGTGATGCCCCTGAAAGATGAGTAAGAATTATCCAGGGATGGGGGGTTTAAAAAATAAGCATTTCCTGCAGAGAAAAACCAAAGGCCTTGGGAGATGAAAGACCATGGAGACTCAGAGGATCATGGATGTCAACAGAAGCTTGGTTGAGATCACGGTTTTCGGGAATCTTCACAACTCTAGATGAAATTACTTAATGTACAACATACCAACTATCATTGTGTTCTGTGAGGGTTAGGGAAGACTTGCCTACAAAAATATCTTTTGTTTGTTTGCTGTTGACAAAGCAAAGACTGGGAGTTATGACCATAGGTCCTTTTGCTCAGTATTTTTTCCTCTAAGACAGAAGGAGATGACACACACACAGATCTAGATTTGTTACAGGAGAGTCAGGAGTAATGATCTGCTTCCTCTACAACTGACCAATGATAAAAGGATAATGTCAAGGGCCACATGTTCTGACTGAGAAAACAGCCATCACCAAGAGAAGAAGAGATCCCATGACTGGGTTTGTGTGGGAAACGTAGGACAAACACCTCAATTCCTAAACTTTACACAATGTAAGCTCTGCTCTCTGTTTTGCTTTCAAAAATGCTTTTATTTTAAGTCAAAAGATTTTTTAATGGGAGAGATATAGGTTATCTTCATATTGAGAAAAGGTATTTAGTAGGGTGCTCTTCTCCTCTCTGTGTGTCATCAGTCACACAGAACTGAGTTTAATTAAGAAAATAGTAAGAGTGCAAAAATATTATTTAAGTGCAACTTGTGAAGAAAATATACTTAACTACTTATTTTTCTTTTCAGAGAGCCTACCAGCACTATGAAGAATTCGGAGAAAGCAAATACGGTTTATCTGGGGTTGATCTTCTATTATGTCTAATAGTAAGACTTCTTGGCTCACTGCATACCCTACGGATAGATATTTCTTTCTATAACTATGTGATCTGGTCTGAAGCTTGGCATCTCAGAAATGTGTTTGAAATATAGTTTTAGATAAAGTGATGGCTTTCAGACATGAATTTTAGTCTTAGGATAAGTTTTTGTGTGCCTTATACAATAAGTTAGGTATTCAGTATAGTATTAATTTTTGGTTTGTTTATTCTTTTCACTGTCATGTCTCTAAATAAGAAAGTGTAAAAACCAGATGCAGTATGAATTTTCCAAATTATGAGTAAAAGACAAAATTAAACATGAGTGAATGGGAAAATGATAATTTTAGATTTCTGGATGACAAAAGCTACCGTCTTTGCACACTGCCTGTCTGTAATGTTCTAGGCAAAACAATAGACCCCACATCTGCCCTCATGGGGCTTATATTCTAGAAGTATACGGGTAAACTAAATAAACAGTAAATACTGTGTGTGTTAAGTGTTTTAGTTATTCTCTATTGCTGTGGGAAACACCATGACCAGGGAAATTATAGAAGGAAACATTTAATGGCAGTTTAAAGGTTCAGAGGATGAGAGTATGACCTTCAGGGTGGAGGACACAGCAGCATGTGAGCATCTATCAAGCTGGAGCAATAGCTGAGAGCCACATTGGATCCACATGCACAAGAAAGATAAGAAATAGCTAACTGGGGGAATGGTGTGGGCTTTTGAAACCTCAAAGCCTCAGGGACACACCTCTTCTGGCAAGGCCACGCCTCCCAATCTTTCCCAAACAGTTCCACTAACTGGGGACAAAGCATTCAGAACTATGAGCCCAGGCAACCATTCTCATTCTAACTACCTCCAGCAGTCAGCAGAGACTTAAAAGACCTTAAAGGAGGCAGTGGTAAGAGTGGTCCTATCTTGCTCCAGGATCATCTAAGAAAAAGAAGGGAGTTTAATCAGATAGAAGGTTACTCAGCAAGGTAGGAATGTTGGAGCTAAGCAGAGTTGGTCCACATGGTGTTGTACAGAACTCCAGGGATTTCAGTGCACCTTTGAGTGGTTCAAGATGCTTCGGGTGGCTTGAAGCAAAGTGCAGAGGAGCAGAGAACTGTGTAGGAAGGCATTGCAAGCTGAGAAAGAAAGGTGACCTGGATCTCAGGCTCACAACACAGCAGAAAGAACAGTTGTGCTATGGAACATTTTAAAGTCAGAACAGAATTCACTGAGCTGTGAAGTATGAGCTTCGATCAGTAGGGAAGAGACAGGTCAAACCACTGTGTCGCGTGTTCTCCCCATCTTGTAAAAAAATTGCTACCAGATTGCCTGTAAATAAGAAAGCAACGATTTTACTCAAAAATTCAACTTGTGTTGGCTTACGTCTAAATAAAACCTTTTCTCTGCTCCTAGCCTTACTTCCACGCTCTGCTGTTCATTTTTGCTCTGAGGTGCCTGGAACTGAAATACGGGAAGAATGTAGTACGGAAGGATCCCATCTTCAGGTTAGTAAGGCAGTTAATTTCGCAGATGAGATCCCAGTTTAGCGTTTCTATTGTGGTGGCCCACTTTCAGTTTGCTGGTAAGGATTTCTACTTACAATGCAAGCAATCGGATGAGCAGTATCTTAGGCAGTGGTTTTCTAGTTTCCTGTCAAGAAGTAAGACCCGCCGCTAACCAGATAAGAAATACTTCAGTTTCCCAAAAATGTGAAGATTATCCAAGTATGCCCTTCTCCCTCCTAAGGTGGTATACGTCCTTGAGTGACAGGGATCGGGTGAAGAGATTTGACAACTGAGTGGAGGGGGTTTTACACAGGGGAACTGGGAAAGCATGAGCAGGAAAAGATGCTGAAACAAGCATCTGATTTGACAGAGGTAGAGCTGTAGTGACCCGTGGCGGTAGGAGTGACTTGAATTTTAGGAGGGGCGGGAGTGGCACCTGAAGACACACTTACAAACGCTGGCCTTAAAGGTCAAAGATGCCGTAAGGATAGCGACCACATCACAAGAGAGATTCTGGTCAGCAGTGCGTGAGCTCTATGCTGGAACAGTACAGAGAGTGGCGATCACCACCCGTCTATTGGGGAATAAAAGAAAACTGGTAAAATCACATGGTGAACAGGCTGCGGAAATAGGAGAACGGCGTGTAACTCGGTTGTTTTCCACAGGATATCTCCACGAAGTCTAAAAGTTCAGCCAAATCCAGAGGAACCTGTAGATGAAGACGAAGATGTCCAAGCAGAAAGAACGAGAACATCCAATGCCCTGAGCACTCCAGACTTAGACGAGGTTGAAAATCATAGATGCTGTTGAAAGTGTACAAGAATCTCTTAGAAGAAAAAAAAAAGGCACAAGATGTCGATTTTAACTTTTAAAGTTTGGAGTTTGCAAATACCCAAATCCACAGACACCCCAGAAGGCTCTTGAAACTAAAAGAGCATAAAACATAGTGATTTCATTCATCTTTTGAGGAACATGTATTCTAGCAACTAGAATTGTAATTTCGGAACAAAATACAACCTTATGGGTTGAGAAACGTACTCTGTGCTGTAAAATGCTTAGTAGGGACCAGGAGGTTGAACTACATTTCAGGATTGCATGGCAGGTGCTCCCGCTGAGCTGCTTTTCCAGGCACAAGGTTTTCTTTCATCCGAGGCTAATTTCTCTCTAATGTAGTCATGTGCCCTCTGCCTAGACAGGGAGTTGGCTTCCATGGTGCTTCCTCATGTGTTAGTAAATCAGAGACACTCCGTATGTCAATGAGTGTGCCTGGTATTGGTGACAGTCGTGATGGTAAATCTCGATTCATATACGGCTTGATTTACGGTAAACAGCGTGAGAAGAAGAGAATGAAACACCTCTGAGGTTCCGGGGGGGAAAACCGTTTTTCTGTCTCTCCTAGAAACCTGTCATAATTGCCAGCTGTCTGCACAAAGAGTACGCAGGGCGGAGGACTCGCTGCTGTTCAAAGAGGAGAAGCAAAGTAGCCGTGAGGAACATCTCTTTTTGTGTTAATAAAGGTTTGGGACGATCACGTTTTAAACTTACTCTTTAAAATGTCTCTATTACTTTAATTTTAATTTTATTTTTTAGCAGTCTAGTCATTACTCTCCTCCCAGTCTGCCCTCCCACAGTTCCTCATCCCATTCCTCCTCCCCACTGTCTACAGAGGAAGTCCCTCCAACCCCCTCTCATTCCAAACCCCCCGGCCCCCACCCCCACCTCCTGCCAGGCCTCCCCATTCCCTGGGACCTCAAGTCTCTCATAGGTTAGGCCAGACCAGGCAGTCCTCTGCTGTATATGTGTCAGGGGCCTCGGACCAGCTCCTGAATGCTGCCTAGTTGGTGGCTCGGTGCCTGAGAGATCTCAGGGGTCCAGGTTAGTTGAGACTGCTGGTCTTCCTATGCTTCTTCCAGCCTTTCCCTAATTCAACCATAGGGGTCTCCAACTTCAGTCCAATGGTTGGGTGTAAGTATCTGTCTGTCTCAGTCAGCTGCTTGTTGGGCCTCTAGGAGGGTAGCCATGCTGGGCTCCTGTCTGTAAGCACACCATAGCATCAGTAATAATGTCAGGCCATGGAGCCTCCCCCTGAGATGGATCCCAAGTTGGGCTTGTCACTGGACCTCCTTTCCCTCGGTTTCGTCTCCATTTTGCCCCTGTAGTTCTTTTAGATAGGAACAATTCTGGGTCATAGTTTTTGACTGTGGAATGGCAACTCCGTCGATTCCCTGTCTTTCTACTGGAGGTAGAATCTACAAGCTCCCTCTCCCCACTGTAGGGCATTTCATCTAAGGTCCCTCCCTTTGAGTCCTGAGAGTCTTGAGAGTCTCTCACCTTCCAGGTCTCTGGTACATTTTAGAGGTTCCCCCTCCCCACTGCAGGTTGCATATTTTCATTCATTCTGCTGGCCCCCAGGGCTTCTTTCTTTTCCCCTCCCCCATCATGTTCCCCTTTTCCCTTCCCTGTCCCCACTCCCATCCTAATCCCTCCCTCTCTCTGCTTCCCATGATTGTTTTCTTCCCCCTCCCAAGTAGGATTGAAGCCTCCTCGCTCAGGCCTTCTGCTTGTTTTTACATGTTGAGACTTGAACCTAGAGCCACATGTGTGCAAAGAAAGTTTTCTACCACTGTGGAGTATTCTTGGCTCTCTCTACTTCTTGTTTTAGGGCACAGTCTCACTAAGTTGCTGAGGATGGCCTTTTAAACTTACTCTGTAGTTCAGGCAGGTCTTAATCTTGTGATCCTCCTGCCTCAGCATTTTGAGTAGACAGGAATACAGGTCTGCATACAACACTCCATTAACCATTGTTTTTAGGAATGAACATCTATACTAAAGCACAGTTTCACTTGCTGTAGCCTTCCTCATTTGTTCAATAAATATATGAATACACATCATATGCATCATATGCATAGGAATCATTTTCATACATATATACACGTGTGTGTGTGTGTGTGTGTGTGTGTGTGTAAGGGACTGTTACAGGAACAATAAACTTCCTGCCCTTGTGGATTTTGCATTCTAAGGAGTTCATAAGAATAGCTTATCAATAACATATCAATTATTACCTAAGTCCTACGGGGAACACCAAAACATGTGTATTGATGTGAGTGACTTGGAACTGTGTCTGGTTGAACAAAGGAAGTCTTTACTTGAACAGCGACATTTAAGTCTAGGTCTATGTGACAGGAAGGGGAGGACTGCAGTGGCAAGCACTCAGACACAGCAGCAAATCTTAGTGGTTGAGTCTAAAGCAAAGAGTCCAGCAGATGCCTTGGTGTGAGGGAGGAATGGAGTCATGCAGGGTTAGAATGGGAACATTTCTTTAGAAGGCACGGTGCCTTTTACTCCACAATATGAGAATGTTAGAGGGTTTTTGTAGATGGTTCATATTTTGTAGAGATTACATACTGATATTTGTTATGAATTTTTACATCAGTTGAGATGAAAGAGTATGGTAGTTTGGTTTATTTTTGGCATAAGATTAGCGTTCCAGCCTTCTGAGACTTGTACATCATTTGCATGAACACACCAGTTCCAACCTCTCACATCTATGAAAAATAGCTGAACCGGGAAATCTCGAGGAGGGGGAAAAGACTGTTGTATCAGAGTAATATGTTTTTGGCAACATTTTCATGATGAGAATTAAAGAATATGTCTTCAGGATTTATGTCATGTATATTTTAAATTTGAATTACTCTATTCGAGAGATACAGACCTCTCAAGCTTTCACTGAAAAAAATGTAAATCTGCATTTCACTTCCCTCATTGTTTCTTTCAGGTGAAATTTTGGGGTTGTTAGGACCAGAAGGTGCTGGCAAAAGTTCCTCTATCAGGATGATTGCTGGGATCACGGAGCCAACAGCTGGAGAGGTAGTAAAAATGGAGGTTGCTTCCATTTCCACAAAATATTATGATGATCAAAGTAAACACAGGTTATATGTTTGTAAGGCTGTGATTTTGTTGCTGTTTTGGATATGTGTTTTGTTTTTCCTCTTATTGATTTTTTTGATGGTATTTAGAAGCTTGTGAAGGGAATTGGAAATGTTACCAGGAGCTAAGTGAGTTTTACCCACTATAATTTCTCAGGCACCACCTGAATTTTCTCACCCCATTTATATCAGTTACCGCCTGAACTTTAAGGTTTCCCATCCCATTTACACTTGAAATTGTGCTTGTATATTAGCAGATTGTGTTTTTGAATAATAAGTGTGGGTTACTTTGTGTGATATGTTCTAGCTGTTCTAGTAGTTTAGGTGTTTGCCAGCTATATGGGAGTGTCCAGATAGTGTGCAGAAAGGGCTTCCCATGTCCTCAGTAAAGCTGCTTACTCCTGTAGGTGGAACTGAAAGAGTTAAGTTCAGCTGTGGGTCACCAGGGCGATGGCCCAGCCAAGCTTGGATACTGTCCTCAGGAGAATGTGCTGTGGCCCATCCTGACTGTGAAGGAACATCTGGAGATTTACGCTGCTGTAAAGGGGCTGAGGAAGAAGGATGCTGTTATTGCTATTTCAAGGTATGGCAGAGGGTCCTGGAATTCCTTTTTTCAGGAGGTGGAGGCGCTACTCACAATGGATTCACTAGTAAGGAACAGGAGCAGTGAGGCATTTCTGCCTTTTCAGAACATTCATGGTAGAACAGAAATGAGAGACTACATCTGAGTCCCTACAAGTCTGAGCATGGGAGCTTAGAAGTCATTGAATTCAATAGTTGACAAAGAAGGAGTAAGTCTCTACTCATGACTGTCTTCAGATGTCTAATTATAAAAAAAATGGAGGAAGTGGTTTTGCCTCCATTTCTGCCCAGAGCCACAGGCAGAGCAGGCACATTGTCATCAGGACTCATGGCCTTCCTACAGAGAATTGAGGAAGAGACGCAGTAGCATTCACCCTACTGAGCCCATAAATGATCCCACACTCTCTGGCCACTGACTATCTGGGGAGAAACCTCCAGAAACTCTCAGGGTGCAGTTATTACACTACTGCTTGGGTCTGTATCTGCACTATTCAGGCCTCCATCTGCACTCAGAGCTAGAGCCGGCCCATTGCCATCGGAACTCACAGCCTTCTCATAGAGAGCTGAACACCCAGGACCAATCTCCGTCTGGAGCCCACAGCCCACAGACGCACAGGAAAGCCAAGCTCCATTCAGAGACAGCAAGATCAACTAACATCAAAGATGAGAAGATGGCAAGAGGCAAGTGCAAGAATCTAAGCAACAGAAACCAAGACAACCTGGCAACATCAGAACTAGCTTTCCCACCACAACAAGTAGTGTATATCCCAACACACAAGAAAAACAAGATCTGGACTTAAAATTGTGCCTCATGCTGATGATAGAGGGTGTGGGTAACTCCCTTAAAAAATACAGGAGTACACAGAAAAACAAGTACAAGCCCTTAGAGAAACAGGAAAACACAAGCAAATAGATGACGAAATTGAACAAAACCATCCAGGATCTAAAAACGAAAATGGAAACAATAAAGACAACTAAAAGAGAGACAACCCTGGAGATAGAAAACCTAGGAAAGAGGTCAGGAATCATAGCCACAAGCATCACCAACAGAATACAAGAGATAGAAGAGAGAATCCCAGGGGGCAGAAGATAACATAGAAAGCATTGACACAATAGTCAAAGAAAATGTAAGAATTAAAAAGCTCCTAACCCCAAACATCCAGAAAATTTAGGACACAATGAGAAGACTAAACCTAAGGATAATAGGTGTAGAAGAGAGCAAAGACTCTCTGAAAGGCCCAGCAAATATCTTCAACAAAATTATAGAAGAAAACTTTCCTAACCTAAAGAAAGAGATAACCATGAACATACAAGAAGCCTATAGAACTCCAAATAGATTGGACCAGAAAACAAATTCCTCCCAACACATAATAGTCAAAACACCAAATTTTCAAAACAAACAAAGTATAGTAAAAACAGTAAGGGATAAAGGACAAGTAACATATAAAGGCAGACCGATCAGAATTACAAGACTTCTCAACAGAAACTATGAAAGCTAGAAGATGGTGGACAGACCCTAAGATAACACAAATGCCAGTCCAGGTTATTATATCCAGCAAAATTCAGTTACTATAGATGGAAAAACAAGACCAAATTTACACAATATCTGTCCACAAATCCATCCCTACAAAGGCTAATAGATGGAAAACTCCAACACAAAGGGGGAAACTACACCCTAGGAAAAGCAAGAAAATAATTCTCTTGCAACAAAACCAAAAAATAAAAAAATAAAAAATTAACAGGAAACAACAATCATTGTTCCTTAATATCTCTTAACATCAATGGACTCAATTAACCAATAAAAACATGTAGACTACCAGACTGGATATGTAAACAGTACCCAGCATTTTGCTGCATACAGGAAACTCATCTCAGAAGTAAAGACAGACACTACCTCAGAGTAAAAGGTTGGGAAAAAAACTTTCCAAGCAAATGGTCCCAGGAAACAAGCTGGAGTAGCCATCCTAATATCAAATAAAATAGACTTTCAACCAAAAGTCATCAAAAAAGATAAGGAAGAACACTTTTCACTCATCAAAGGTAAAGTCTATCAAGATGAACTTTCAATCCTGAACATCATTGCTCCAAATACAAGGGCACCCACATTCACAAAAGAAACTATTGTCTTATCAGGATTTCTATTCCTGCACAAACATCATACCCAAGAAGCAAGTTGGGGAAAAAAGGGTTTTATTCAGCTTACACTTCCACATTGCTGTTTATGGTCAAAGGAAGTCAGGACTGGAACCCAAGCAGGTCAGGAATCAGGAGCTGATACAGAAGCCATGGAGGGATGTTGCTTACTGGCTTGCTTCCCATGGCTTGCTCAGCCTGCTTTCTATAGAACCCAGGTCTACCAGCCCAGGGATAGCACCACCCACAATGGGCTGGGCCCTCCCCGCCTTGATCACTAGTTGAGAAAATGCCTTACAACTGGATCTCATAGAAGGATTTCCTCAACAGAGGCTTCTTTTCTGTGATAACTCCAGGTTGTGTCAAGTTGACACAAAACCAGCCAGTGCAATTGACCCCTTGCCAACTTACACACAAACACATCATTATTAAGCCTCAACCATTACTTTCTTGTTCATCTCCAAGATCTAAATAACCTTAAGAGCCCCACAGTCTTTCCGAATTCTTACATATTAAAATTGCAATACCTTTAAAAGGTATTGGTCCAGCTAAGACTCTTTTTCCCAGTGTGGGGGATGCCAAGGCACTGAGGTAGGAGAGGGAGGTTGGGAGAGGGAACACCTTCATGGAGGCAATGGGAGGGGGGATGGGATTGGTGGAAGGAGGAGAAGATCTGAAATGTAAATACAGAGAATATCCAATTTAAAAAAAAAGGGGGGGGGAAGGAAATGGACTAACCATCTGTTTAGTTTCTAATTTTTTAAACTTAAATTACTTAACAATAAACAGATTAGGTTATTTAAAAAGTAATTTTATAAGTCAAAAAAGAAATAACCTTCATCATGATTTCAAATTTAAGAACAATACTGGCATTCTTCCCTGCAATGTTTTCATAATAACGGGTTAGTTCATTTCCCGAATGTTCTCTCTTAGCGTGATATTCTCTTACTTCCTCTCAGATTAGTGAATGCTTTTAACTTCCACGACCAGCTGAATGTCCAAGTGCAGAACCTAGCTGCAGGAGCGACTAGAAAGGTACGCGTGGTGTCCTGTGTTCTTCTGACGGCGTATGTGGTACCGAAGCAATTGGAGGACATTTTTCCCCCCTCTACCTTGCAGCTGTGCTTTGTGCTGAGCATCCTGGGAAATTCACCTGTCCTGATTCTGGACGAACCATCTGCAGGCTTAGATGTGCCAGGGAAACAACAAATGTGGTGAGAATTCCTAGAGGCCCAGACCCACAGTGACCCACATGCAAATTTGCATCGATAAAAACCTTTGCAAACAGATCCATGAGCCCAGTGGTTCCTGATTCGGTGGAGATTGTATTCGTTAGCTGCTGTTGCACGGGTGGGAAATGTTCCTTACAGACCTGTGTTTTGAAGGTCTGGTCCCCAGCCAGCACTGCTGTTGAGGGATACTAGCGAGAACCTTGAAGAGGTAGACGCCGGTGAAGGGGGTTAAGTTGACCTCGAGGAAGACACAACGGCTTTGCTTTCTTCTTCTTTACTTCCCGGAACCCGAAGAAAGCAGCAGTGTTATTTTCCCACGTGCCTTGTCCCACTTGGTGTCCTGCGTCGCCTCAGGCCCAGAGCAAGGGCTCCAGTAAGACACTTCTCCTTTTGAGTTGATTATCCCAGGCTTCTGATCCTAGCGATAAAACTGCTGTGTACCGACATCCAGCTGCCAGTTTAGCACGCACTCCGGTGGATTAACTTTCGAAGGGAAAAGATTTCTTTCGGCTTGCGGGTCTGAGGGCTTTACTCCATTTCCGGTTGACCCCGTTGCTTTGGGGCTGCGGTAAGGTAGCACGCTAGAGCAGGAACATATGACAGCCCTGGTCACTGCACAAGCCAAGCAGCAAGGAGGATGAGGAGGTACTGAGGTGCTCAGCATCCAACGAGACCTCACCTCTGAAAGATTCCACTACCTCCTAAGAGCACCGCTTGGGGACCAAGCACATGGTCCTTTATGAGACCTTCAACATCCACCCTCTGTCTACAGAGAGAGTTTGTGCTATTAGGCAAACAAATATTCAGCAGGATAAAACAAATGTTTTCTGTTCTTGCAGTTTTTGCCTTAACAAATACTCTAGGTGCTTGGTCAAAGTTTTAGTTAACTTCCAACTGTCTTAATTTTGTGCTTTAGTGATCGATAATTCCGTAACGATTTATTTTGCTACCCACGTGGTTTCCCTAAAGAGCCTTGACTTGCTGACAGAATTCCTGTTTTCATTTTCATTTAATCTGTCAAATTTACTGACCCAGTTTATAATCATTTCAGGTTTTTCCCTACTTTCTGTGAATCAACCTTTGGGCTAATAAAACCCTAACTAATTTCATATTCGTGATTACCCAGCGTCCTCTCCCATTTAAAACGCCATTTTATTTGTTATCACTATTTGATGCAAATGTAGAGAGAATTACTCCATTATACTTATTATGCAGTTCCAGATATTGCCACTAGGTGGCTCACTTCTTTTTCATCTTTTTCTCAGTCCCCTTTTCCAATTTCTGTAATTTTAAAGGCTGTGTGGAGCAGCACACACTTTTTTCTTACAAATTTATTTAAAAAATAGAGATACGTGTACAGGTTTTTAAAAAGCATTTTGGCATAAAATTATATGAATATATTTTTGTCAGTACTTGATTCTTTTAAAGGTTTGATAGCATGCATTGAAATCTTACTAGTTACCATAGCATAAAGTACACGTAGAACAGAATGTAACATGGAAACAGCCAAAGTTTTTTTGATGTGTATAGACTAAACATAATGATTTTTGAATACCAAAAATTGCCACAGTTTTGAATTATTAATGATTTAAGGTCTAGGTGTACCACACTCTAAGGGGGTGCTATACACTTACTTTTTTCTAAGAAGGACTGAGGCTTTCACTTTTTGGCCTTTTTTTTCTTTTTTCTTTCTTTCTTTCTTTCTTTCTTTCTTTCTTTCTTTCTTTCTTTCTTTCTTCTTCTTCTTCTTCTTCTTCTTTTTTTTTTTTTTTTTTTTTGAGCTTCACATGGCCTGCAAGTTGTTTCTGGGGTATTTAGAGCTTTCTGGGGCTAGTATCTAGTTATCACTGAGTGCATATTATATCTGTTCTTTTGTGACTGGGTTACCTCACTCAGAATGATATTCTCTAAATGCATCCATTTTCTTAGGAATTTCATAAAGTCATTGCTTTTAATAGCTGAGTAGTACTCCATTGTGTAAATATACCACAATTGTTGTATCCATTCATCTATAGCACACATTTTTATTGTATTGTTGCACTTGGCATCTATCTTCAAAAGAAAAGGAAAGTTCTTCTTTTTTATTTTATTTTATTTTTATTTTATGTATAAGACTACACTGTAGCTGATTTCAGACACACCAGAAGAGGGCATCAGATCCCATTACAGATGGTTGTGAGCCACCATGTGGTTGCTGGGACTTGAACTCAGGACCTCTAGAAGAGCAGTCAGTGCTCTTAACTTCCCAGCCATCTCTCCAGCCCCCAAACATCTTAAAGTTTAATTGTAATACCATGAACACAGTTAAAACATGGAAAGGTTCTCTTTATTTTAAATGAACTATCCAGCATTCATTTCTCTGGTGTTTTTCATTCTATGAATATGATTTGTAAACTGCACCTCATCTATCTTTCCCTTTCTCTTTCTACTGTTCTTTACCTTTTGATTTAATTTCTATTCATTTTTGCTGACTCCAGGCAGGCAATCCAGGCAACTGTTAAAGACAAGGACAAGGGTGTCCTCTTATCTACCCATGACCTGGCTGAGGCGGAGGCTCTGTGTGACCGAGCGGCCATCATGGTGTGTGGGAGGCTGAGGTGAGTCTCCCCATGGCTTGGTTTGGGATTGCCGGTAGAAAGTCTCAGATAACAGCTTGTTCCTTCCGTCCACCTTCCTCGCCAACACCCCTCTCTACTATCTCTGAAATTTAAGAACATCAAACATTTAATGACAAGGGTTTTCCTTCCTCCTCCGCCATGTTCTTTCTGCTCACAGACTTATCGGTTCAATCCAGCACCTGAAGAGGAAATTTGGCAAGGATTACATTCTAGAACTCAGAGTGAAGGAAATTGCTCAAGAGCCATTAGTGCACAGGGAGATTCTGAAGCTGTTCCCGGGGGCTGCACGCCAGGACAGGTAAAGAGAGAACTGTCACCAACAGACAAACACGACGCTCTTCATACGCAGCGGAACATCTCGGTAATAGTGAGGGACCCCAGAAAGGCTCAGTC
The DNA here is from genome assembly GCF_963924665.1 of Micromys minutus. Classification (NCBI taxonomy): domain Eukaryota; kingdom Metazoa; phylum Chordata; class Mammalia; order Rodentia; family Muridae; genus Micromys; species Micromys minutus. The sequence goes on along the minus strand of NC_137979.1, from coordinate 55,888,767 downwards.
TTCTTGGTTATAATAGATTTGGAAACTCCCCCCAGGAATGTGTGCCTTCTCCTCCATGAACTAGGAGCAAAGATAAGGAGGAGTCTTCCTTTAATATAATTTTCCTGCTTCAAAAGGGAGGCTATAAAGGAGTGCAGGTGTTTGCACAAGCATTTGTACACATGTGCATGTGTGCATGTGTATATGCATGCATTGCGTGTGCATGTGTGTGTGTGCATGTGCGTGTGTGTATGTATGTGTATGTGGGTGTGCATGTGTGTGCGTGCCTGTGTGTATGTGTGTGTGTGCATGCCTGTGTGTGTATGCATGCCTGTATGTGTGTGTGTGTATGTGTGTGTGTGTATGTGCATGCCTGTGTGTATGTGTGTGTGTGCATGCCTGTGTGTGTATGCATGCCTGTATGTGTGTGTGTGTATGTGTGTGTGTGTATGTGCATGCCTGTGTATATGTGTGTGTGTTCATGCCAGTGTGTGTGTGAATGCCTGTGTGTATGTGCGCACATGTGTGTGCATGCCTGTGTGTGTATGCATGCCTGTATGTATGTGTGTGTATGTGAATGCCTGTGTGTATGTGTGCACATGTGTGTGTATGTATGTGTGTATGTGAATGCCTGTGTGTATGTGTGTGTATATGTATGTGTGTATATATGTGTGTTATGTGTGTGTGCATGTATGTGTGTGTGTATGTGTGTGTGTCTTGTTAGGAACAGAACCAGAAGATTAAAGCAGCTACTGAATTTAAACTTAGAGCGATGATCACAACAGAAAAGCCAGACACGAACCTGTTATTTGCAGCTTTACCCAGTCAGTGTAAATGCAATGATTATTTACACTATATTCCAAACCCGCTCCTACTCTAAAACCTTTGGTATCCCGAGGTAAAGAAATAGGCTTGGATACTTGTGGGAATGATGAGAAAGGAAGAGGGTGGTCTGGCTTGAAGACAACCAGTGTGGACGTCAGCCAGGTCTCCTTGTCACATAGGAACACCGCACTGCACTGCTAATCTGGAGCTAAGGTTACAGTCAGAGGCACACGAGAAGGAAAGTGCCTAAACCTGCCTGTTCTTAGACTCCAGAGCTTTTAAGTCTTCCCACAACTGTCCTCTCTCCCCAGCCTTAGATCACCTTGCAAGCTAGCTTTAGGGTGACAATACCTAACTTTCCAGTGATTTTCCAGCCTATTTGGACTAGTCTAAGGATGTAGCTTCCCGTGTCTGTTTTTTGTTTTGTTTTTTGTTTTTTTTTAACAAGTTAACTGGTTTGAGTTCATTGGGCTATGTAAGAACATAACTAGTAATAATGTGTCATTGCTAGAAAAAAAATGACAGCTAGTTCCCTTCAGTGATTGCCAAAGCTTTTATTGGTAAATAATTTCATATTTAGCCAGTATATTACTTTGCACCAGTTTTATCTTTAAAATCAAACGGCCGACCACATGCAGATCATTCAGATGTCCATTATCCCGACCTCGAATGGTTGAATGTCATGTGCTCCCGTTCCCAGGTGTTTCTCCTTGCTCACGTACAAGCTACCCGTAACAGAAGTTCATCCTCTGTCTCAGGCCTTTCACAAACTAGAAGCAGGTAAGAGTGAGCTTTTTAAAAAGAACTGGGAGAATAATTTAACGCAAGGTATATTTGCAGTGCATTAAAAAACTAAAACAAACCAACAACACGAAGCGGGCCCTGCAGGGCGTTGGTCTTGTGAATCCAGAGGGTAATAAATCCAGCTCTCTGGAAAGAGGCTCCCCCGGAACACTGCAGATGGCATTGAGGGGAGCTTAACTGTTCTCGCTGCACATCTGTATCAACACAGGAAAGACCCTGGCTGTGGCTCATGGCGTTGACTCTCTGGAAGGAAGTCATAGCTAAAGCCATTCTTTGATTGCCCAGAACTCTTGCTACTTGAAATTCCAACAGTCCTATCTGTCTGTCTGACTTTCAGCTAGATTGTTCCCTGCAGCAGACAGTCACTGTGTTAGTGGCTGAAGAACTCTAATCCTGAAGCTTGTCTCTGCGTTCCCATCACAGGGCCAAAGCCCACAGGCTGGGAGACCGTCCTGTGTAGCTCATCTCTACAGTGAGGGACAGTCCCCGGAACAGTGCCCGCCTCCTTGTGCTTGAGATAACGTATCTCTGTTTGTGTCTGTCTAAATAGCTCGCTTCCTGGCTCGCTCTAGTTGTTGCCAGTCACACAGTTTCTGCCCCTGTTGATCCTTCTTTCTGGAATTCTGTTTCCTAAACATTTAGCTGCTTCTTCACATTTGTAGGATTCTGCTCAACCATCACATTATCTGATAGCATCTCTGATGGTCCCGTGCCAAAAAAAAAAAAAAAAAATTCCTCCTTTCTCTCTCTCTCTCTCTCTCTCTCTCTCTCTCTCTCTCTCTCTCTCTCTCTCTCTCTCTCTCTTTCTCTCTCTCTCTCTCTCTCTTTCTCTCTTTCTCTCTCTCTCTCTCTCTCTCTCTGTGTGTGTGTGTGTGTGTGTACATGCATGTGCGTGTGTGTATGTGGGTGTGTATCTCTGGGTTTACTGTTTCTCTTACCACCTCTTCTTTTATACATTTAAATGCTTATGAATATAATGCCCACATCTTTCCTGCTAAAATGCTCTGACAAAGGCCAAGGCTTTCGCCTCTTCCTCTTTCTGTCCTGTTGCTGGCTTCCCAGAGTTCCTTTCACATGGAACAGTCCCGCTGCCTAAGTGGTAAACCTCAAACAAGTGAGTACCTGAATCTAACAGCCATTGTTGTTAGATTCCTGAGGCGCCCAGTGGAGACCTAATCAGGTAGATGACCACTAAAGGCAGCATTAATGGGGTTCCACTCAAAGAGTATGGAATGGAATCTCCCTCATATGAAAGAGCATCTTAATCAAGGAACATACATGCCTCCTAAGGACGTACACATGGAACAGCAGAGATCAGGAAAACACAGTGTGAGAAGATCCAATACTCAGATGAATTTGGCATGCATTTATATTAACTTTTTGTTGCTCAAACCTTTGAGAAAATTTATTATAAGCCTTCAAATCCAGCATTTCCTCTGTAGAGACACCACACACCTCCTGTGTGAACTCCACACAGACTTTGTGATATTGCTCTGCCCGGCATCCCCTCATCCAATTTATCTTTTATTTACTTTAATAATTTTATTTTGATGTGTAGGACTTTGAAAACTTTCATTGCCTTTTCTTGATTGATTGGTTGATTTTTCAGTGAAGTGTGGCTTTAACCTGGAAGACTACAGCCTCTCTCAGTGCACACTGGACAGAGTAAGTCAACTTGCGTGGTTCTGCATTTTATGTAAAGAGCATGCATTTTATGTAAAGAGCATGCATTTTACACATTCTTTGGGGGGGGGATCAACAGCTTAGTAATCCTTTTCCTGCTTTATCTCCTACTTAGGTATTTTTAGAGCTTTCAAAGGAACAGGAGCTAGAAGATGTTCATGAAGAAGCTGATACAAACATGAGATGGAAACTCCTTCCTCCCTCAGATGAACTGTAGAGTCTCAGACACAATCATTGTCTCCCCACAAACCTGTTTTATTCAGCAGTGAACAGAATTAATGCTTCCAAAGATGTTTTTGTGTTAACATTACACATATTTTATCTGCCCAACCCACATCAAAATAAAACCTACAATTATTCAAGTCGCAAAACTTAAAGGCTATCAGGAAATACAAATGACTGGTAATATACGTCACCCAGAACCAGGCCACTGGTGGCTGCAGAGACAAAACTACAAACACTGTTTTAGAAAGAAATTAATTTGTGACAATTATCAGAAATTTCACTTGCAGAAACATATGAGGGATGTCCTCAGAGTCCTTTCCTGTCACGCATGGGCTCCTGCACACATAGGCACATAGACATGCACTCTCTCATGTATAAATAAAACAAAAAGGTTTTGAAAAGAATATTTGTATAATGGAAAAAATATAGAAATTAAATACGACTTAACAAAAAAGAGCCCCTATAATTCCTTCATATAAACATTCAATTGTTTACTTTCTTTAATCCGTCTTTGTAGAGATGTTACCATACATGGCATATGTATTTCCTAACTATATATTGATATTTACTGTCATAACATTGAACTTTTTTGCACCTGAACTTAAAACAGTGTTGCAGCATTGCATGTTTGCATTGTATCTGTGTTGTTTATGTCCTTTGCTCATTTACTTTTGTGCTTCATTGTTTTTCCTACCCATGTATATGTCATGAAATAGTTTAGCGCTGTGTTTCACAGTTGGGGACCACTATCTGGAAGGTTGATCAGGTTGAGAAGCAAACATTTCAAGGGATACTACAAGTTGAAAATTTCTTACCTGACATAGGTCAGGTCAAGGTCAAATCAAGACTCATTAAAACTATTGTACTAAATTAATTACCTTTGGGCTTTGTGTATAAGGTGCACTGGAAACATAAATAAATTGCATGCCAGGAATCAGGTCCTATAGCCAAGATTTCCAATTCTGCATGGACCACTATTTCAAAATCTGAAACACTTCAGCATTTCTCAGAAGAGATAGTCACCCTGTACCATCATTATAGCCAAAGGTTCTATTTGCAAAACTACGGTAAGCAATTGCTAGTTACTGTTGAGGAGATAAAGTTCGTTTTAAGAGTCTCTACAGACTTCAGAGCTATGACTTTCCTTGATGGCTCCAAGAAGCATGACGAACCGTCAGTTTTCTTGTACATAAAGAAATGCTGACTTGCAAACTGCTTACTTTCTGGAGCTGAAGGGGTTAAATTTTAAGTAGTATGGGTTTTAAGTTAACTAAGACTTATATTTAAATTCTCATCTGGGACTGTTGTCTAACACACTGGGCACCGTGATTCCAAAATTTGTCAGCACTTTTGGCCTCATCATCCACTGTAAGATTTATAGAAGATTAGGCATGATCTTTCCTCCAAATAGCATTTCTTTTTTTTATATTTTAGTTCTTCATCATACTTCCTACCTTCCCACAAATTAGTCAGTATTATCTTGATTCTGTGCATATATATATATATATATATATATATATATATATATATATATATATATATTTAACAGAAGGACTCATACATTTTGCGCACGAAGTTACTTCCTTTCAAGGGAAATTGGTAGTAGTTCCTTCCAAGAGCACCACTAAAGACAAAAATCTCAAGGCTTTTTTTGTCCTGAAAATATATTGTTCACTCTACCCTTACAAGAAGAATTGTAGTTCAGCTGGCTTATCAATCAGCATGTGTACTTGCCTTTTGTTATTAGTTTTGGTAGCCAATATTTCTATCAGCTCACTAATTTCAGTTGTTAGGTGAACTTTTTATTGATTAACTTTATGATCTCATCCACATGTATAATGTATGTTAATCATCTACACATATTATGTATGTTGATCATGCACTTGTATAATATGTGCCAATCATGTGCATACATAATGTATGTCAATCATGCACATGTATAATGTATGTTGATCATTCATGTGTATAATGTATGTTGACCATGTGCATGTATAATGCATGTTGATCATGCTCATGTGTAATGTATGCTGATTATGCATGTGTATAATATATGTTGATCATGCTAATTCTTATTACCTTCTCTTGTCGACTTACGATCCCACTGGAGTCTTTCTGCTTCCTGCCTAGTTCTCCTTCTACTGTTTCTCTCTCTCTCTCTCTCTCTCTCTCTCTGTGTGTGTGTGTGTGTGTGTGTGTGTGTGTGTGTGTATCTGAGTTTAAAGAGTTATATTGTATGAATGGGCAGCATGGATCATTTATCAGTGGCTATACTGAAAAAGAACTCTTACCTTCTGCCTAGATTGTTTTGTTTGTTTTTGTTAATTTGATACAAACTACAAGTTAATGATAATTACAGGCCCACTGTGGGGGAGGGTCTTACCTCTGAGAAAGGGATCTTGGATGGTACAAGAAAGCAGACTGTGCAAGCTGTGGTGAGCAAGCCAGCAAGCAGCACTCCTCCATGCCCTCTGCTTCAGTTCCTGCCTCCAGGTTCCTGCCTAGAGCTCCTGCCCTGTCTTCCCTCACTGACAGAGTGTGTTTTGAAGACTGTAAGATGAAATAAAACCTTTCCTCCCGAGTTGATTTGGTCATGGTGTTTGTTGTATATAGAGAAACTCAATCTAAGATATACTCCTCCTCTAGCAGCCATAGCTTCCAGGAAGGGGAAGGCCCATAGAGCTCACCCTCCACTCAGACTCATTAGTATATATTGTTTTGAGGCATGACCTCAGAGACAAATTTCACCTTTATGTTAAGCAGCACCATCTACATTAGCAGCATGTTTTACCAGACTTGAGAGCTCTTATCATATGTAAATTTTAAATCTCTCTCATTCCCAGAAATTATTCCTAGAAATTTTATCTCTAGAAATCTCTTCTTTCTAGAGTTAACACTTTTTTCCGATTGCTCACCGTACCTATTGCTATTCTTGATGTCTTTCTATTTCATACACAGAAGTTTCTCAGTTGAAATGGTTACTTCATATTTAAACATCCTCTAAGTTTTAATTTTTAAATAAAAGTTATCATTAATGTATCTGTTCATACTATTTCCCATCCCCTACTACTCACCCAATTTCATATTCTTTCTCTTGAACATTAAACCCAAACAGAAATCACACACACATACACACACACACACACACACACACATACACACACACATACACACACACATACACACACACATACACACACACATACACACACACATACACACACACACATACACACACACACATACACACACACACACATGTGCACCTACACACAGGGGCTGGGGGAGGAAACAGTTACCATACGATGGGGAAAATAATGCTGACTAGACATCATATGCTACCAAATAAGATGCCTAGAACCAGAAATGGGTATATCTTTCTAAACCATTGGCAAAATAATCCCATAGATGCCCAGTCAAATCAAACATTATAGGTCAATGCCAGTACTCCAGACTACATCCCACAATCTGATTGTAAGACCCTATTGTGGAAGAGACCACATAGTCACATCATCAAACGTGGGGGACTCATGAGAGGGAGCACTCCCTTCTGTCTCCCCTTTGCAAGGCAGAACTATTATCTTGTTTCTTCTCTGATGCTTATTCACATCCCATTTAAACCCAGCACCTCATTACCCGATCTCTCCCATATTCGTGTTTCCTCTATAATGATTATCCATGCCCCATTAAAAATATTTATTTAATGTATATGAGCACACTGCCCCCGTCTTCAGACACCAGAAGACGGCATCAGATCCCATTACAGATGGTTATGAGCCACCATGTGTTTGCTGGGATTTGAACTCAGGACCTCTGGAAGAGCAGCCAGTGCTCTTAACCGCTGAGCCATCTCTCCAGCCCCACCTACTCCATTTAAAACCCAACACTCTGTCTGTGACTCGATTTTCCCATATCTTTGCATCTACCTCTTTATTGCTCCTTCTGGTTTCATCATTAAGAAAGCCAAAGCCAGGCTAGGCATGGTGCCTCTTGTAATTACAGCCCTGGGAGGAGGAGCAGGAAAATTAGTATGATTTTAAGGTTAGGTCATTTAGTAAGAGCCCATACTTAACAACAACAATAACGACACCACACAAAGAACCTTCTTCTGACCCAAAGCTACTTGGTTTTAGCTGCCACACAAATCTTTCACAACCATACCACTGGAAAACAATAGACAATGTTTTCTTTTGTTTCTCCATTTCATATACTGAGTAACTTTCACATCCCTGGCTATGTGAGAAGTACAATTTAGATTCTCTATTTACTTTTATCTGTGTTTAAAAAATTATTCATCTTTATTTTATGCACATTTGCATTTTGACTACATGTAGGCCTATATAAGGATGTTGGATCCCCTGAAACAAGAGTTACAGACAGTTGTGAGCTGCCATGTGGGTGCTGGGAATTGAACCTGGGGCCTCTGAAAGAACAGTCAGTGCTCTTAACCACTGAGCCATCTCTTTAGCCCCTGTTATTTGGACCTTTGCACGATGTGGTAAAGATGGGCATGCCTGGTTTATAAAAAAATGAGTTGTACATTATATCCACTCTCTGCCAAATAGCACCTGGTAGTGAGGTGTAGCTTTCACAGGATTAGAGGCATTCTAGAGGCAAAGGTGATACAGCTGGGGTTGACTCTAGGGAAGAAGAGGGTTTCTGTGGTTGGAGCAGTAGACAAAGCAAGATGAGGGTGAATATATATATATATATATATATATATATATATATATATATATATATATATATATACAGAACCAAATAGCTTAAGTACATGTGTAAATAGGCCATCATCAAACCATCCCTGAGAGGAACATAACAAAGCTGTAGAAGGAGACCTCAAAGCCCACCCCCCACGGTGACACACTTCCTCCAACAAGGTCACACCCATTCTGACAAGGCCACACCCACTGCAACAAGGCCACACTACTCCAACAAGTCCACACCTGCTTCTAGTGCCTCCTCCCTACAGGCCAACCTTTCAAATGTATGAGCCATACCTATTCAACCCACCACACATATTATATATGTATATAAAGGTTTATTTATTTCCATTTTATATGTGTGGGCACTTTGCCTGAATGTCTCCAGTTGACACGCATGCAATTCCCATGGAGACCAGAAGAGGGCATCAGATCTCCCTGGAACTGTCATGGGAGTGCTGGGACCCAAACCCAGTCCCCTGTTAGAGCAGAAGGTGCTCTTAACAGCTGAGTCATCTCACATAGTTTTAAAGAAACAATATGTATCTAAGGAGGATATCAGACAAAACCTGTGTCCCTAGTTCACCTGGGTCCAAGGAAAGAGGGAATCTATTCACTACTAAGAACTAAGAGTAGTTCTAAATTCCAGTGTCTGTGCAGAAAACACTAGCAGTACTATTAAATGTGCTCATATACATTGCGCAGAAGGCGACCGACATGCAGAAACAATCAGAGAACTTGTTGTTCTCATGGATTATGAGTTCAATCTGCGTGTAGACTTTGAAGAGCAAATATCTGGATCTAATATAATTAGCGGACGGGTAAATGGGCTTGCATGAATATTGAGGGAATATTTAATATCCGTGCGATGCTTTGTCTTTCATGGGCACAAGATGTTTGTGATGTATCAGAAAACCCGTGGTTGGATATAGAGAAACTTGCTTCCTGGGAGCCAAAGTTAACATTAATATAACAATCTCTTCCTCCCTCTTCTCCCTCTCCCTCCCCCTCTCTCCCTCTCCCTCTCTCCCTCTCCCTCTCCCTCCCTCTCCCTCTCCCTCTCTCCCTCTCCCTCTCCCTCTCCCTCTCCCTCCCTCCCTCTCCCTCCCTCCCTCTCCCTCTCCCTCCCTCTCCCTCTCCCTCTCTCCCTCTCCCTCTCCCTCCCTCCCTCTCCCTCTCCCTCCCTCTCCCTCTCCCTCTCCCTCTCTCCCTCTCCCTCTCCCTCTCCCTCTCTCCCTCTTCCTCTCTCCCTCTCCCTCTCTCCCTCTCCCTCTCACTCTCCCTCTCCCTATCCCCTCCTCCCCCCCTCTTATTTGGAAGCAGAAACATTGCATGTGTGTATGCATTCAGATACAGTCCAGTAGACACCCTTGGCTATTATTCTTAGAAACATTGTCCATCCTCCTTTCCAGAGACAAAGTCTCCTGTTGGGTGGACCACAGAGCTCACTAACGAGGGCAGGCTAGCAGCAAACCCCAGGATCCTCCTGTGTCCCTTCCCCTTCAGCATTGTAAATTTATCCCCCATGCCAACACATGGGTTTTTGGAATCAAACTCAGTTCCTTATGCTTGCCAGGTAAGTATTTAGTGAGCATTCTCCCCAGGCTGAGAGTACAATGTCTCTCTCACTATATGGTGCAAGCAGCATTCGGGTGAAAATTCAGACGCTCCCTCTTACCCTGAATATAGTCACGCTGCTCCCTTGCCACGTATAAATTCAGCTTTAAAAAAGAAATAATCCAGGAAAAGCTTTGGGATACCATCTTATCCAACTTGTATGTTTATTTCTGCAATTTAGGAAATTCTTTTTTGCCCCATCTTCTCTGAGCTGGCCTTGATACTATTTTTATTTAAAGTACTCTTGAGAATCCTATTGGCTTCTCAAGACTGTCCTATTGGGGGTTTAATCCGGGTGGGGGGGATGTAAAGCCTAGCTTCTTCCTGGTTTGATAGTTCCTAACGTTACAATATTGTCTGGCCAACCATCTGCAACCACAGATTCCCTGCTGAGGAACTGGCTGGCAGGAGGCAGGGAAAGGAAAAAAAAAAAAAAAAAACAGTCCAGGGGTGTGAGCAGAGCGCAGAGCTTTTGGCAGCCAGTCTGAACCCTCAGAAGAATTCTCCTCAGAAACCGGAGTAAAACAGAACCGTCTACGATTCAGGAAAATCAAAACCAAGATATAGCAGTAACCCAAAAGAAGAAATGTGACTTTTCCTCCAGGACAAAGATCTGTGGGTGAGCTTTTTGAAGATTCCTGCTTCAGCTTTCATTAGGGTAAGCTAACCTCTAAACTGTAATTGTTAGCATTTACATGTGATGGGCTAACAGAGTCAGCAAAATCGTGTCAAACATTCTGGTGGAAGTCACTGAGTATAGGAAGTTACTATTAAGTCGCTTTGATTTTTCAAACCGTTGAGTATTTTATACCGGATGGCTGAATAGCAGTTGGAAAAACTAAGAACTTTCTGTTTTACCCCTCGACTAAAACATTTTGCATAAACAGGACATATTACCGAACAGGCTAGTGGGTAAGTGGAAAGGAATGTAGCTTGCTTGCCTCTTGCTGTTTTCAGAGTTATTTGGATTGCTGTGGTGTGTGTGTGTGTGTGTGTGTGTGTGTGTGTGTGTGTGTGTTAATTTTTATTGCCAGAGGGATGTAAACATTAGTACGCCAGATTTTGCAGGTTTTGAGTTGTTTTAGCCAATTTTGAGAGCATTTGAAAAAGCTTAGGAAGCACCCCACTGACCCTGTATCATATTAAAAACAAGATGCTCTGACTAGTGGAGCACCGAGAACGCTATCTGATGGGGAAATGTCTGACTTTTAGCAACCAATTTATTATTTTAAAATCTAATAATTTGCTATTCGGGACAATTTAAGCTAACTGGAAATTTTAGCCTTTTAGAGCAAACAGCATTTGGCACGAGCGTGTGCAATGGGGTTAACTAAGTCACAGCAGCCAGGGACAAATGGCTTAACACATGGCAATTCGATCATATAGCTGTTCTCATTTATGAACATTTGCCTGCATATATTCTAAATTACCTAAGAAAGAAGAGTCGCCACTTGGAAAACATACCTCTTTGCTTTCAGATGCCAAGGATTGCCACCGTGTTAGTTTCTAAGTTAGAAATATAGTTTATTATACACTGGCGCTTCCAACCGTTACAGCCTATTAATGACATTATTACTTGGAATTTATTTATATAGCTTATAGAAATAGTTATAGGTTTATATGGCTGGTGGCTGCAAGCAATATAAAATTATCTAGAATTCCCATTTTTCTCCCTTGGATTTAGATATGATTGACCTATGGGTTTTTTAGTGGTTTTCCCAAGATTTTTTTTCAAACTTCAGTTATGAAAGGTGAATAAAGGGCTGACCTAATCACTGCCTTGTGGTCATGACACACAAAGCACCTCTCTTCTTTGTTGTTGTTTATTTATTTCATTCCACTCATAAGTCCCTTTTCATACCCGACCCCCGTTCTTATTTCCCACTGCCAAAGATAATCTTTAAAAATTGTATTCAATAATGACTTTTGCAGTTCCAGGATGTATTTAGAAATATGTATCACTCATGATGTGGATGCATATAAATTATACTGTTATATCCTTCAACTTTTTTCTTTAAATAAAACAAGTTTTAATTGACACCGTATTGCTAAAGATTCCTTGTGTTGAGCAATGGGTATCAATGCATTGCTTCTGATTCCTACGGAGTTCCATTTGGATGGTGTTTGTAAAAGTGTGCTCTCTGACCCTCCTGCCAGCATGATCCACATCTGTAAGCATCTTAGTACAGGTCACTGAGTACAGATACAGACCCAGGAGCAGAAATGACTGACTGGTGGGGTTCTGCTGATTAGCAACCCATAATTAGTAATAACATGACAGACAGGGTGACTTGAGACTGCCAGCAGTCTACACAAAACTCGGACAGCTTAGCTGCCAAGTTTCATGGGGATAGCAGCATGTGACATTGTTAAAGTTTCTGAAGAGTCAGTCCATTGAAGAAAGGACTCTCAATTGTTCCTCCCCCCTTTAAATAGATTTGCCAACTCTCCCTCCCCGCCTTCCTTTTCTTCCCTCTGTTTTCTATGTTTGGCATCTTTTTTCTCAAGGCACGTAATTAGGAACAGCTGCTAAGATGTTTCTTTCTGGTTTGATTGCACAATGTTTTCTATTTCAGACTTTCACATGTACTTCCTTGATGTCCTTTAAAAAAAATAAACAAGTCAAAATGAGGAAGAGGCGCTTGAGACTGGGTCAGCAAATGTGGGCTCTTCTCTGCAAGAACTGTCTCAGAAAATTCAGGATGAGAAGAGAGACACTCCTGGTACAGCTCCGCATCTTCATGTTCTCGTAGTTAGACAAGGGAAGGAGGTGTCTTCTCAGTGGTACCAGCATCATCGCTAACATTTTCACATGTTGCAGATGAGAAGGCTAGAAGTTTTCAAGTCCTGGGCTTTGCTAGTTCTTTTTTTTTTTTTTTCAAATAAAAACTTTAAATATGTAACGTTATAGATCTTCCTAGAGATTTTTGTTCAAAGAACTCATATTGAGGAATGCCCTGTAAAATGAAGCCGTAACTTTATACTAAAGAGTTAATAATTAACATCTGGGTTAATCAGGGTCTCATGAATGCATAGACGCTGAAGTTTAGGGCAACATCAAAGAGGCTAACTTTAGTCCATAATTATTTCAGAATGTAACCTAAGGGGGAAAACCCCAAACCTTTCACAGTGACCTACTGTTGGGACTCTTCTGTTTCTCTGTATTTACATGTCCCAAACAAGTTTCAGGACTATATGTGACATCAACAACATGAGAAATATCCAGTCACTGACGTTTTACACCAGTGTGAATTCTCAAACGCAAAAGAAAGCAAACTTAATGTTTGGACATTAACATGGATAAATATATTATGAAAAAGGTGATTTTTTTTTAAAGAAAAGGACTTTGGGCTAAATATATACAGCACTGTAGGGCCAGAGTGTGAAACAAAATGGAAACTATGAAAATATTTACTGCATATTACCTATGGAGTGATGGTAAACACAAAATGAAAAATTGTTGCCATTTCTAAATAATAATAATAAAGCTAGATTACAATGACGTACTCTAACCCCCTCCCCCCGAAAACTAGTATTATCTTTATAAAAACTATTACACTTTTACGGCATCATGTATGGGGTTGAGTTCTAATGGCTCAGTCACTAAGGGAATTGGGTGTTCTGGCAAAGGCCCTGGTGTTGACTCCCAGCACTCATATTGTTGCTTTACAGCCATAGGGTAACTACAAATCCAGTGGCTCTGACACCCTCTTTTGTCCACTGTTGGCACCAGGCACACACCGACATAAGGATGCAGAACGTACGCCCATAGATAAAATGGGTCTCTAGAGAACAGAAGTAGACTCAATTGCTTTGAGATGGGAAAACTCAAATGGGTCTCAGGCTACGTAACAGGATGAATTTGTTTCAGTTGCTTGTGGTAGAAAAACCTGATTTTCTTCTTTTCCCTTTTTCTCATTACTATATAGGAATGGTTTTTCTCGTTTCTTCTAATATTGTTAGTATATCAATTATCCTCCAATTTGCATCAAGTTCACAAGGCTCCTGAAATGTCTGTGGTGGATCTGGGACGTGTTGATAACTTTAACGATTCTAATTATATTATTGTGTTTGCTCCTGAGTCTGAAACTACTTATGAGATCATGAACAAAGTGGCCTCAGCTCCACTCATGAGAGGTATGCTCTGTGGGAGTTCAGGAAATCATTTCCTTATTCAACATACACAAATTCATTTTTAGAATCTTCGTGGGAAAAAATGTGTTAAGTTTTGAACTTTCTAGAGTTGACTAACAAGACCATTGGATATTACCTTCTGAGGTGAAGGAGAATGTCTTGCTCCAGTAATCTAGTTGAGCAATTGTATATTAAAAGGGGGTTAATATTCTTCATACGGCCTATCAGAATAAGATGAGTCCAGGGCAAAATGTGTGGTTTGGGGTAGATGCTGGGATCTTCAATGGCAGGGGCACTGTGACTAGGTAATCCTTCCAAATACATTAAGACTGAGGGAGAAAATGGAGTACCCAGAGGTGGTGTTTACCGTAAAAGCAGATGACAGAGTGTACCCTGTATTTCACCATGCAATGGATGGAGCAAGAAACTCTTGTAGCCCACAGACTGACATGGCATCTTTCTTCTGGGTTGGTATAATAGCGAAGAAACCAGGGGCTATCTGAGAGAATCTGAGGAAACTCCCCTTAGATCTAATGACAGCAACTCAAATAGCTTTTAGTAGTTGTCCTAGCAGGATTGCCCTGGAGTTCCATTCTTAGGTGTCAGATGTATAGGAGAGATCAAATAGATACCCAGGGAGTAGTCTCTTCTCTCCCCATGACCTTGAAATCAAGGAGTCTCAGGGTGAAAGAAAGGAGAGGCAAAGGTCTAGGCCAGGAACTTTATGGGGTGAGAGTTTCTGTCTTTCCAGATAGCTAGGACACCATCAGTGCTGATGGGTCAAAGGACCTGGTGTGGCAACCAACTTGACACAAACTGGGCTTCTGCTCACGTGAGGATCCAGATTCTCCAAAATAGACATTTTAAGTCCATGTTTTCAGGACGAGGAGGAAAGAAATATTTAACCACTTTTTAATTGACTGTCAATAAAAATGAGTTCTTATAATGAAAATTTGTGAATTAAGAGGAAACAGCACCGTGACCCCTTATGTGACCTACGCCATTATCACACAACCAAACAGACAATAGAAGTTATTGTTTTTTTAAATAAATGTTTTCTACTAGTAAGTAAACACAGAAAGAAGAAATCAGACACCACTGCTTTGGAGTTCCCACTGAATGGTTGGATCTAGCTACTTGGTGGTAGCTTAAAAGAGCCCATCAGAAGTTAAGAGCCTCTAACCTAGCAACACAGTACCTCCTGTAGTCTGGCCCAAAGGATCATAACTCTTAAGGATCAGATTAGGCCTCCGTTGCAGATTTTGAACTTAGGAAATCTGGTGCAAAACCAAGAAGCCATACTGCAATATCGTGTGGCTTCCATGGTCACCTGACCTGTGATGAAAAGAAGTCATTTACATTAGATGAGTTAGAACAAACGGTCACTTCGGTAAAAAAGGAGTTAGATCTAACACTTGTACACCATCTTGTCTTGTCAACGGACATGACAGTGTGGCCAAATGGAAATAGCGTATCCTCTTACCAGACAAGTGTGTCTGTGTGTGCACCGAGTGGATCAACTAGTATTGCTATGATAAAATTCACCGTGGCTTGGATTATTGGCTAATTTCTTTGGAGAAGCATGGGGCATTTCCAACAAGTGTTGGCCCTGGACGGAGAGCTGGTTCAGTGGTAAATAGCGCCTGTTGCTCTTACAGAGGTCCCAGGTTTGATCCCCAGACGTACTGGCTCACAGCCATTCGTAACTCCAGTCCGAGCGGCTCTGAAGCCCTCTTCTGAGTTCCTCTGGCCTCAGGCTGCCATGTGGTGCACACTCACATACACAATGTTCACACACAAGATGAATGCATCCTAAACGAAATGGCATCTGCCACAGAACATTACCAATTTCATTTCAACATTAGAAATCTCCCACTTCGTTCTTGGTGTGGGTGTCTCAGGGAAGCGGTAACTTGAACTGAAATGTCCTGACTATGCTTGAATCTGGCACGCTGCCATTGGGCCGTCCTGGAAGCTCACTGGACTCTTCCCTTTTTCCCCCGTCGCAGGAAGAACAATCATAGCGTGTCCTGATGAAAAGACCATGAGTGAACTAGATTTAAATGACTCAACAGATGTAGTGAGAGTCATCTTTAAGGATGCTTTCTCATACCATTTGAAATTTTCTTGGGGCCATAGGATCCCTAAAACGAAAGAACACAAAGACCATTCAGGTAATTTTGCCTTTATAAACACCCAGTGTTAATTTTAAATCAATAATAGTTCAATCTTTATTAAGCAAAATCTTTGTTTTTCAAAAAATATAATTTTAGTAGTAAATATTTCTTGTCTATAGTGAAATTAAATAAAGGCATTCAGTCAGCTCTGCTGTATACTTGGAAGGCAACAGCAACGAGCCAGCAACAAGCAAACAGGATCTGATCTTAAAAAAGATATTGATAAAGTGATATGGTATGTCCTCCTTGGGCATGTGCAACAACCGGAACCAACCCGCCTTACCCTATACCGTATCATTATAAATTTCAGACACATTTTGGGGAGTTACAGATTTTTATTTATCCCACAGTGAAGACCGTCTCTGGTCAGCTAACCATGGCTGTATCTTCTTTTCTTGAAGCTCCTTGTGACCTGTTCAACCACAAAATGAGGTGTGAGAATTCAGTCTTCTGGGAAAAGGGCTTTGTAGCCTTTCAGGCTGTCATTAACGCTGGTATCATAGAGGCGAGTATTCCATGAAAAGAAACTAAGTGCACTGTCTTCTGAATTGTGATAGGTGGAGATACGGATGTTCCCATTTTGTTGTTGTTGTTGTTGTTGTTATTATTATTATTATTATTATTATTATTATTATTATTATTATTATTATTATATTTTTAGCCACTAAGCATAGTATACCGAACAGCTTCCGTATCCGGACTGTGGCATTAGAGTACTGGTGACTTAAAAACTATCCACAGCACAGTCAACTTAAGCAGAGATCCTGGTAATACAGAGGGGGAAGTATGGCATACAGCCATCCTACAGGCTCAGGGTCTAGGTGAGGTAGTAAATTGTGTGCTGCCCAAGAAATAAAACAGGAGCCGCTCTGATCAGAAACTCCAAAGAAGATCAAGTCTGAAGTGTTACTCTGGTTAGTTTTAAAAACAAGTACATGGTTTCGGTTTTGTTTTGTTTTGTTTTTTTTCTACTGAAGTACTTAAGGTAGAACTTGGGACATTTCAAGAACTACGAGCTAGTGCCTTCTCACAGTTTGAAGAAACGTTTGCCATTAGACGGTAATCTGTTCGTTGGTGTCCCTCCTTAGATGACGACAAACCACTCAGTGATGGAAGCGCTGATGTCAGTTACCGGTTCAAACATGAAGATGCTGCCTTTCATTGCCCAAGGAGGGGTTGCTACAGACTTTTTTATCTTCCTCTGCGTCATTTCCTTTTCTTCATTTATATACTACTTATCAGTCAACGTGACCCGAGAAAGACAACACATCACAACGTTAATGACGATGATGGGACTTCGAGAGTCTGCTTTCTGGTAAACCGCTCGTCTGTGATTCGCCGATAGGCGTTTGCAAACGGAATAACTTACCTACAGGGACTTGCTCGTTTATGTCATGCTTACGTCATGCTCAGACTGGTTGTTTTGGTGATTCCTGCCGTATGGATGTTTGGAGTGCATGGTTTTCTCTATTCCTTTGACTTAAAGAAAGTCTAAGGTGCTTCTCGTCTTTGGTGCACTAACCACATGGTAGATGACTCTGAGTTACCAGTTGTTGTGTCTCTATGACCCGAAATTATTTGAGAAGTTAAGGGTGGTTTTTTTTTTTTTCCTTAGCGTAAAATAAAATCCGTATTTTAGACACTACATTAAAAGTGATGATAACTCGGTCTCACTTTACATGAGTCATGGAAGAGAGAAAACTGTTTTGCCCTGAGCATTGAGCTTTCCTCAGTAGAGACAAGAAAGCAAAATGGTTAGAACACCCCAGTGGGAAAGTTACGGTCTGTCTTCATTTCAGACTTAGTAGCTACTACTACCTTGGAGGTGTTATTTAAACTCCACAGATTTCTGTTTCCTTTTCTGTGAAGCACAGATCAAAAAAGTTCTACTTCTTGTGGGCAGCAGGATGAAAGAGAAAAAAATTTGACTTAGCGGGCCTGACAGTGACGCTGAGAAAACGTAAATGCTCAGAGACACCAGTTGGCGGAAGCGCAGGAAACCGTGCATTCGAGAAGGACATGGGATGCAAGTTAGGAAGCTGAGGACTTGGTAGTGGTCAGGCTTTAAGATGGGGTTAGCCACGTGATATAGTAGAGACAGGCAGAGATGGAGAACCCAGTAGAGTCAGGAAGGAATATATGAAGACCAGTCATGCTTGCCTTTCATGAACCAAGTGTTATTTTCAGTGCTGAAGATGGTATCCAGAGGATGCATAGTTCCAGGAACACGGGAGTGTCCAAAGATGAACTCTGTTGAGTAGGAAGACCACACGTTTTATTGGATGACATCTGCCAAACTTGTTATTTTTCCTAACATAATGTTCAGTATACTAAGTATGAAGAGAAACTAGATGGGGGTGGGGAGGTGGATCAGCTCTTGAGAGCACATGCCCTTGAGGTCCCAGCCTCTAAGTCTGACAGCTTACAATTGCCTGTAACTCCAGGTCCATGGGAGCTGATGCTTCTGGTCTTCAGAGGCACACACACATACACACATACGCACACACTCTCCCCAACACTCTTCCACAGACACACACACATAATTTAAAATAAAATATATCTTTTGCAAAAGAAAGAACATGGAAAGTTTGATACAATGCAAGGTTATTTTTTCCTTTTGTATTTCCTCTGTGTATTAAAATGATATCCTCAGTACTGAAGCGTATTTGCTCACTATATCTTAAAAGAGGTTGAAAAACTATGAAAAGGGAGTGGATAGTAGTCTATTTATTAAAAAAATCTTGTGAGGAGCGATTCAAAAATATTGGTGTTTTTGTTTCCCTCCCTGGAGGAAAGGGTCTGATATTTTATTTGAATGAAATGAAGACATTGATAGAAAGCAGACGGAAGAACAGTTTCGGGTAATCTCTGTGTACCGTGGAAAGGAAATTATTAAAATTGGGCAGAGAAAGAAGACTTCCTGACCTCGCTGGTGTTTTTACTGTAAATAAAGGAAACTATCTGCCCATTGTGGATATATCGCTAATTGAATTCTTTAATCTTTTTCCCAGAGAGGAAAATGAAATTTAAGGAAATCAAATAACTGCTTCCTAACGTATTTAGTCATAATGTCACAGAGGAAATCTAAACCCAAGCCTGTGACATGACTGCACCCTGTGCAAAGCTTCCTTCCTGTCTTTGACCCTAGTAGTAATTGCTCCTCGTCTATCCACCTACACATTCCTATCTTCCATGGCTGTCCTCGCTGTCTTCCTGCCAAACTATTTTTCTGCAGTTTTTGAAGTAGGTGTAGCATTTTCTGTGCTGGGAAGATAATAAATACAGCAACAACAGCGAAGGAGACATAAAGATCTATGCAAAACTCAAATGTCGTCCTCCACGATTACATTCTCATTGGAACGTGGCCCTGAGTCCTGTCTAGAGTGTCTGTGATGACTCATGGCACAAGCAGCCCTAATGCAACAGAGGCGGTTTGGCTTGCAAACCTTGAAACATGCACAGTATAAGAGAAGTTGTACGGGACTGAAAAAAGCAACGTAGAAATCTTCTTAAGAAACTCTCTTCGTTACACACATCTTACTGTCCAGTTCATGGTCTTCTCAATTTGCATTTTGCTATTGTTTTAGTTTCATTCTGTTGCTTTGATAAGCACAGATCTACCTGAGGGAGGAAAGGATTTATTTGGCTTAGACTTCCCTGGTCATAGTGCATTATTGAGGGAAGTTATGACAGCCATAACTCAAACTAGGAACCCAGAGGCAGGAGCCACAGAAGACTGCTGCTTTCTGGCTTCCTTTCTGGCTTGTGCTTAGCCAGGACCACTTGCCTAAGGAATGTTGCTGCCCAGTGTGGGCTAGGACCTTCTGCATCATTCAATAAGACCACCCCTCACAGACATGCCCAGAGACCAACCTGATCTACTCAATGCCACAGCTGAAGCTGACTCAGGCTATTAAATTGACAAGACACATTAATTGGGAAGCTATTTATTGTGCACATTTACTTGTTTATTACCTGCCTTGCTCTTTAAGCTTTAAGATGAGGATGTTTTCTGATTAGTTAGGAATTACTCTTTTAAGAGAAACTCTTGGTTAAATCACACACGTTTAAAATCATTTGCTTAGTAAGATAACAAATGAGTGACCCAGGAATAACTTCTGCACTAATCCTGTGTTTCTCGGCCAGGCTTTCCTGGGGGCTGATGTATGCTGGCTTTATCCTTGTTGTGGCAACGTTGATGTCTCTTATTGTGAAATCTGCCCAAGTTGTCGTCTTGACTGGTTTCATGGTGGTGTTCCTTCTGTTTCTCTTTTATGGCCTGTCTTTGGTAAGTTGGTAAATTCTCCCCCTTTCCTCCCTCTCTCCCTCCCTTTCTCCTCTCTCTTTCCTTCAATCATTACATGACAGATTGTATTTTTGTCTTTCTTTTCTGTGCAGAATTTCACAGATATAATCCTTATAGTCTGTAATTAAAAATTGATGAAATGTGCTTTCCAAATACTGTGTTGATTAGCTATCAGTACCTAAGACAAAGGAGTCAATCAACTAACAAGAAGCAAAGGGTTTTTGCTCCCTCTTCCCCCATAATTTTGGAGTCCAGGGTTGGTTGAGCCTGTTGCTTTGGCCTGTGTCTGGGAAGCACATCATGTCAGCAGCTCATGGTAGATTACAGCCGCTCACACCATGACCACAATGTCAAAAGGAGGAATGGGTTGGGATTTCATAATCTTCTTCAAGGATAAGCATCCAATGACAGAAAAACTTCCACATAGTGGAACTTTGTGGAAGATTATACTACCTCCCAGTAGAGCCTTGGGTTGGAGACTTCAACACTTGAGTCTTTGGATGACACTTATCCAAATGTGAAATCCCTTTTACTGTACTAGTGATGGTCAGACCACCATACCAGTTAATGTTTTCTCTCCTTTCAGATAACTTTATCTTTCCTCATGAGTGTGTTGTTAAAGAAACCATTTCTTACTGGCTTGGCTGTCTTCCTCCTTACTGTCTTCTGGGGAAGTCTGGGCTTCACCGCATTGTACAAACATCTTCCTGCCTTTATGGAATGGACATTGTGTTTTCTCAGCCCCTTTGCCTTTACTACTGGAATGGCCCAGGTAAGAAGGGAGGTAATCGTATTGCTTCATTTTATTAAAACTTGTCTGTCTGTCTGTCTACATGTGTGTGGACCTGTACAGTCATGTCATGATGATGTTTGCTTTGCATAAAGGTCAGAGGACAACATGACAGATGCCAGTTTTCTCTGTCCTCCATGTGAGTGGGTTATGGGGATCAAACTCAGGCATTTTTACCAGCTGAGCTGTCTTTACTGTCCCTCAAATTTTATTTTTGTACACAACATTCAAGACAGATTCCTTCGATGATTTATACAATATACACTAAACACTGAAGTTTCCCATGTTTGTAAAAATAAGTTTAAGGGATAGAGAAGTTTAAAGGGTAAGAGTCATATTTAGTTTTATTTTCTCTTACCATATTTATTTCCTTTTACATTAAATTTATTTAAATTTTGTTTTATATTTATTTATTTGTTTGTTTTTTCAAGACAGGGTTTCTTTGTAGAGCCCTGATGGTCCTGGATCTAGCTCTGTAGACCAGGCTGGCCTTGAACTCACAGAGATCTACCTGTCTTTGCCTCCTGAGTGCTGGGATTAAAGGCGTGTGCCACCATCACCCAGCTAAAAATTTTTTTAAATTATAATATAACCATGTCATACTATTCATTTACTTTTCTCCTCCTCCACCCTTTTCATGGTTCATTCCTTTTCCTTTTCAAATTCATGTCCTCTTTTTCTGTAATTATTTTGTCACATAGAGAGAGAGAGAGAGAGAGAGAGAGAGAGAGAGAGAGAGAGAGAGAGACCGAGAGACAGAGAGAGAGACAGAGGGAGAGGAAGAGGGAGAGAGAGAGGTGGAAGGAAGAAGAGAGGAAGGGAGAGAGGGAGGGAGGGGGAGAGACAGACAGACAGACAGACAGACAGACAGACGGACAGGTACTACTCAATCATTTTAGTGTTACTTGTCTATGTGATTTCAGGGTTGACCACTCAATATTGGATAATCAAGTACAGGGCTCATTCTTTGGGAAGACTATTTGTTTCTCGTCATCCTTAGTTGCCTGTAGTTTTTTGACAGGGGTGGGGCCCTGTGATATTTTTTTCTTTAACACATCAGTGTGTCTACCAGTGCCCTTTTCAGGTTTTATTTAGGCACATCATTGAGCTAAGATGAGCATAGTTTCCTTGTTGCTTTATCTCCCAGTAGTTTTCCATTCCTCTGGTTCTTAAAATCTTACTTCTGTTTCCTGAACTCTAGGTACACCGGTGTTGTCCTAAGTGTATCCATTTATTGTAAGTGTATCCATTTCAGCCCGCAGCTCTGCCATCAGCCGTTCTTTACATTTTGACCAATTGTAGTTTTTTATACTGGTCTCCATTTTGGCAAAGAAAAGCATCTTTGATGAGAAGCGAGAGCTGAGCTTAACTGTGGGGATAAGGATGAGTCTTGAGAATGCAGCTAGGAAGTATGTCGCTTTGGGGAAGTAGCAGCAGTTCTTCTAAGACCCATGACTTCACCAGCCCTGGGCAGCTGGCTAGATTTCCTGTACCATACGTGATTTCCCTCTTACTGAGTAAGGGTTCAGTCCGATTACAGAGCTGTTGGTTACTGCCAAGATATGGGTGCCACACTTGCACCTTTAGGGCTGTTTCGTCATGCTGGCTATTTTGTGTTGGGTAGGCAACATGGCTGAGCAAGACTCTTAGTTACTTCCCTCACTTGGTGGCTTGCACACCACTGTCCCTTACTATGAAAACTAGTCCGGAGGAAGGTAGCTTTCAAGGCAGATCTAGGTCAAATCCTGAGTCCCTTGCATGGTGCCTAGCAATAGAGTTTAACCTCCAACCTCTGGGAGACAAGAGCAATAACCTGTGTTATTTCAGGAGTCTCTTGGACTCCCATAAACAATAACTTGAACTTGATGTTGGTTTCTCGTGGCATGGGCTGAGATTTTTGTTAGTTTATGGCTCTAAATGTGGAATGGCATTTGCTGTTGACATGGCTCAGCTGATATTTCTAACTGAACATTTTTTCAGATTCAAGCTTGAGAAACATGCGTCTTTAATAGTATCACAAATGTTGGAGAGTTGAGACATTTCCACATGAAATTACATCTCCCCTCAGAAAAGTTCATGCATGTGAAATCATTCTATGCTGTGGAAATTATCCTTCTATCTCTGCTCAGCTCCTAAGAGACTTTCATTTTTCACTGTAAGATGGTGCTTAAAACTTCTGTAATCCCTTAAAAATTCTGTTCATCTCTTTTCCAGCTCATACATGTGGACTACGATGTAAATTCGAATGTAGATTTGAACTCTCCAAACAACTCGCACCTAATCGTGGCCACCCTCTTCATGTTGGTTTTAGATACTCTTCTCTATTTGGCACTGGCCTTATATTTTGACAAGATTTTACTCAGTAAGTAGTAGAATTATTGTAATTTCACACACCGTTATTACCTGCAATTAAAGGAACCATGACCGTGCTTTTCAACCTTCCTGATGCTGTGACCCTTTTATACAGCTCCTCATGTTGCGGTGACCCCTCAACCATAACAGTATTTTTGTGTCTACTTCGTAACAGTAATTTTGCTACTGCTGTGAATCACAATATTAATATATGATATTTCTGATGGTCTTAGGTGACCCTTGTGAAAGGTTTGATATCTCCTCGCCCCCAACAGTTCACAATTCAATGGTTAAAAACCGCTGGTCAACAACATATTGAATATAAATGGTATAGCATTTTCTTTTCTTTTTACCACTTTATTTAAAAAAGGAGGGATACATATATAGATTTTTAAAGGCATTTTGGCATAACATTATATCAATATTTTTGTCAGTACTTAATTCTTTTAGAGGTTTGATAGTATGCATTGAAATCCTACTAGTTACCATAAGCATGAAGTACATGTAGGACAGAACAAAACCGATTTCTTGTTGAGTATAGATTAAGCATAATGATCTGTGAATACCAAAAATTGCCATAAGGCTATATTCTTAACTCTTGGATTATTAATGATTTGAGGTCCAGGTGTACCACACTCTGAAAGGGTGCTATACATTTATTTTTTTTCTAAGAAGAACTGAGGCTTTTTTTTTTTTTTTTTTTTGGCCTTTGTTTTTCTTGAGCTTCATATAGCCTGTGAGTTGTTTCAGAGCTTTCTGGGGTTAGTATCCAATTATCAGTGACTGCATATTATGTCTGCTCTTTTGTGACTGGGTTACCTCACTCAGGATGATATTCTCTACATGCAGACATTTTCTTAGCAATTTCTTAAAGTCATTGTTTCTGATAGCCGAGTAGTACTCCATTGTGTAAATATACCACAGTTTTTGTATCCATTCATCTACTGAAGGACAACAGGGTTATTTCCAGCTTCTGGCTATTATAAATAGGGTTGCTATGAACATTGTGGTGCATGTGTCTTTATTTTATGTTGGCGCGTCTCTGGGGTATATGCCCAGAAGTGGAATAACTGGGTCTTCAGGTAGTACTATGTCCTAATTTCGAAAATAACACAGCATTCTGTCACTTTAGAAATTATTTTTGAGAATCCCATACATGTTTACAATGAAGTATAATCATATCCAGTCTTCATTGCTCTTCCAACTTCCACCATGTTCCTCAAAAGATGCTTTTCCTCTCCCACTTTTAAAGCCCATTAATTCCAGTTAGTGCCCATATGTACATGCAGGTGGGGCTGTCCACTAGAGTATGGAAACTGATCCATGACCATATCCCCATAAGAGATGAGTCTCCCTTTCCTATACATTGACAATACCTCCACAGTATGGGACATGGCCTGGATCTCCTCTATCCCACTTAGGCCAACGTTTTGACTCGCTTGATCTTGTGTAGGTCATATGCAGATAGGCATAGCTGTTTTTAGTTCACGATTGCACCAACCACCTCACGTAGAGAAGACAGTATCTCACAGCACTCCTCCCCATTCTTCAGCACTCACAGTCTTTCTGCCTCTTCTCCCACAATGCTCCCTGAACTCTGGTGATGGTGGCGTTAATAAAAACGCTCCATTTATGGAAAAACATCTGGCTTCTTACTTCCAACACTAACTGCTTCAACTTCAATTTCTGATGAAGGCTGAGAGCAGCCCAGGTCTAGGGGTGTGCTGAATAGTCTTAGGTTAGCTTGATATACTGTGGGCAGTGCTACTCTTGGACTGGTGGTCTTGAGTTGTATAGGGAACAGGCTGAGGAAGCCATGGGGAGCAAACCTGTAAGCAACCCTTTCCCATGGCTTCTACTTCAGTTTCCACCTCTAGGTTCTTGCCCTAATTTCTCTCAGTGATGAACGGATAAGTTGTAAGGTGAAATGAACTCACTCCTCTCCAAGTTACTTTTGGTAATGGTATCATAGTCATGGGAACCCTCACTATGACAATGAGTATAAATGTTAAATATCTAGATGGCGATTTGGCAGCATGGCCATTAGCAAAATACCAATAGCAGGATCTTCCCTAGGGGCCGTGACCTCAAATCCAACACTAACTTAGTTATTTGCCCCACTAATAACTGTGCCACTATTGCTGTGGAGAATCCTGTTTGCCTTGTTAGTGCTGGAACACACATGGTGCAACGCTAAGACAGACTTTAGATGTCTTTTCTCTGTCTGAAACCTGCCGTGTATCTGCTAGCACTATGGAAGCTGGCTTGTAAAAAAGAAAGCTCTCCGAGTCGAGTTAGCCGAGTATTAACTTCTGCGTACTTTAGTCAAAGAATGTGGTGTCTTAGGCAATAGAATCTTATCACGTAGTATCCAAAAGGTTATCCAAAGACAATGGCCATGTTCCCCTCCCCCTCTTTTAAATCTCTAGAGTCTCCCTGGTCAATAACACATGAGGAGCTATCTTTATTTAATGGATCTTTTTATTTACGTTTTAAATGTTATCTTCTCTCCCAGTTTTCCCTCCAGAAACTCCTTGTCCTATCCCCCCTCTCCCTGCTTCTATGAAGATGCTCCCCCACCCACCCAACCCCCTCCTACCTTCCCACCCTGATATTTCCTTACACTGGGGTACCTAGTCTTGGCTAGACCAAGGGTTTCTTCTCCCACTGATGCCCAACAAGGCCATCCTCTGCTACATATGCGGCTGGAGCCATGGGTTCATTCATGTGAACTCTTTGGATGGCGGTTTAGTTCCTGGGAGCTCTGATTGGTTGATATTGTTGTTCTTATGGGGTTGCAAACTCCTTCAACTCCTTCAGCTCTTTTTCTAACTCCTCCACTGAGAACCTTGTTCTCAGTTCAATGGTTGGCTTCAAGCATCTGTCTCGGTATTTGTCATGCTCTGGCAAAACCTCTCAGGAGACAGCTATATCAGGCTCCTGTCAACACGCACTTCTTGGTATCTGCAATATTGTCTGGGCTTGGTGACTGTATATGGGATGGATCTCCAGGTAGGGCAGCCTCTGTCTCAGCTCCAATCTTTGTATCCGTATTTCCTCTTATGAATATTTTTGTTCTCCCTTCTAAGAAGTACTGAAGCATCCACACTTTGGTCTTCCTTCTTAAGCTTTATATGGTCTATGGATTGTATCTTGGGTAATATCAGCTTTTGGGCTAATAGCCACTTATCAGTAAGTGCATACCGTAGGTGTTCTTTTGTGAATGGGTTACCTCACTCAGGATGATATTTCCTAGTTCCATTTGCCTATAAATTCATGAAGTCATTGTTTTTAATAGCTGAGTCCTACTCCACTGTGTAAATGTACTCATTTTCTGTGTACATCCCTCTGTTGAAAGACATCTGGGTTCTTTCAAGCTTCTGGCTATTATAAATCAGGTTGCTATGAACATAGTGGAGCATGCGTCTTTGTTGTATGTTGAAGCATCTTTTGGGTATATGTCCAGGAATGGTATATATGGGTCCTCAGATAGTACTATGTCCAATTTTCTGAGAAACCTCCAGACTGGTTTTCAGAGTGGTTGTACTAGCTTGAAATCCCACCAACAATGGAGGAGTGTTCTTTCTTCACATCCTTACCAGCATCTGCTGTCACCTGAGTTTTTGATCTTATCCATTCTGACTGGTGTGAGGTGGAATCTCAGGGTTGTTATGATTTGTATTTCTCTGATGACTAAGGATGTTGAGCATTTCTTTAGGTGCTTCTCAGCCAATTAGTATTCCTCAGTTGAGAATTCTTTGTTTAGCTCTGTACCTCAGTTTTTTGATTCTCTGGAGTCTTGCTCCATGAGTTCTTTGTATATATTGAATATTAGTGCACTATCGCATACAGGATTAGTAAATATCCTTTCCCAATCTGTTGGTTGCCATTTTGTCCTATTGACAATGTCCTTTGCCTTACAGAAGCTTTGCAATTTTATGAGATCCCATTTGTTGATTCTTGATCTTAGAGCATAAACCATTGGTGTTCTGTTCAGGAAAATTTCCCCTGTGCCTGTGTGTTCAAAGCTCTGCCTCACTTTCTCTTCTTCTAGTTTCAGTCTACCTGGTTTTATGTGGAGGTCTTTGATCCACTTGCACTTGAACTTTTGTATAAGAAGATCGATTTGCATTCTTCTGCAAGTTGACTTCCAGTTGAACCAACACCAGTTTTTGAAAATGCTGTCTTTTTTCCCACTGGATGGTTTTAACTCTTTTGTCAAAGATCAAGTGACCATAAGCATTTGGGTTTATGTCTGGGTCTTCAATTTTATTCCATTGATATAACTGCCTGTCTCTGTACCAATATTATACAGTTTTTATTACAATTTCTCTGTAATACATCTCCAGGTTGGGGATCATGATTTCCCCAGAAGTTCTTCTATTGTTGAGAATAGTTTTTGATATCCTGTTTTTTTTGTTATTCCAAATGAATTTGCAAATTTCTCTTTCTAACTATGAAGAATTGAGTTGAAATTTTGTTGGAGATTTCATCGAATCTGTAGATTGTTTTTGGCATGATGGCCATTTTTACTATATTAATCCTGCCAATACATGAACATGGGAGATCTTTCCATCTATAAGGAGCTATCTTATACCTTGTATTGCACCATTCATTAATAGCCCTTGTGTCTCAGTCAGGGTTTTATGCTGTGAACAGACACCATGACCAAGTCAACTCCTATAAAGACATTTAATCCGGTTTGCTTAGAGATTCAGAGGTTTAGTCCATTACCATCAATGCAGGAACATGACAGCATTCATGCAGGCATGGTTCATGAAGAACTGAGAGTTTTATATTTTCATCTGAAGTCGCTATTGGAAGACTGACTTCCAGGCAGCTAGGACAAGGTTCTTAAAGACCATACCCACAGTGACACACCTACTCCAACAAGGCCACACCTTCTAATAGTGTCACTTTCTGGGCCAAGCACATATAAACCATAACACTCTGTCTTCTGGGTGTGACATTGCTCATACATGGCGATTCCATTTTAACTCTCGAGCTTAGCTTAGGTTAGGGGTTTTCATAGGGCCCTTTGTAAATCCGTAACTCCTGTTAACTAACTCATTACTCTCCCTTCTCCACCAATTCTTCCATCTCCATCCCCATAACCTTTTAATCCTTTGACCCTCAGCATACACCTCCTCTTTCCTTTTATATTAGTTCTCTTTACCCTTCTACTTACATGGATGTTAAGCTGGGTTTTGAGATAGCAGGCTTCTATGGGCTTACTCCCTCCCTTTGGTTGGCCCCACCTCACTGCATCCTTCCTATATTCCCAATGACCTTCACCACCGAATTCCTTCTACCTTGGTGTTCCATTCCACCACTGACACTGAGCCTCTAATGTACGTAATGTCTCTTCCCTTAATATTTCCCCAAGCCCCACCCCTTTCTCATTTCTTGGCTTTGTGTCTTTGCTCCTAGTTAAACACAGGAAACAAAAGATTTGGAGCTAGGTTCTGCATGAGAAAGAACACAGGGCATTTATCTTTCTGAGTTTTAGTTACCTTGGTGAGTATAATTTTCCCAGTTCTGTTTACCTGCAAATTAGTTTTTCTTATAGCTGAGTGATATTTTTAACTCTATATGTACCACATTTATTCATTTTGGACTTACTAGAATGTTTAACTTCCTCTCAAAACAAGTAGCTCTCTCTAACCTTGAAGACCCCCTCTTTGAGTTTACAATGCCGATTTTCTTTTTCATATTGGAAACACCTCATTGTGCGGTGTTACCCAAGGTGATGATGTGGGCTTGGGTTGAGAGTCACAGATTTGGCATGCTGTGCTAAATGGCCTGCCCTCCTTGAAGCAGCGACTGACTTGACACTTACCTCCTGCCCTCGTAGGTAAGTACGGACATCAACGTTCTCCATTGTTTTTCCTGAAGTCATCTTACTGGTTTCAACACAGAGGAGCTAATCACGTGGTTCTTGAGAGTGAAATAGATTCTGACCCTTCACTGAGTGACTCGTTGGAACCAGTGTCTCCAGAATTCCAAGGGAAAGAAGCTATCAGGTAACCAATAATTCAGGTGGAAGTGCACACAACAGAGGTCAGGCCCAGATCAGACACGTGTAGGTACCACAGAGACCATACCCCAGATCAGACACCTACAGGCCAGACACTGGTGTACAAATATTTCCTTCTGAGTCCCCCAGCGCCCACGTCCTCCCAGCCTACTGTTCTTACGAAGCGATACTCTCATTCTAGATAGCATGGTCTTCCTTGAGTTTCCTCTTCCTATTTGCTCCGATGTTCTCTTGATGATAGGTCGGGGGTGGGGAGCACCACGCCCCTACTCACATGCTCTTTCTGTAGAATCCACTTTGTCTCTTTTCGTTTCCCTTCTTGGCCGATAAGATGAAAACACAAACATAAGGGATGTAGAAAGGGGGCTAGAGACATCCCAGGAAGATGGGAAGAGATGATGATGAGACCAAAAGGCACTAAATCCGTTTATCATGAGACCGCAAGGCACTAATGCTTGACATCAATTTCCCCAAAGC
The DNA here is from genome assembly GCF_963924665.1 of Micromys minutus. Classification (NCBI taxonomy): domain Eukaryota; kingdom Metazoa; phylum Chordata; class Mammalia; order Rodentia; family Muridae; genus Micromys; species Micromys minutus. Next base: position 55,858,661 of record NC_137979.1, on the reverse strand, counting down.
CATGCCTGCACTATGGCCAATGCTTTGACTCCCAAACAGCTACACATCCCAAAGATCCTTATCTTTGCTCAAATTTTGTCTATAGCTCACCTGATGCTTTGTTTTGATATTAAAGGAAACGAATGCAGGCAGACTCCAAAGCTCTATAGCGTAATAGACCTTCAGCTCATCAAAAGTCTTCTGTGTATTTTTTTTTTTTTACTTTAAGGCAGAATGTTACTTTATAAGTCAGTCTGGCCAGGAACTCAAGATGCATCCCAGGCTGACCCCAGACTTCTACACTTCCTGCCTGAGTTCAGAGTGCTGGGATCACAGGCATGTGCCACTATGTGTCACTTCTGTGGACTTTTAAACCCATCTCATCTTTTCATTCTCTTTCCCTCTTCTTTGGAAACTTCCAAGTATCCTGCATTCTGCAATTCTTGTTTTCTTAGGAACCAACCCTACATGATAATTACTGTTGCCATCCTTGCTTTATTACTGATGATGTGGAGTCTGTGAGTTGCATATTTGTACAGGAGCTCTGTGCAAATGACACAGTTGGGACCTCACTCACATTGTCTTGGCTCCAAAGCTTAATGGTTCTGATGTGGTTTCCTTTACCCACAGCATGAGATCTTCCACCACGGATTTCATTTCCAGCTTTCCTCTCCGGTCATCTGTAACGTCTGCCATACGGCTGCATGTGTCCACATGCTGGCTACTCCTTCCACTTATGTTCTGCTGGGATACAATGGGCAGAGATGCTGCCCCTCATGGAATGCCCAGGACGCTTCTCACAGTGCCTGTGCAAAACGGACAGACCTCTATGTTTTATCAGATCTCCCCCAGTTGCAGCAATTACCTTGAAACCTTTCTTTCTTTTTTTTTGCAGGATCAAAAATCTTAAAAAAGAATATACAGGGAAGCATGGGAAAGTAGAAGCCTTAAGAGGTAATAAATAAGACTATATTTATCCTAAGTATGTGGTTCAGAGACTGTTGTAAAACTTCAGTAGGAATGTAGATGAGGTATTACAGGCAAAATTTCAAGTTTCTTTTGTTTTTGAAGATTAGTGTTCACACACATCTACACTGCAAGAAACTAAACTGTGGAGATTATAAAATGACTACGCGAGTACTGAATGTAATATCTCTGAAATCATGGCAGGTCTGGGATTTGATATATACGAAGGTCAGATCACTGCCCTTCTTGGTCATAGTGGAGCTGGGAAAACCACCCTGATAAATACACTCAGTGGACTGTCACCACCTACTACAGGTAAGAGGACACTTTTTCAAAGACAAGCTCAAGGGTAAATGAATAATCTGTGCTTTCCCCTAGCTAATTTGGCGCATCATGTCATTAAGACAAAAAGCCCTGGAGTTTCCCCTAAGCATTATACCATGTATGCAGGTTTTGAATTATATCATCTGTTTCCCCAATAGTAGGTACTATTTTTATGTATTTATATGATAGTTGCAACACTGTTAGAAGTTTAAGTTACTTTTTTATAATTGAATACATTTGTGAAAATATGCTTGATGCATTTATAATTATTCAGTTATAAATCAATGTTTCTGCTAGATTAGAAGTTGTTCTGAACATTGAATCTCTTGGTCTCTCTGTCTCTATCTCTGTGTCTTTGTGTCTGTCTGTCTCTGTATCTCTGTGTCTCTGTGTCTGTTTTTCTGTTTGTCTCTATCTCTGTGTCTGTCTGTCTCTGTGTATAGAATATAGACACCTGTTAGTGAGCCTGCCTATTTCTCTCTCTCTCTCTCTCTCTCTCTCTCTCTCTCTCTCTGTCTGTCTCTCTCTCTTTCTCTCTCTCTTTCTGTAGTATATAGACACCTGTTGATAAGCCTGCTTGTCTGTCTCTCTTTCTGTCTCTGTCTTTCTCTCTCTGTTTCTCTCTGTCTCCCTCTCTGACTGTCTCTCTGTCTCTGTCTGTCTCTGACTGTCTCTCTGTCTCTCTCTGTCTCTCTCTCTGTCTCTCTCTCTGTATCTCTCTCTGTCTCTCTCTTTCTCTCTCTCTCTGTGTAGAATATAGACACCTGTTGGTGAGCCTGCCTGTCTGTCTCTCTTTCTGTCTCTGTCTTTCTCTCTCTGTTTCTCTCTGTCTCCCTCTCTGACTGTCTCTCTGTCTATCTGTCTGTCTCTCTGTCTCTGTTTCTGTCTGTCTCTGTCTCTCTGTCTCTCTTTCTGTCTCTGTCTCTCTCTGTCTCTTTCTCTCTCTGTGTGTAGAATATAGACACCTGTTGGTGGGCCTGCCTTGGGTGATTTCAACACCTTCCTCAATCACTTCTCCACATTTTTGTTTTAAACTATTTTTTAATCTTAAAATTCTACTTATTTTGGAAAGGTTCACATATGTGCACAGCGTACCTAGGGCACATCTATCCCACACTTCTGCCCTCCAGCTCCTCCCAGTCCAACCCCAACTTATCCCCCTTCTAACTTTATGCTTCATGTCTTTTTAAAAGATACAAGAACCCATACATCCAAGTAGTCCTGCCCACCTGCACATTTGTGTGCCTTTATCCTCTGGGGCAAAGGCACCCTCCTAATAGCCATGCCCTTCACATGCAAAGCAACTGCCTTTCTCAGAAGCCATTAGCTTCTCACCATGAGGTGGGGCATTGGGAACACCTTTCTCAACTACACTGGAAGTTTCAAGTCTTGTCATGTTGCTTTCGCCTTATTCTTTGAGTTGAGGATTTGCACTTAACCTGAAACTCATTTTTTAAATTATATTATGTATTCACTTTACACCCCAATATCAGCACCCCCTCTCCTCCCAGTACCCCCTAATGCAAGTTGTTCCCCAAATCCACCTTCCTTATCTCTTTTAAGAAGGGGAAGCCTCCCTCTGGGTGTCACCCCCCCCACTACACGCCCCCTCACATTCAGTGGCTGTGGGACTAGGTGCATTCTACCCCACTGAGGCCAGGCAAGCTGCCCCCTAACTGCTGCATAACAATAACTGCTCCTGAACTGTGCAACCAAACGCTTCACCTACTGTGTGCTGCGAACCTGCGTGAGTGACTCCTGGGATGTTCGGCTCTTGCACCTTTTCTGACGGTAATTCTTTACTTCCTCCGGACAGGTTCCATCACCATTTATAATCAGACAGTTTCCAAGGCGGATGGCTCCGAGGCTGCCATTAAGATCACCGGAGTTTGCCCACAATCCAACGTACAATTTGGTTTTCTCACCGTGAGAGAGAATCTCAGGCTCTTCGCCAAGATAAAGGGAATTCTGCCCCATGAAGTGGAGCAGGAGGTAGGCAAGCAAGTCCACTGTTCCATAACAGTGAGAGTGGAAATGGCAAAAGATTTAAATGTGCTTGTTGTCTGGATAATTCCATCGTCTAATGTTAGGCCCAGAGGCTGTTTATAAGGATAGAAAACAGTTTTAAAGGTAAAAAGTCATGGTGGATCAAGCCCGGAATCACAGCCCTTGGGAGGCAGAGTCAGGAATGTTGCTAAAGTTCTAGCCAGCCTGGGCTGCAAAGAGAGACTTGGTCTCAACAAAAGTACAAATATCTTGGGGTTTACGCTAAATGTTCCTCGTTTCATTAGGTACAACAAGTTTTACGGGACTTAGACATGGAAAATATTCAAGACGTCCTTGCTCAGAATTTAAGTGGCGGACAAAAAAGGAAGCTGACTTTTGGGATTGCCATTTTAGGAGACCCCCAGGTAAGGGGATAAAAATCTCTCATAAAGAGCTGACTGCAGACTCATAAACTATCCTATTGGATAAATTTGCAAATGATACATTAAAAAAAACTTTAAAGTACAAACACCAACACTTTTACAACTATAGTATTTTTTTTTAGAATCATCTCACCCCAGAGGAATGAATGGCCTTGTAACATTTTCTCTACTGTTCAGGTTTTGCTCCTGGATGAGCCAACCGCTGGGTTGGATCCACTTTCGAGGCATCGCATATGGAACCTACTGAAAGAGAGAAGGCTAGACAGAGTAATTGTCGTCAGTACTCAGTTCATGGATGAGGCTGATATCCTGGCTGGTAACTATCGTTTTCTTCTGGGTTTCACAGTGACAAAGTAGGACTAAACATGGGTTGCAAGTAGGCCCCTTAGACAGCCACAACCAACACAGGAGAGTGTCCAATATCTGTGATCCCCATATCAGACTTTGTCCTGTGGAAGCATTCCAATCCCACCACAGAGGGGTGAAGGTTGTAGAACATACAATATCAATCTCCAACACCGTTTAGAGAGGTCAGTGACCTTGAAAGACACTGTGTAGATACCTAGTGTCTGTAAGTATGTAGAGAACAAGCAAGCCCAATCCATCATTTCTGCTATCAAAGTGCCAAGAAGGTCTCAGAGTTAGTATGGGGCATTCTTCTACAACATCCTCTGTTCATGGGTTTTGATTTCCACCCCTCTGAATACTGAAGAAATCACTAATATGATTTCTCTTTTGGTTCTTCCCAACTAGACAGGAAGGTGTTTCTATCCAACGGGAGACTGAGGTGTGCAGGCTCTTCCCTGTTCCTGAAGAAGAAGTGGGGCATTGGCTATCATCTAAGGTACCAGGGCTGGAGATAGACGGCAGACACTCTGATGACAGGTGCTTTCAGTGTCAGATCAAGGTTGATCTACAGCTGCACAGTTGGCTCCACTGGACATGTTAGAACTAAGTGACACATGCTGTTAGCAAGGTACACGGGGTCATAGACACCAAAAATCCAGTCACATAGGCACAAAGAAAATGTTTTCATAATGTCTTGCTTCTGAGAATAATTTCTACTGATTTTGACCGTCTCTCTCATCCTATTTCAGAGTGGATTTCTGTTTATTCAGATGATTCCAAGACTCTCTGTTCTCCCTGACTTCATCTTTTTGCCACCTTCCTCTTAGGTCTCTTACATTTCAGAATAATGGTGATTGCTGTAAATCTTAACAAAACAAAACAAAATTAAAAAACCATATCATCCTGGAGATTTAAGCTCTTCAAATCAGATGCAGAGAGTATCAAATCTACAGTGCCAGCATTATTCACTGTTACAAGTGGATTAAATAATTTCCCTCCAATTAATAGATACTACTGACTGGTCTCTAGGCGAGCCTCTGTGTGGATCTTTGTAGTTGCCTTAGTTTCTGTCTATGGAGGAGACCCATTTCCTCTGCCTTCATCACACTTAACCATGTACAAATCTTACCCATGCATATGTGTACGTCTCTGTGTGGGCATGTACCTATGTGTATGGGGTTCACACAGGCCAGAACAGGGCATCAGATACCCAGAGCTAGAGTCATAGGTGGTTGTGAGTGGCCATATGAGGGTGATCAGGACCCAACCCACATTTTCCATAAGAGGAGCAACTGCTCATAACCACGGAGCCATCTCCCCATCCCTCTTATCTATTCTGGGGGCTGTTTCTGAACGTTTTATCCTTAATGCATATCATCTGGGCTGGAATCTAAAATGCACTAACTCAAATTGGGCTTAATTAAGTGATTTGGTCTTCAGTGATGTCATTTGTAGAACAGCAGCTCTAGCACTTACATTTGTGGTTAATGGTAATGAAATGAGTACTTGACAGGGTAGAGTACTTAACTGAATCGACACAGCTTCCTCCTCCCCCACTTTTCCTCAAATCCTCTTGCTTTGTATTATCATTATTCGACAAGCTATTGTAGGGAAGGGGCTAAAATTTCTTCTGTATCATGTCTTGGATAGTGCTAAGCACAGCACGTTTAAGGCACAGGATTATCAAACTAACTTTAGGTTTACACAACCAGTAAAGTGTGGTGATATGCACCACTTTATCACCTTCATACATTTTAGTGCATATGACTACCAACGGTGTTTCCAAAGATTCCCCGTGTCATAAAGAAGTACATACACTATTATCAAAGAGTTCACTTTTCAGGAAATGACAGTTACTTATTGTGTATTGAGAGTTTACGTCATGGAAGAGCCAGCAACTGTCTCACCAATATGGTTGACTCCATTTCTTTAAGGTTGATTTGAGAATTGCATATGACTTTTATCTCGTAGATAAGAATTCTGAGTCTCAGCAATGGCAACCAGCTCCCCATGGGCTCTGGGGCCTTCACAATATGATGTCAATCCTGGGCTCCTAATGACCACACAGATAGATGATCTCCATCTTGCTTTTTACCAAGTTCAAGCATTTGCAGAGCTCATGAGTTACTGGGAAAAAAGGAATTCATAATTGGGATATCTTAGTAGATGGAGACAAAATTAGGAGTTCCCACTTACTTCCCCTGAGTCAGGATTTGGCTCTCCATTTCTTTCCTTCAAATGATCAGTTCTGGAATTATCTTAAACAAGTCTAACCTCTCTTCTTCCTGGTCCCTCTGTTATGTTGCACAGATTAGTTTTGGACTAGGTTAGTATCATTGCCTCTAGTTCCTCTCTGTAAATTAAGCATTGTTTTGTCTCATAAATATTCATGGAGTAGCAAACGTATTCTACAGAAGAGAATTGTTAGGCAAAAATAACTTTATCTCACTCTTTCTAAATGTCAGTTTGCATTTGAATGAATCATGTGATCCAGAGAGTATAACATCATTGGTCAAAAAGCACATCCCTGACGCGAGATTGACAGCACAGAGCCAAGAACGGCTCGTCTATACCTTGCCTCTGGAAAGGACAAACAAATTCCCAGGTAATCCTGAGCAAGCTACATGGCTCTCTGGGCTTCAGTATTCTCACTTGTATGTAGAAAATGGCCGTTGGAACCTTTATGGGTTTGTTCTGATGGTTAAATTATCACGCAAGGCATTCAAACTTGCTGTTAAAATGTTAGACAGCAATAATGCATAGAGGAACCATGTCTGACATGGGGTTACCATGGAGTTTCACCAGCACTAAGATACCAATAAGTAGAATGTGTGGCCAGAGGACAAAAGGAACAGATGCTGTCTTTTCAAATCATGATTCACCTTCAAGTCAAAATACCAGCAATGACCTCGTCCTGTCTTCGTAAGGATCATTTGGTCATAATAACAGACACAATCAGAGTACCTCATGTGTTTGAGAGGAGTTGGCAGGGAGAGCCAGGAGTAAACATGATTGAAATGCATGTAGACATGTATGGAATCCTCAAATGTTGAGTAAAATTTTATACACTTGAAAGGGGAAAAAACAAACTCGTCTTGGAAGCAGGGACATGGTCTTTGTCTTAGATGCACACAGCACATCTGAAATGTAGGTCATTCTGAAGACAGAAATCGTCAGAAAGACCAAACTCCAGAGGCTTGCACTCCCCCAGAAACAACTCACAGACTGTATGAAGTCCAAGAAATAAAGAAAACAAAAATATACATATATTCACAAAACAAGAAGACTGTGACTATTTCCATGTTGCGTTTTGTTTTGCATGTACTTTACGCTTATTGCAACTAGTAGGTTTTCAATGCATACTGTCAAGCCCTTGAAAAAAATCAAGTACTGACTAAAAAACATATTCACATGGTTTTATGTAAAATTTATTTTAATGTCTGAAAAAACAGTACTGACAAAAATGTATAATTTTAAGCAAAAAAAAAAAAAAAAAAAAAACTGAATAGTATTCCAATACTATATATATATATCACACTTTCTTTATTTATCCTTTGTTTTAGGGGCATCTAGGTTATTTCTGATTGCTCACTATTATGAATAAAGATGTTATGAAGATAAAAAAAAAAGAAAGACCAAATGGCACAGTTTGCTCCACCATTTCTTACAATGCGTTGCAAAGGGTGGAACCAGTGAGACAAAGGCTGGAAAGTGATGGAAGAAGCTGGGAGCACTTATGTGTTTTCCTTTAGCTCATAGCTAAGATGGTGTCAGTTCCCAACATCATCTACACACTTTCAAAAATGTCTGCTAACTGTTTACAGAGCTGAACGATATTTCAGTGTTTCTGCAGAATTCTCATAGCTGACTTAGAAGGAAAATGAGGAAGGAAAGAGAAAAAAGAGGAGGGTTGGAAGAGAACATTTAAGTGGATGGGATGTCTTCAAGGGAAATCACAAAGACGAATCACATATTTGGTCCACTCTACCTTTTGCCTCATTTCCACTTGCCACACGGGGTTCATGGAAATTACACATGCACATGTGCACACATGCACACGCACATACACACACCCCAGTGGTTTTGCATTTGTTATTATAATTTTTTTTAAAAAAACTAATCTTGAACTAAAATAACAAGTGTTTATTCTCTGGATCCTATTCTTTAATCAGAGTTTAGAATTAAACATCCCTATAAGAGAATATAAAGTGGAAAGGGGTTGGAGAGAAGACTCGGTTGTTAAGAGTGCTTGTACTCTTCCAGGGGATGCAAGTTCATGTTATAGCATCCATATCAAGGAGCCCCAGCAATTTTCTGGCCTCAGTGGTGAAACACACACACACACACACACACACACACACACACACACACACACACCATAAAACTTTGAAATTAAAAATGATTTAATATATTTTAATGTGTCTGAAGGTTTTGCCTTTGTGTATACCTGTGTAGAATGTGTGTACCTGATGCCCCTGGAAGCCAGAAGAGAGTGTGAAATTCCCCAGACCTGGTGTTAAAGGAGTTTGTGGGATGTCATGTGGGTTCTAGGAACAGAACCTGGGGCCTCTGCAAAAGCAACAAGTGCTTTTAACCACTAATCATCTCTTCAAGCTCTGGAATTAAAAACTGATAAACATATCCATCTTTTTTTTTTAAACTGAGGAATTTTATGAGTATAGAAACATAAATGTTCAGGTTATTCATTGATGATGAAAAAGCCATGGAACTAATATAGTCTACAGATAGGTTTTATGAATAAGTGAGCACTGATATCAATCAGTTTATGATAGAAGTACGTGTAGTTGATATCAATATTTTCTCATCTTGACAGATATCATTAACTACCTCATTATAAATGATAGTGTAATCTACTTGTTTTTGTTTCTACTTTTAGACCTTTACCGGGATCTTGATAGATGTTCTAACCAAGGCATCGAGGATTATGGTGTTTCTATGACGACCCTGAATGAGGTGTTCCTGAAGCTAGAGGGGAAGTCAGTGACTGATGAATCAGGTAAGGGCAGGTACTTTGAGTGAGATGATGATATGCCTGCTGTTGTTACCACCAGATTTGGGAATGTGTAGAGAAGAAATATAGTCTTAATGAGCATAGCAATGTATCACACAAGGTCCCCATGGAGTAGACAATAAATTTATTATCTGTCATATTATCTGAATATAAAGGGCTGTGAGGAAGATAAAGCTAGAAATTATGCTGAAAATTCATTTTCTTGGACTGTTTGCTTGCATACATTATTACAGTGCTCTTGGGATTCAGTTGCTGTTGTCCTAAGTCTGTTGTCAGTCTGTCAGTCTTTGGAAAGCTCTGACTTAATGACTGTTTCTGAGGCATTTCTTTGCTTGCCTGTGTTCATCTTATTGCATTGACTATCCGCCTTTTGACTTTTGGTTTGTTGCCTTTGACTTTTAAAGTATCAGTTAAGTGTATTATCTAATCTGTTTTCTCCCCTTTTCATTTCTGAAATTACATATTTGGTACATATGCTTTTAAAATCAACTTATCACCACATTCATTTTTCAGACAGTCTCCTTAAGTAGTTCTGGCTGCTTGGAGCTTGCTATATAGATCATGTAGATTAGAACTCACAGAGATCTCCTTGGCTCTGCCTACCAAGATCAAAGATTACAGACAGGTACTACCAGACTCAGCCATATACTTAATTTTTGGTATTATTCTAGGCAAAAACTGTACTATCCAGTCCTTAACTTGTATACACCTTACAGCTTTCTAATAAACCAATCTTCCCTAGGTTTCTATTAGAAAGAAGCAGAGGTTTATCTAGCTTTTAAGATGTGGCTATATCAAACTCACCATGTCTCCCATCCTTACATTCTTGAAGGGTAGGAGGCACTTCTGTATATGTTAGGTTTGTTACTTTGGTCAGGAACACCAAAGTGGATTATCTCTTGCAATGAGAATATTTGTGCATAGGTTTCTTTTCACAAATTTCTGAGACTATGCTATAGAAAGCTGCATATGTCTTTTTTAAAAAAATTACAATATTTCTCTATTATTATCTCAGATTGTTTTTCATCACTTTTTCTTCCTTTTCCTCAGTAGTTGCTTTAAGATAACCATGACTTAGACTTCTCACAACACTAACGCTGGAACTGTCTCTTAAGTAAATGGTTGTGGGGGAAAAAATCTAAGCAAAGCACAATAAACTTGTATTTTATAAGCAACCAATTTTACATTTCAGATGTTGGAATTTGTGGTCGCTTACAAAGCAACGGGGCAAACGACACGGAAAGCCTCGCTGAGCTGGAGCGAGTGTTGTCTCTCGATTCATCAGGAAGCTCAGTAAGGGGCATGGCACTGTGGAGGCAGCAGCTCTGCGCAGTTGCGAAGGTTCGCTTCCTCAAGCTCAAGAATGAACGAAAAAGTCTCATGAGCATGTGAGTACGGAGTGTCTGAAAGGTCGAGAGCACAAGGGTAAAAGTAGGCAACACATCCCAGCACTAGCAGACCGTCCTCTAAGCATTCCTATTTAATGAACCTTTCCTCGTGCATATGTGATCAAAATATGTAAGGTTAGGGCTTATCTTATTTGCGCCCAGAAATTGTCCTTACCAAAGACCTCATTCTCTTGTTTTCCCAAAACACCAAAACCTCTTAGCCCTTTTCAGTGGTATCGAGTGCCCGAAACAGAGGCTTTTCCACCCGCAACCTACTTCCCCAAATAATGATTCCGAGGCTTAAAAATATATTAACAAAATGCCTAGGCCATGAGCTTGTTCCCCAACTAGTTTATAACGTAATCCATTCATTCTATTCTATGAAGGCCACACGGCTGGTTCCAGCTTCTGTTTCAAGGTCAGCCTCATAATTCTGGGAGAAACTCCAAGGTCTGACTCTATCCCAGAGTTCCTCTCTTCCTATTGGAACGCCCACTTTCTATTTCCTGCCTCAGCTCATTGGCCAATCAGCTGTTTATTGACAGGCGATGCTTCCATACAGTACACAAGAAGTTCTCTCTGCAAGCCTGTTGTAGGGAACCCCTATACCTCCAGCTTCCACCTCATGGATAAGAGCAACTCTATACTCAGGTTTATTTACGCAAATATTTGCAAGCACTCCTCTACAAAATTCTATTGTTTAGTGTTTGCGCGTATATTAAAGTAAACCACATTATATGTAATACATAATACATAATGTTTTATATATATATATATATATATTTGCATTGTCTTTTACTGTAATGAAATAGCCAAGATGATGTACTTACGAAGAGAAAATCTGTTCTGCTTCAGTCAAGTAGGTTCCTATCCAAGACCAGGGTGCCCCAGGTGTTTGGTTTCATAGTTCCATTTAAGGACATTCCCCAGTAACCTGTGTTTCATACTCTTATCTTCCGGCTCTTACATACTTCCTGCTCCCTCTTCTGCATTGTTCACTGAGTATTAGAGGCAGTGCTCCCAATGACTTGTTTGGGGCTGGGCCAACATCAACTGTTTACTTTCTGCATCTTAGGCATTTGTCATTATTAACTGTAATTAGTAATTAGGGTCTGATTAAGGCTAAGAGCTTCTTTTTGTCTCTAGGTATAAACTATTATTTGGAGGGAAGTTTTCTACTATGCCAGTTTGGTTAACTACCAGGAATAAGCTTGCCGCATGGTCTTTCTATCTCCCCAGACCTGATTTGTTAGACAAATTGACAATGACACACATTTATCCCCATTCCTTGCTTTGTCTTACAGTAATTTCAGAGGATAGGATCTTACATAAGATTTTAATATGCCTGTAGTTCCAACACTCAGGATGCAGAGGCAGGAGGATCAGAGGTTCTAGGGCATCCTTGGTTACATAGCAAATTCAAGTTCCCCCTGGACTACGTAATACCCCATTTAAAACAGAAGTCAAAGAGAGTCATAATCAGCAACTTGGAGGGACTGAAGGAAATGTTGAAAGCAGGAGTAGTGGCTTGTGAAAGACCAAAGCTATGCCATTTCATTTCAGAAGGAAGAAGAGGAAGCAATATGATTTGAACGTTTCCTATGCCCACATTTTACCGCCATTCACTGTCTATTGAAACCTAGAGCCCCACAAAAGTTACCATAGGCTATTGATTATTACTATTTTAATATTTGTTTTCTTCCACTTAGGTTGTTGCTTTTTGGCATTAGCTTTGTCCCCCAACTTTTGGAACATCTAGTCTACAAGGTGAGCCACAAAAGTTACTCATGGGGACTGTCTCCAAGCATGTATTTCCTTTCACCAGGGCAGCTACCACAGGATCCTCTGACCCACTTACTGGTCATCAACAAGACAGGTAATCTGTAACATTCAAACAGGGGGGAGGGTTCCTGGAAAACATAAGATGCAAGGAAAATAATTATTTCTGTGTATTTTAAAAAAACATTTATGAGGCCAGACTTAGTAAAAAGCACAAATTTGGGGTTTGTTTTAGAAACCTACTATTGTTTTATAATCCCCTATATTTCTGGGCTCTGAGAACAAAACACTCTTGATTCATAAAAAGATCTAAACTATAGCATCAAAGATCACAGTGTTAGTTGGTTAATTGTTTGTTTCTTTGTTTGTTTGTGGTATCAGGTCTTATGCATCCCAGAAAGTGTTTGACTACCGACTTACACTCCTAGACATTATACAATACTATAATATTACATAATATACTATAAATATTAATAACAATTTTGTCTGTATGTAAAGAATCTTTATTATGTACACAATCAACATAATGAATTTTTGTACCCAACTCTAATTCTGCCCTTTAAGGATATCTGTAGGCAGTAATGACATGTTCTAGGCTATGCCATTGAGTTTTGTTGTTGTTCCTTTCTGTACTAATTGACTTATTGTTGCTTTCTCTGATTTTGCCCTTATGGTAGGTTCAAGCATTGATAACTTTGTACATTCACTAAGACAGCAGGGCATAGCCTTAGACATGGATGCCCTCGGGACCAGGAATGGCACGGAAGAGGCACTGTACAATGGCGCTATCACAGTGCTGGGTGACGAAAAGGTATGATAGACCCTGATGGTTGTGCTTCACCAAAGGCAGATTATGGAAGTTTGGTTTGAATAACTCAAATTAATAGACATGAAAGGCTGATTTGATTAAAAAAAAAAAAAAAACAAAGATGTGTTTCCCATTTCTGTAGGATAAGCCGAGTCATAATTATTTGCTTGCTTTCTCCAAAATAATTATCAAGAGATTTAAAAGTCATTTGAAAATTTTATCAATTAGATTCCAATTCATTAATTGGTTTAAATTATACTCTCAGGGGAGCTGAGAATGGCCGTTGTTCAGATTTGGCCTTGAGTCTTCAGTCGGCGGCGGCATCTGCACAACGATCCTTCATTTGTATCATTTGACTAGAGTTTTTTTTTTTTTTTTTTTTTTTTTTTTATGGCACATTTTAATGAATTCTTCGAGAATTTCATAGATTGAATTTTGATCATACCCCCTGTATTAGTCAGGGTTCTTTCAAGTAGCAGAGCTTGTGGACCGTCTCTATATATTAAGGGGAATTATTGGTATGATTTACATGGACCGTCTCTATATATTAAGGGGAATTATTGGTATGATTTACATGGACCGTCTCTATATATTAGGGGGAATTATTGGTATGATTTATAGTCTGCAGTCCAACTAACCCAACAATGGGCAGCTGCGGATGGGAAGTCCGAGAAGCCAGTAGTTGCTCATTCACATGAGGCTGGGTGTTTCAGCTGGTCTTCTGTAGAAGCTGGAATCTTGAAGAAGTCAGTCCCAACAGGCATGCTGGCCAGTGAGTGCAAGCAGGCAAAGATGAGCTCTTGTCCATTTGTCTTCGCTTAGGCCTCCAGCAGATTAAAGGTGTGCACCACCATGTCTGGACATTGCTCTGTCCCATTGAACTCTGAGATCTCCATGCCTCTGTCTCCCGAGATTAAAGGTGTATTAAAGGTGTATACCACCTTGCCTTGGCCTAAGCTTTTCATGGCCAGTATGCCTCAAGATCTGGATCAAAAGTCAGGGTCTTTCACATCTGGGTCACAGATGTACCCTCCGTTTCTGGATTGTAGTTTATTCCACATGTAGTCAAGCTGACAACTTGGAATAGCCATAACACTCCCCTAACTCCTCCAGCTCCCTACCCATACAACTTCAAGTTCTATGTATGTTTGTACATGTACACATACACATATGTGTGTGCATGTATGTGTATCTCTCAATTATCTATCATGTCCAGTTTGAATTGCTCAAATACTCTTGCGTGTGGGGTCTGCTTTAGAGTGTAGGTGACCCACCAGACGTCACACACTTATAGAAAACTGACATTTGCTGTCCCAGCAACTATCAAACGCCAATAGCTCTTCACCTAGGAATGTTGTGTGTACCTCTCCTACTCCAAGATGAGACTTCTGGCTTGAGCTTGCATCTCTCTTGTGCCTCTGTCACTGCTATTGTGAGTTCATGTGTGCAATCTACCTGTTGTGTTCAGAAAGCACCTTTTCTTGTAGTCGTCCTTTACCTCTGGCTCTTACACGCTTTCTCCCCCTGTTCCTTGATGATTATTCAGAAGCTTGGGAAGGGTATCTGATAAAGATGTTTCCTTTAGGGACAAGATCCCCACAATCTCATATTCTCTGCATACCGACCATCTAAGGTTCTCTGCTAATTCACACCTTCTTCGAGAAGCTTCTTTAATAAGGGGTGGAACGATGCTCTAAGTTATGGGTAGAGCAACAAGTTATTAGGAGTCAGTGTAATGCCATGTTCCTCTTGCAGGATAATGATAATTTTTTCCCTTCTGGGGCCTGTCACCCATGTAGCCACAGGTTCTGCTTCCTGATAACTGTGGCAGGTCAGTGTGTCATCTCATGACGTGGGTCCTAGATCCAAGCAGAGTGGTTGGCAGTCCCATAACTGTCAGGCTACCATTGCTACCAAATGTCACTTGATTTATTTGATATTGTGAGATTCCAGGCACAGACAGTCATGCAGTTGATATTTGAAAGTAGTGGTGTAGAAATCCATATGGAAGTGCTGAGTTCCTCTAATTACATAGGGAATCAGATCACACAGGCAATGGTGGCACTACTCCTCTGCTCTCGTTTTCTCACATCACCGGCGATGTGAATGATCTCCTATAACATAATCTGCCCTTAAGTTTTACAGTGGCTTCCTGAGGATAAAGAAATATCTTGTTACATTTCAGGACCTCAGGTTCTCCATAGCGTGTAATGCCAAAAGACTAAACTGCTTCCCAGTCCTCATGGATGTTGTTAGCAATGGGCTGCTTGGACTCTTTAACTCTTCAGAACACATCGAGACCGACAGAAGCACAGTCTTGGAGGTAAGTAAACGAAGACCTTGGATGTTCTCAAGAAAGTCCTCAGAATGCATGGGGCAGCATCTCATCCATGTGTATGAACTTACTGACCTCATGTCTTACATATAAATAACATATATCACCGCACTGCCTGGCTGAGGTTATAATACAGTCTAAAAGCAATGGGACCGCTGCAAGTACAATTAGAAGAACCCCGATGTGGAACCCTCTGTGCCCTTAATAGTGGGGCATAATTGAATAGCGGAAGTTTTCAATGTCTGACCATGCTTTCTTCTTTAAAAAAAATCAGCTCCATGCACCATTTCACAAAATGATTACATTTTACCATGAAGATTTCTGCCAAGGTAGATGCAGCTGCGCACTTGCCTAAGGCAGTCAAGGCAGCATAAAGACAAGAAATGGTGAATACGTAGGCAATTTGCTCAGAAAAGACATCATATCATTACTGTTATTAGTACTGTTCTGCTCAGGGATGTTTTGAAAGAAGATTTCAGCACAGAATTTCCACCTTTGACAAGATTAGGGTGATTGTAAGTGGAACTGTGGGAATAGTTCTCATTTTAAAGGTAGCAAGTATATAAAGTTTCAAACACAATGATGGAGAATTTAATAACGTCACACATTTATAGGCCAATACAATGATTACAAGTGCACAGGCTTAAGGCTGTTTTGAATGAAATATAAGATCATATCATTTTATCTATAAATATTTTACTGTGTATATCTGTTAAAGGAAAGAATCATTGTGGTAGATGAGAGGGCTCAGTTGGCAAAGGGGCTTGTGGCTAAGCCACTGTTTTGAGTTTTAATCCCCTATGACACACTTGGTAGAAGGAGAGAACGGACTCTTAAAAGTTATTCCCTGTACACACACACACACACACACATACACACACACACACACATGTGTGCGCACACACACATACACACATGCATGCACACACACACATATACAACACACTATTTTTTAAATAATCTTTTTAGAACTACAATATTCTTATCTCACATAAAAACAGATCTCCAGTGACATCACATACCACATTTCTCTGACTGTCTTATTTAAAATTTGTTGCCCATGTACACATGTACACTTACATTCTTTGACAGTGTCTTGATCAGGGAAAGGGTCCAACGTTAGGTCTTCTGTTTTACCTCATTGTGTTGAATTTCTAAGAAAATGATACCATGAGAATACTTGCTTGTTTTGTTTTTTTTTTTTTTTTTTTAAATCACCTTGTTATTAAGAACGTGCCTGCTCTTGGCACAACTTTTTCTCCTATTGGGATGCTGTGTCCAATTTTTAAAAAAATGATGGTTTTAACAGCCTGTGGTGTAAGAGACATGGGCAGGAGACGGGGACTGTGGTTTGCTCTTTTTTTTTTTAACAACTTTATTTTACAAAACAAAGATAAATGTACAGATTTTAAGCATTGTTTGCATAAAATTATACAATACATTTTTGTCAGTACTTTTTTTCAGATTTTAAAATAATTTTTACATAAAACTGTATGAATATATTTTTTAGTCAGTACTTGATGTTTTTAAAGGTTTGATAGTATGCATTGAAAACTTAATAGTTACAATGAGCATAAAGTACATGTAAAACAAAATGTAACATGGAAATAGTCAAAGTTTTCTTGTTGTATAGAGATTTTTTTGTTTTGTTTTGTTTTGTTTTCTTTATTTCTTGGACTTCATACAGTCTGTGAGTTGTTTCTGGGGGAGTGCAAGCCTCTGGGGTTAGCATCCCATTATCAGTGACTACATATTATGTCTGTTCTTTTGTGACTGGGTTATCTCACTCAGGATGATATTCTCTAGATGCAGTCATTTTCTTAAGAATTTGGTCAAGTCATTGTTTCTGGTGGCTGAGTAGTATTCCATTGTGTAAATGTACCACAATTTTTGTATCCATTCATCTTCTGAAGGACATCTGGGTTCTTTCCAGCTTCTGGCTATTATAGATAGAGCTGCTATGAACATTGTGGTGCATATATCTTTGTTGTGTACTAAGGTGTCTCTGGGGTATATGCCCAGAAGTGGAATAGCTTGGTTTGCTCTTTTATTTCTTTTACAAAAGTCGGTCATCTTGGATCACAAAACGGAGAGTGGCCAGCTCTAAACACCTCCTTCCCTTCCCCTTCTGAGATGGCACCTCAATTTTATAAAAAGGTGTCTTGTTGGACATAGCCATTTAATTCCAGGAAGTAGATTCAGGAGACTTACCAGTTTGCTATTAGTCCAGGCTAGTTTGTGAAGCTTTGTCTCCTTCTCTCTCTCCCCCCCATATATGTGTGTGTGTGTGTGTGTGTGTGTGTGTGTGTGTGTGTATCCTTAACTACAAACAAATTACTAGCTACTAGCTCAGGTGACCTTGAATTCACATGTAGATACGTTTAGAGTCGAGTTAGAAATGATATTAGTTTAGTAAAGTGGTGTTCATAGGCTCTCCTTCAAGAACCATGACTTCACTAGCCCAGGGGAGTTGTCTAGGTTTTCAGTACTAGGAATAAGTCTCTTTCTGTTGAACAGGCCTTAAGTCCAATTAGACAGCCATTGATTACTAACAATACATGACTGGCACTACTACACCCTTAAAAATATAGTGCCATGCTGGCCGTTGTTTCAATAGATAATCGGAGCTGGGTAGAAAGGACTCGGCCTCCGTTACCCGTTCTGCCTTTGGAAGCTCAAATGTTACCTCTGCTCCCATGAAAGCTGGTCTCCAGGACAGACTTACTCTTTTACTTTCATGTACTTATTACTTTATATGTGCCTAGCCCCTGAAAAAATTTAAATTTGATACTTTCAAATCATCCAGAAGCAGAAGAATGACTCTTTATAAAGTTCAACTGAACTGCTTTGGCACAAGCTTATGACAATAGAAAAAAATATCTTCTTCATTGGTGTTCGAAGAATGTGTATTATAGCTTAAATCACGTGTGTGTGTGTGTGTGTGTGTGTGTGTGTGTGTGTGTAAAGAGAGGTAGCTAAATCTATGCATAGAGATAAATGCTAGTGATGTATGAAATGCTTTAATCTTAGAGCAAGAGACTGGAGCTGCGAGCTACAAACAGGACCTTGGGAAGGGCCACAGGCGATAGCGCAGCTCATTGGGTTGATGTGGTGAGGTTGATATAAGGGAGCGAGAGGCCTGGTTTCTATCTGTTCACCATGTCTGTGTGATTTTAGGAGCATATGCTTTATGAGTACGGATTCATGAGCAACGCATTTTTCTGGATACCAGTGGCTGCCAGCCTCACTCCTTACATCGCTATGGGCAGCATCTGGGATCACAAAGTAAGACATATTGACGTCTTCAGACATCTTTCACGCCCAGGAAAACTCCCTTTGGATCTCGTGAACATAGATTTGCATGCAGGTAGCGAACCTAACGTGGGTGTCTGCTGCAGCGTACCGCTGAGCGTTTCAGTAATAGGCTGTCAAAAGAGGGATGAAACGCATTTTTCTTAGACAGGATAATGCTGCCAACCACTAGTAAATGACAGCTTCTAATCATTCTTTGAGACCAGTTGTCTTCGCCTCCACCCCATTCTTGGTACAATGGGCTCCTTGGTACTCGTAGCTCAAGGCAAAGACAGTTTCATCCCAAACCTTTTCCCTGGTGAATAATGGTTCAGCCTCTGCTCCCACGCTCTCTAAGACACATTTTAAGCACAAGAATGTTTGCCTGCCTGCATTTATCTATCATGTGTATACAGTGCCCATGAAGGTCCGGGGAGGGTGTCCGATTCCCTGGAACAAGAGTTGCCGTCCCTGCTCCGAACAACCAAATGCAAGCCTGACAGCTGCCAATCGCGGTATCATGCCCAGAAGCTTATGCTTAGTAAATAAAAAAAAATTAAATATACAAAGTGTTTACTCAGGATCTATCATTAACATCCACATTCTTGACAATTACTTAGCAGTGCCTAAGTCTGAGATGGAAACCCTCGGGGAGAGGCGAGTCAACTTCGGTCTCATTTTGCAATATTATCTCTCCCTCTTGGGTTGGGTTGGGGCAAGGGGTGATATCACTTTGCCAAACAAGAGTAATAATTATTGAAGGGATATAGTAAAAGTAGGTGCCGTTACTACGTAAGTGGTTGGTTTCCCAGGTCTCAACTTTTGAGGATTTTATGATTTTTCTGTTTTTTTTTTTTTTGTTTGATGATTTATTATTATTATTATCAGAAAAAAGTTCTTTCCCAGCTGTGGACTTCAGGCCTCTACCCATCCGCTTACTGGTGTGGACAGGCTCTGGTGGACATCCCCATTTACTTCCTGATCCTCCTTCTCATGCAAATAATGGACGGGGCTTTCAGTTCGGAGGAGGTTACGGCTGTGATTGAGAGTCTGTTGATCCAGGTGAGTGGCAAAGACAGACATTCTTACATTTTGGGATGAAGACATTCTTACATTTTGGGATGATATTTGATCAGACCAGCTTTTCCTTGTTAGGTCACAGAGCCCCTTAGGTTCTATCTAGGTCCCATCGATAAAAGAATTAAAAAAAAATCTCTCAGAAAGGAACTTGAAAATGATTTGTTGGGGTTCAAAAAAGAAAGCCCCACGCAAGCTGGAAGTATTAATATCTGCCAAGAGAAGGGAGGGAGACGAGGAGGTGGGGGATGAGTAGGGAGGGAGGAAGGGAGGGTGGGAGGGAGACAGAGACAGAGAGAGAGGGAGAGGGAGAGACAGAGAGAGAGAGACACAGAGACTTTATCAGAATACCTGTGAAAGACAGACCTTGAAGGCAAAGTGAGCACTTTGCAGAGAGTGAGGTAGGCGAGTCCTTGCCCTTTCTATTTCTCATTGACAGATGCAAAAACTGTCCCTTTTCCAGGGTGGCAGGGATTTGGGCACAAAATCAGTTTGAAAACTGCTCCCTACGCTTGCAGATGAACAGGGCGGGAACCGCCGCACACCATGATTTGACATAGCCTTGCAGTCACCTGACAGTTTCTCTTGGGGGCTGAGGCCTCAGGATGTGGAAGATAGCAAGAAGACAGTAAGAAGCTGTGTTAGCTTTGGACTAAGAATGGCTGACAGAGAGCATCTTACAGTACCAGTCTACAGTTTAGTGACGCTGCTGTCGGGCCAGCAATGTTCTATTGTTTTTCTTTCATCTTATTTTTAAATTACTTCTTTGGGTGCTTCATGCATGTTTTGAATGTATTTAACACCCAACTCTTCCCCAGTTCACCCACTCAGCCTTAGTTAATCTCAAACATACAAGAAACAGACCCATGACTGAGAAATTAAAGCAAGCCTTATTTTTAAAAATGTTTTAAATTATTAATTGATTACTTTATTAATTTACATCCCAAATGTACTCCCCCTTCCAATACCCCCCCAAAGAGTTCTTCCCCATGCCCTGTACCTCTGAGAGAGTACCCCCCTTGGCATTCAGTCTCTACAGGATTAGGCAAATCCTCTCCCACTGAGGCCAGACAAGGCAGTCTTCTGCTACATGTTTGTGGGAGGGGTGGGGCACAGACCAGCCAGTATATGCTCTTTGGTTGGTGGCTTCACTACTGTGAGCTCCCAGTTGGCCAAGTTGGTTGACACTGTTGGTCTTCCGGTGGGGCTGCAATCCCCTTCAGCTCCTTCAGTCGATTCTTTAACTTTGCCTTAGAGGTCCCTGCCTCAGTACAGTTCTTGGTAATTATCTGCATCTGTCTCAGCTGCTGGTAGAGCCTCTCAGAGGACAGCCATGCTAGACTCCTGTCTGCAGAACAACAAAGCATCAGTAATAGCGGCAGGGTTTGGTGCCCACCCATGGAGTGGCTCCCAAGTTGGGCCGTTCACTGCCGGCCATTCTTTCAGTCTTGGCTCCATTTCTGTTGGTGTCTGGTTGGCCGGCCATCCTTTCAGTCTCAAGGTGGTCTCTTTAAGTTCCATCTCCCCACTGATGGGCATTTTGGCTAAGGTCACCCACATTGAGTTCTGGCTTTATTTTTAAAAAATAACCTGGGACTGGCCAGCCAACTGTTTTACCCTACACTTGGATTTTAGAGAGCAGCCCAAGGCTAGCTTTCTGAGGTCCTGTTTATGGGAGTGGAGATGGCAGGGTGTGCGAGGGGGAGCAAATTGTGGCAAACATGTTTACAGGGCTGAGCTAATAGGTTGCCAGGAAAAGATCCAATAAGAGGACAGAATCAAAGAGAACAGGGGAGTTATTCATCATGGGGTTAATGGCCACAGGTGTGGATCGAGATATCCCGGAAACATATTTTGCAAGGCAAGGGGTAATCAATACATCATGAGGTCGAGAGTTAAACAAGGCAAGGGGCAGTCAAGAATCACAGGGTCATGAGTTGAGGGTAGGTTCAAAGACATGTATTGCAAAGTACAACAACAGGTTTACAAAACAGAAACTTATTCCTAACTAAAAATGGAAAGCTGTTCTTGTAGGTTATGAGACTTAACCATATGGCTCCTGGTTTGCAGAAAAGCCTGCTGCATTGCATTGGCTTCGTATCTTACTTTCTTAAAAAAAAAATACAACTTTCAGAATCAACCCGTGCTGCCTGAATATTGTTTTACAAGTGTGGTCCCCTGACTGGAGATTTTGCAACTTACCAAGAGCTAAGCTCTTAGAGAATACTGTCTCTCAGCAGCTAGTAGTTGCCAGTAGCTCCATGAGACTTGGGCTGGGCTTGTATGCCTAACTCCTCTCTCCACGCTGGGATTTGGTCTCGCTGCTGCCTGTGCAGACCTTGTGCCTGCTACCAAAACAGCTGTTGAGTTCATATGAGGTGCCCAGATGTTGTGTCCAGATGTTTCACCCACCACATCAGGCTCTTACACTCAACCCATGTCCTCTTCTGCCTTGGTATGTGTGATGTCTGAGCCTTGGGTAGGTGTGGTCCATTTAGGACTAAGCATCCCGAATTCTCTCATTCTCCAAACCTCAGCCAGTTGTGTATCACTGTTGCTAACATATATCTAGTACAAATAGAAGCCCCTCAGTACTTTTTAATGTTTTTTTATCAAGCAGTGGAGGGCTAGTGCTTGAAAAATATGTTACAAGCCATTTGTCAACAGCTCCTTTCCATACTCAAAAATTTGTCTTCTTTTAAATTTTATCTATTAGCTGGGTATTAGCAACCAGCAGTCGGGTCATCCATCTGAGAAGAAACAGACATGTTGGTTTACATTTGTCAAGTGCCTGGAAAGGAGATAGCAGCAGGGAGCCTTTCCAACCCCCCTTGTGCTGCCTAGTTTCTCTTACCATCATCATCATCATCACCATCACCACCATCACCACTACCACCATCACCACCATCACCATCACCAACATCACCATCACCACCACCACCACCATCACCATCACCATTACCATCACCACCACCACCACCACCACCACTACCACCACCACCATCACCACCACCATCATCATCATCATCAAAATCAAAACAAAGGACTTAAAATTGCCTACACCATTATTTTGGAGAGTTGAGTTAGGTGTGATTACCACCCGCTAGTGTTCACCTATGTAACCCGATTGCTTCTGTTTTCAGATCCCGTGTAGCATTGGGTATGCAGCATCTCTTGTATTCTTGACTTACGTGATTTCATTCATTTTTCGTAATGGCAGAAAAAATAGTGGCATCTGGTCATTTTTCTTCCTAATTGTAAGTATGCAGAGACACTTCTTGCTTTGTTTTTAACTCTTCCTTGAACAAGTCTAGGAGGATATATTTTACTTAAATGTTTAGACTTATCTAAGTTAGATTATGTGTATGGGCGGTCAGCCTGCTTGTATGTGCATGCACCCCATGTGTGCCTGGTGTCTGTGGAGTTCAGAAAAGGTTATCAGATATCATGGAGCTGAGGTTACCAGTGCTACTGAGATACTGTGTGTGCCAGGAAACAGAGCTGGACCTCTAGAAAAGTAACAAGTCCTCTTAAACTCTGAGCCTCTTCATCCCCAAGGAGTATATATGTTAATCATTGTACTAAGCAGAATGACAAATGAATAATCCTTTGTAGGAAGTTCTAATTTCTCTAAGGTGATTATAGATATATGTAAATGGCACTGTCTATGTGAATGTATGTGTGCAAAGCTTAATGGATACATTAGGTAGAGATGTCTTCCCACAACTGCTCAGTTCTTTCCATTGCTATATTAAACCACCGATGGGTGAGCTGTAAATGATTTATCCACTGGTGATACATATCAAGTGGCTTCCTGTTTGGGGCTGTTATTAATAATACTGACAGGAAGTATATATACACACTTTGGCACGTTTGTGTATTCATGTATATATGTATTTGTGGATATTAGCCTAACAATATAATTAGTGGGAATTTTACTTTCTACGTTCACTTTTGGTATATCTCACAAATGAGTTGTCTCTTAGGGTTTTACTGCTGTGAACAGACACTATGACCAAGGCAACTCTTATAAGGACAACATTTAATTGGGGCTGGCTTACAGGTTCAGAGGTTCAGTTCATAGCATCCAGGCAGGAGGATCTGGGAAGTCTACATCCTCATCCTAAGGTTGCTAGCAGAATACTGACCTCTAGGCAGGTAGAATGAATGTCTTAAAGCCCACACCCATAGTGACACACCTACTTCAACAAGGCCACACCTACTCCAGTAAGGCCACAGCTTCTAATAGTGCCACTCTCTGGGCCAAGCATATACAAACCATCACAAGTTGTTTACAGCAATATGAACTCAAGAAATGGATTTCTTATACAATTTCTTTGAAAGAAGAACCAAATAAAACCAGTCACTACACTACAGTGTTTCTAAATGAAAAACAAATAAAACCATTCACTACACATAAAAGCTTCACAAATAATTATATCAGCTTTATAAATAATTACCCAAATACAGAGTGAAACCAAGACATATCAAGATGGTCAGTGGTTAAACAAATGGGTGTGCAGTTATGTGATAGAATATTATTTATGGCTAAGAAGAAATGAGCTAGCAATCACTCGAAAAACATGAAGCTTTCAAAGAATAAAAAGCACATTTAAGTATTTCAAAAAAGACTACTAATGAACAGTAATCGACAATGATCGATTCCAGAATGCAGTGGAGGCTGAAAATCAGTAACTATCAAATGAAGGAGGAAATCACATGGTTTCTGAAACATGCCCAACGAAAAGGAAACAAAGATACAAGAGTGATCTGAGAAACCAACAGCAAATATCATATTACATGTTAAATTCAGAAGTTACTCATTTAGTCTTAGCCATTGGGCAGTGGTACCTACAATAGTTAGCGAATGTCCACCCTAATACTTTAGGGGAACAAAAATGTCAATTTTTGGAAAATATTTTTGACATATGTTGATTTTCAAATGCACAAAGAAGAATCTAATTTGGGAGAATCTGGAGAGATGGGTTGTTCTTCCACAGGGCCTGGGTTCAATCCCAACACTTACCTGGTGGCTCAAGGCTGTCAGTAACTTTAGTCCCAGGGAATCTAACATCCTTTTCTGACCTCTGTAGAAACCAGGCATGCACAGAGTCTGCAGAGATACATGTGGGCAAAATAAATTCCTGTGCACATAAAGTAGTCATAGAATAAAAATCTATAGAAGATTTTAATCCTCGGCTGTGAAAGCATCGGAAAATAATAAGGTAGGCCAGAACGCATAGGTCCAGATAAATCAAAAGCAACAGAATTTCAAAGACAAAAATTATAAACATCCACACATTCAGTCGAGGAAATAACCAAATTTTGAGAATTAACAGCTAGTATTCTTAGACTTAAAACATATCTGAGGTTGATGGAGGTGGAAAAAGATGGCGGACAGAAATGAACGGTCAAGGGGGCCCTCATCAGAATCTGATTTTCACATGCACTGTGTGTGAAAAGCATGGCCCGACAGTAAGCTCGTGACATATTGAATGAGACAAAAATCTGTCACAGGATGCTGATGAGATGGGTTCCTGTATTGCATGTCACTCTGCTTCGGGTGACACCATGCTATGCTCCTGTTGCAGGTCACCATCTTCTTCATAGTTGCTACCGACATAAACGAGTATGGCTTCCTAGAGCTGCTATTCTGTACCTTGCTAGTTCCGCCCTTCACACTGATTGGCTCTCTGTTAATTTTTTCTGAGGTAAGTGATTTCGCTCTTCAACACTTATCAAATGTATAGCTGCCAATGGCAGCCTGGGCTATTACAAAACTGGGTAGAGTCGGTCCCTGGCTTCTCAAAGTCTGAAGCTGTGATTCTCTTCAGAAAAAAACTCTCTCTCTACAGCGTGCAAAGGGCACGCCCATGTTCTTTTCAAGTTGAAAGCTCTGCTCTGGTTTATGAAAGCCAAAGGAAACTCTAGGGTAGTAGCACTTAACAGCCTTCATTCTGGTGAACCCTACAAGTAGGTGGGGGAGATACTGCTCTTCTGCTAAGGTTAGGGTGTGTTGGGTTTAAGGTTTCTGAGAGATCCGTGAAAAGGAAAAGAACACTCAGCAGCCAGTTGGATGTATAGATCTGGAGTTTAGCCTATGGGAGACTGAAAACACAGCAGACTACCTGAGATTCATCAGTTTATGAGTGTTTGGAAAAGAATGTAACTGAGCAGTGTAACCTACACAGAAAATATACGTTGAAATAATTTTTAAAAAAAGCCAGCCAGAAACTTGACTTTGAACTCTGAAATTCAGAGGTTTGGAGAGAGGAGGAGTCAGTATACCAGAGAGAAATGGCTGACTTCTGAGTGAGTATCAGATCCCCCCCATAGAAATCCTGATGGGTTCCAAGGGCAAAATAAAAATGTCTCTATAAGAGCGATTAAACTATCAATCACTGCTGGATGGTCTGGAAGGACAATTGGGAAAAGACCAATCTGTCATGAAGGTCATGGTGATATCTACAGCATCCGTTGTGATGATTTCACTAAGTGAGCCCAGCAGAGAATGGGAGGCGAGCAAGAGCTGGCAGTGCCCCTGGGCAAGTGTGTCATGCCATTTTCTGTCAAGAAGAGCAGGAACATCAGGAGGGTGGGAGATACCTTCAACCCACTGTTTATCTCCAAAAGTGTCATACTGTGCTGATGTGAGGTATAAAATTCTTCATAGAAAGAGAGAAAGGTATTGTCCAGGGAGTAAACTCTGAGAAGCTGAATGAAAAATGTAAGCATGTGTTTACAAGCGGAATGGTTACTGTCTATAAACAGGACCGTCTATTTCTTGAGAATATGACAGTGTGTGGAGATATAGGAGAGGCCATCTCTCTTTTGGAAAATGAGATGTCTCTCTTTTGAATGTTCATTTTTTTGTGGGGGGGTAATAATTGCAGTCATTAACTGTATGTGATACGTTAAGCATTTTGAGAGCAGAAAGAGATATATGGAAATTTATTTCTGGGAGTGAACCGCTAGGATCTTCAGAGCTGTGGGAACAGAACACTCTTCAAGTGGAATAAACAAAAACCGAGAGGTAAAAGCTATCCAAAAGGTCCCCCGATGAATACAGCTCAAAAAGTAAAATTGGCCCATACCCATGGTGAAACGAGATGCCCCCTTTTAAAGGTCTAATGGGACAGGCTGCCTGAGTGCATACAAGGGACACTCTGTACGGAGACGTTTGTCTGGTTTGCAGAATGGTCATGGTTATTTCTAAAAGTGGATGTCAGGAGGTAAGAGACATGAGACCAGGATTTCTAGGGAGGAGAATAGAGAGAAAGAGTAAGAAGAGAAAGTCAGGGGAACACAACTCAGGGAGGTTTGCTTTAGAAAGACTTGCCCGTGCCTTCAGTGGCTCCTGCCAGCAGGACCCTCAACCCTGTTCACTCTCAGTGTGGTAACCTGCACCCTGGGCTATGGTCAAGCTCAGGTTCATGGCAACACTGGGGAACAAGGGCAACATACCCACGGTCAGAAGCAGACTTGACCCAGGCTATGTGGGGACTCATTGCAAAGAAGACAAGTCACGGACAGAGGGATGTTTACCTGAACATGCCTTCTCGTTTTGCAGGTCTCTTACGACTCCGTGGATTATTTAGGATCATCAGAATCTCACCTGGTATTTCTGGCATTGCTGATAGTAAGATGACATTTTCTTTTTAATGTTTTAATTAGGAGACACGTGTACAAGCAGCGTTCCTTTGAGTTTCAACAAATTGAAAGATATGCAGACGTTTTGGGAATAAGAAGTAACACAGACACACAAACACACACATACACATGCACACACACACACGCACACACACACACACACACACACACACACACACACACACACACACCGGCACAGAACTTTAAATCCAAACCACTAAAATGGCAGTGATCATCCAATGACAAGCATGGAGCCCAACTCTAAACATCCTTAGCAGTACTTGTATCAAAGATACTGGTATCTTTTTGCATTTGTTTGTTTGTTTGTTTATTTATGTGTTTTTCTTTCTTCCTTCCTTCCTCCCTCCCTCCCTCCCTCCCTCCCTCTCTCTCCCTCCTTCCCTCCCTCCCTTCCTCCCTCCTTCCCATCCATGTATGTATGTATGTATGTATGTATGTATGTATGTATGTATGTATCTATCTATCTATCTATCTATCTCTCTATCTATCTATCTATCTGGGGTGCCTGTTACAACATGCATGTGCCAGAGAACAACTTGTGGGAGTCACTTTTCCCTTTCACCATGTGAAGCCTGGGGATTGAACTCAGATCATTAGGCTAGGCAGCTTATATCTTTACCAGCAAAGTCTCTCACTGGCCCACTATTACTATGATTGTATCAGTCCTTGTTTGAATAACGGAAAAGCTAACACTGACAGCTTTGTGTCAGTAGGTTCTCTTCTGCCTTGTGAGAATGCTATCAAATGCCATTTTATAGATGGTCAGTTTCCTTAAATTAACTCTAGTATGAAAAATTTATTTTATGATGATGCTAATTTTGTTTTTCTTTCTTTGTCCCTAGCCTTACCTTCATTTTCTCCTTTTCTTTTTCATTCTGCGATGTCTGGAAAGATACATCAGAAAGAAGTCACTGAGAGTGGACCCTGTGTTCAGGTTGACAGTATTCAAATAGAATTTCATGTTTCATTTAACCTTTTTTCTTTATACATTTAATATGCCTGAATTAATTGGGCGGGGGTAGATCAGTTTTTAAGGGCTTGTGTTGTAGGCAAAATTATTATAATTCATGATCTTATAGTCTAGTGGGGAAAGCAACATTAATGTGTACAAGATGCCAAATTAAGAGAGAAGGAAATTATATTGGCACACTCGAGTTATTTACAAGAGATTGTATCTTTAAAATTATAGAAAACTACAGATAAGCAACTGGACACATGTTTGCAGTCCAAGAAGGAAATACATGTGAACAATAAGACAAAGGCCGAGATGCCCTTTCCCACAGACTTGTGAAGACAGCTAAGGCAAATTTAAAGGTTTAGATTGGAGAACAGCCGAAAGTAAAAGTGAAGTTGGGTATTGGAAGATGATCAATAGGAAAGTATGAGGAAGCTATTGAAAATTACTTAATAAGAAGCCAATACATGAGCGTGTTTTACACACTGTCTTGATTAATTTTTCTGTTAAAAATATAAGAAAGCTTAAGAGATGCTGTTTCTAAGGCAGCTCTTACAAAAGAAAGCACTATCTGGGGCTTCCTTGATGTTTTAGAGGATTCGTTCATGATTATGATGAGAGGCAGACAGGCATGGAACTAGAGCAGTAGCTCAGAGACTTATGTTCTGATGCACAAGCAACAGGTAGAGAGACAGAAGGGAGGACTGGATCTGGCATGGGCTTTTGAAATCTCAAAACCCATTCCTTGTGACACAGCTACTCTAACATGGCCACCCCTAATCCACCATGACCCCACCTACTCCAATGTGGCCACACCTACCTCTTAATCCTTCTAAAGCAGTTCCACTATCTGGTGACCAAACATTCAAATACCTGAGACTATGGAGGCCATTCTTGTTCAAACCATCACACACACCTTGCTTTCCCCAAAAGATATAAACCAAATTCAAATCTAAGTGAGATGAAAAGAAGAATGCCAAGATGACATCAAATTTTAGGGGAACTGAGAAATCATAGTAATTAAGGTTACCCAAGGGAGAGAAGAAACAATTGGATGACTCGGTTATGGTTGATGAGAGGTCTAGCAGTGGGAAAGACTGACTGACAGATCTCTAAGAGGTAACATGCCAAGTAACTGAGTATACTCTGGGATTCTGATCGGACACCCTGGAGTGTCTGAGATATGCTCCTAAATTATATGCTCTGGCCCTTCATTCTTATGAAACTTTTGGAATTATAAAATAACTCCCAAATGCATTTCTTGACCTTGTTTTTTCCCTCAAGGAAAGCTATCTTGAGATCCACCAAGAGAGGGTGCATGCTGCTCTGCTAGTTGAAGCGGGAAAATGTCATTACCCAATTAGAACTATATCATGTGAGAAGCAAAAGTGAACAGCGACATCTAGTTGCTAGGGAGAAATGAGGGAACACAGAGAATAGAGAAATGGAGTTGTGCTCCGTTTCCGGTCTACGTATTTCAATGACCCGTAAGTTTACCATGCCGTTTGACTTTAGAATTTCTCCGAGAAGCTGCCATGCTTTGCCAAACCCAGAAGATCCTGGAGAAGAGGATGAGGATGTTCAGATGGAAAGAGTGAGGACAACGGGCGCTGTGACTATCCCACAGATGGACGAGGTAGAGCTTATAAAAATAAATGATTCTGCCAGAAAATTGAGAAACTTCCCAATCTTGATTCTCTTAAAAAAAACCTGCTATGGGGTTTCTTTTGCTTTTATAGTGCATTACTCAATGTCAGTAGGAAAGCAGTGCCCACGAGGCCACACACACACACACACACACACACACACACACATACACACACACAATCAATCAGTCAATCAATCTATTTATTTTTAGAGCTATTGCTCTGATATATACAGTTAAACATTTAAAAAACTTAAGATTTTACTGTCTCTTTTAAAGATTTGTTTTGCATTTTATGTGTACACGTGTGTGCCTGTACCTGAATGTGTGCTAGAAACAAGATGAGGACATCAAATCCCCTTAGAACTGGAGTGGCAGGTAGTTCTGAGACACTTCACACGAGTGCCGGAAACCAAACCCAGATCCTTCGAAAGAACAGCTGATTGGGTGATGACACTTTCCTTCTTAACCACTGAGCCATCTCTTCAGCCCCAGCTTTTATGAGTTTTATAATCCAAGTTAAACTAGTTGCAAACAATTCAGAAGAGAGTTCCTTTGTGCTGTGTATGTTTGTATGAGCATGTGCTTGTGTGTGTGTGTGTGTGTGCATATGTGTGCGTTTGATAACCAATTATCAGTTTATGTGAATGTCCTCATTCCAGCTCTCTGCAGATACACCACTATAACCCAGTCGAGTCCTATTTATCGTCAAAATGTTTACTTTAAGCACATATCACACACAGCCCTGTAAATCAAATGTCCATAGAGGGACTTGGGATGGTTTACTTGAAACAGCAGTTTGTAGCAAACTGCTAAACCAGTTTGTTTACTTGGACTCGTGGTTCTGTACAAGGGAAGGCCTGGAGGAAGGAATATGAGCAGTCTCGGAGGGAGGGGTAGGTAAGAAAATGCTAGAATAAAAGATGGTTTTCATCTGTCTTCACAGAAACCAGTCATTATTGCAAGCTGTCTGCGGAAGGAATATACAGGCAAAACGAAAAGGTGCTTTTCCAAAGCGAAGAAAAAGATTGCCACAAGGAACATCTCCTTCTGTGTTAAAAAAGGTTGGCGACCGCAGCTCTGCAGTGTTGCTGTGGGCTCTGAAGACTGGCTCTTTCTAAGAGGCATGCTTGTCTGGGTCAGGGATCATCTGTTGGTGAGCGCAGCTGCCTCACCATGGGGTTCAGGCTGTGCCTTCAGCCTAGAAGCTTTGGCTTTCATAGAACACTTTTCCTTTGCAAAGGAAGAGAGAATTATGGCCTGAGTTTTAAATCCTACCGAAAGAGGTAAAAAGGATAGCATAGATTTTATTTTAAGTATTAAATATTTTAAATACTTATTGACCTTTTACTAGATATCTTATGTATTTACATTTCAAGTGTTATCCCCTTTTCCCCTCCCCCTTGCCTCCATGAAGATGCTCCAGCTCGAACCCACCCTCTCCCACCTCATTGCTTCAGCACTCCCCTACACTGGGGAAACGAGTCTTACAGGACCAAGGGTTTCTCCTCCTATTCATGCCAGACAATGCCATCTTCTGCTGCTTATGTGGCTGGAGCCATGGGTCTCTCCAGGTGTACTCATTGGTTGGTGTTTTAGACCCTGGGAGCTCTGGTTGGTTTGGGTGGTCTGTTGTTCTTCCTATGGGTTTATTTACTTTTTGATGTTGAGGATAAAACCCAGGGCCTTATGTGTGCTAGGCAAACATTCTACCAATGAGTTATATTCTAAGTCTTGGTATAGGGTTAAAGTAAACATTTTGATGATAAATAGGACTCGACTGGGTTATAGTGGTGTATCTCCTTCTTAACAAATAATTCATGGTAGCTAGGCATAACAATTCATGCCTATAATGCCAGAACTTGGAAGGTTCTGAGCAAGAATATTGTAACAAGTTCAAGGCCAGCCTGGACTCCATCTATGAGTTCCAGTGCATTCTGGACTACACAGTAAGAACCTCTCTCAAGTTAAAACAACAGTGTTTGGTACAGAAGTTTCTGGTTAACTGAAACAAGTATTCTTCAAAATTCCAGCTCAGCCTCTTAGTAAACTTACCTTAGGCAAGTTATCTGCCTTCTTTAAGACTCAGATCTATCCTCTGTGAGATGAAGCCAGTAATAACATCAAGTGTGTGTGTGTGTGTGTGTGTGTGTGTGTGTGTGTTAGAGAGAGTTCATTTTGTGTACTTTCCACAGGGAGTGTCTGCAAATTGTGTTTTGTTTTTTAGTCATTTGTGCCTTCTTGAGGGTGCATTTTTTTTTTCCAGGTGAAGTCCTAGGGCTCTTAGGACACAATGGAGCCGGCAAAAGTACGACAATTGGTATGATAACCGGAGACACAGTGCCAACCGCAGGGCAGGTCAGTGATCCACGTAAGACCGGTTCCCTAACGTTAAGTAGATGGAACGCTTTACGGCGGTTCCTCGTGACAACCTAACAGTACATTGTCCATCCTTAATTGAGTCTAGTGACATGAACTGAAGATGACTGCTGAAATTTCTTTCTACTTAATGCAAGAGTAATTTTGAGAAGGGTTAATATTATCAGCATAGTGCCGTTGAGAATAGACAGACTAATGGATATTTTCTCTTTGCCTCTGGAATCAGCTCTTGGTCCTTTCACTGTAGGGTATGTGGGCCTGATCCTCCCATGGATAAAGGCATCTCCAGATGCCTGGCTGTCTCCTTAGCATCATCCTCAAATAGCCCTTTATTGCCTGTACCTTTTGCTTTGTTCACGTATATATTAGACGTATTTTCACAAAAGCATTGAACAGAGGTTGTGATAAGCCCACTTGTGTCTCCATTTAATAATTTTCTGTTTTTCTCTCTGGTGAAAGTTCTGCAAGGAGAAGCTAACCTCTTTTCTTCTTCTTCTTTTGTACCAGAGAGAGATAATAATAAACAATTAAGGTCGAGGGCTTTTCTAAAAGCTGAGCCTAGTGTCAGGTCCCAAGTTTATCTTCTGCGACTCTTGTGCAAATTTTTAGTCCATGAACGCATTAGGTTCCTATCTGTAATATGAACATAGCTAACTGCAGGGATTTTTGAAAATAACGTAATTGAAGATATATTAAATGCTTTAGGTTTCAGTACATAGCTTTTATGTACAGTACAGTACTGATCTCATCAAGATAATAAGTGTTATCATTTTCTTGGTTCTTATGTAGTAGATACATTGCCAAGGGGATTTTCCTTTATTAGCCAGTTCAGGGCTGTTCATCTTTTGAACCAATGGCATTGTGGATTGAATAAATGTGTGTACGGTAGGCTATTTAATGGCATCTCTGGTTTTTACCCACTAGATGCCAATAGTACCCTTTGCACCACAGA
Organism: Micromys minutus; assembly: GCF_963924665.1. Classification (NCBI taxonomy): domain Eukaryota; kingdom Metazoa; phylum Chordata; class Mammalia; order Rodentia; family Muridae; genus Micromys; species Micromys minutus. The sequence goes on along the minus strand of NC_137979.1, from coordinate 55,825,303 downwards.
CACGAACACAATCTTGACAAGCAGATATTGGTGTCTCCAGACAGTGTGAGATGTACCCCAAGGGGAGGATTGCCCTTCACTGAAAACCTCTGCCCTACTGGGAAACAGAACACTTAGCAAGTATCCATTGTTCTCAGCGTCTGGGTTGATGGGAGAGCTCGTGTAATAAGCCAGCAACTGAGCCATCATCACTGGAACTGTGGTGGTGGATTTAGTTCTAAAGTTTAAACTGTAATGTTATGACATAATAATGTGATTGGTTTGCCTTTTTAAAGTACTCAAGAGCTCTTTAAGCACTTAATGATATTTTTTGTATGAACTTCATACATAAGCATTGCATGTACATCATCCTAAGTATCACTTACATGTACATGTGCACACAGATTTGAATAGAATCTGAGATATGTTTTTTTTTTTTTTTTTTGTATATGTGTAGGTGTTTTTGAAAGGAACTGATGGGGGTGCTGCCCTGGGGTTCTTGGGGTACTGTCCTCAGGAGAACGTGCTGTGGCCCAACCTGACAGTGAAGGAACACCTGGAGTTGTACGCTGCTGTGAAGGGGCTGAGGAAGGAGGATGCGGTGGTCATCATCTCACGGTATGTGGCAAAGCCACACTCATTTCCTGCTCAGGAGGGCGGTACCTAATTAATGTGCTCACACAGAATTAAAAAAGAGAGCTTCTAACTACTGATCCCTTGCTTGTGGGGCACTCGGTCATTTAGAATCTAACTCAGTGTTGTTTTCTTTTTCTTTGAGCCTAGAGAGAAAGGTTTGCTGGTTTTTCTTTCTTTATCTCTCCCTTCCTTCCTTCTTTTCTTTATTTCTTTATTTCATTTTTTTAGGAGAAAATATTTATTGGGCTTTTCTCCCAGAAGGGCTAGTCCATCATGGTGGGGAAACATGGAACAGAATACTGGAAATAAGACTGTGCTGACCAAGAAGAGCTATGAAATATATTTATATTTTATATCATAAAATATATAATATGTCAGTATTAGCCAGTTTTGTGATTATTGCAATGAAATTTGGTAGTCTGGATAGATTAGAAGAAAAGCAACTTATTTATTTAACCCATTTTTGTTTGTTTGTTAGTCTTTGAGACAGGGTTTCTCTGTGTAGCTGTGGCTGTCCTGGAGTTCACACCATAGAACAGGCTGGCCTTTGACTCACAGAGGTCCACCGGTCTATGTGTCTATTCACCAGTGCTTCTTTTAAGGGCTGTGCCACAGCCACTGGCCGGCTAATTAATTCAGTTTTGCAGATGAAAGTTCAAGATGTCAGCCTTTGGTCTGGCCTCCAGTGAAGGTCAAAGGTCAAAGAGCAATGATGTCAGTGCAGGACTGTGTGTGAGTGGGAGAGATCACATGACCAGCCAGAAAAACCAGAGAGGAATAAAGACCATATAATCCAAGACACAGCCCCGTGGCTCTCGAGCACTGCTCCCCAACCTTCCTAAGGCCATGACCTTTAATTCAGTTCCTCATGTTGTGGCGACCTCCGACCAGTCATTCTGTTGCTACTTCATACTGTAATTTTGCTGCCGTTATGAGCAGCAGTGTAAATCTATGGTATGCAGAATAGCTGATAGGTGACCTCCACAGAGCTTACAACAGGGGTTCAGGACAGCTGCTCTAAGGCCTTTCCCCTAGACTCCACAACGTTTCCTGACGTCACCACCTGGGAATAAGGACATGGAATCCTTGTTGAACAGATGTGTCTAAACAGTAGCAGGAACCCAAGGAGTGTCAAAACTGTGACCTCTCTGAGGATTCTCATTACTGTAGTATGGTGCAGATGTGCTTGCTACGTTCGCTCCTGGTCATGCCTAATAAAGATCCACCCACTGTGTTTCTCAGGTTGGTGGATGCCCTCAAACTGCAGGAGCAGCTGAAGGCTCTTGTAAAGACCCTGTCAGAGGGAGTGAAGAGAAAGGTACGGACAGGACTCGGTATCCTCTTGTTCTGTATCCTTCAGGCCCATGACCCACAGGTTGCCCTGTCTTATTGCAGCTTTGTTTCGTGCTGAGCATCCTGGGAAACCCTTCTGTGGTGCTTCTGGATGAGCCGTCCACTGGGCTGGACCCTGAGGGGCAGCAGCAAATGTGGTAAGATTTCAGGAGCCATACTTGTGGGGTTTATGGATCTTGTAGAAACTGCCTTTCAGCGTAGTTTACTTCAAAACGTGGTGAAAGCAGTCATTCGTTACCAAGAAAAGCAATGGCAGCTATTTCGTATTCCAACACTTGGAATACGAAAACAAAAGACAAACTCCTTCCATCTACCACCCGTTGTAAGAATTTTCTTCTCATAGACGGGCTGGACCTAGGCTTCCCTGCACATAAGTAGCAGATGTGCAGTTTGCTCTTCATGTGGGTCCTGAACAACTGGAAAACCTGTTGCCTGTACATGGGATATGTTCTTTTAGCTGGGTTGCTTTGTTTGGCTTCAGTGGGAAAGAAAACGCCTAGCCCAGAAGTCTTAAAGAGCCAGGGTAGGAGACAACCGGGGACCCGTACCTGCTCAGAGGAGAATGGGGAAGGGAGGGGGGAAGAATTGTGGGAAGAGGATTCTCTTTAGTTAGCCTTTCTCCTGGACCAAACTCTAGGCAGGCGATCCGGTCCACTTTCACAAACACAGAGAGGGGCGCCCTCCTGACTACCCATTACATGGCAGAGGCAGAGGCTGTGTGTGACCGTGTGGCCATCATGGTGTCTGGGAGGCTGAGGTGAGTACCTTTCCAGCCTGCCCTTGGTCCCAGGTCACTTTGTGGGATAGAAGCTGGGGACTCAGTGCCATTTTCTACCTGACCCTGCCTGGAACACCCCCATGCCGACTTGCACTGGCCATAGAGAGCTGCTTGACTTCAGCCTCCCCCTGTCAATCCCCAGGTGTATTGGTTCCATCCAACATCTAAAAAGCAAGTTTGGCAAAGATTACCTGCTGGAGATGAAGGTGAAGAGCCCCACGCAGGTGGAGTCGCTGAACATGGAGATCATGAGGTTCTTCCCCCAGGCTGCTCGGCAGGAAAGGTAATGCACATGTGTTATTTGAACCTTTACTTTGCTGTGTGAAAATTAGCATTTGTGGTGCTCTGAATTGAGTCCGGGACTATTGTATGTTTCTGCTTGTATTAGCTCAGTGGCCCTTGCTGAAAGATCGAACCATCCATATTAAAGGAGATGCCCTGAGAAAGCTCAGTGATGGAACTAGACAGCCATCAGAGTTCCATGAATGGCGTCTCTCAGCAGTTGTATTAGTCATGATGCTTGGGGCTTGGGTAGATTAGGTAATACCTCATAACTAGCAGTTTCTGCTTATACATCTTTATCTTCCTAAGATGGATGAAAAATCTTGTTCCCTCCCTTCTTAAGGCACCATGCTACCTCCTTTGGCTTCCTCCCTTGTTTCCCCTCTTCCTCCTCTTAGACTGACTTACTGTTGATCAGAAGGGCACGCGGACTATGGTTATCTCCAAGTCATAAGATGTACATTTATGCAAATAATTGACATGATTATTGTTAATATTCAGAAATACCCTCATCAAGGTCGCAACCTTGGAACCCACTATTCAACCTTCTCTTCTCTTCACAGGTACTCCTCTCTGATGGTCTATAAGTTGCCTGTTGAGGATGTACGACCTTTGTCTGAGGCTTTCTTCAAATTGGAGAGACGTAAGTGCATGTTTAGAAGTAATAGCTCACAACCATAGAAATCTAAACTGGCTTTTTAAAAAGTCATAGATTGTTCATGGTACATAATTAATAGATTGCTAGGATATCTAATCCAGTGGTTCTCAACAAGATGATTTGGCGTGTTTATTTCATAATGCAAATGCTTTCAGTCTAACTTCCAGCATTTCCTTAAAATCCCAGTACCATGTAAAAGCCCTTCACAAGGCTCTAGGTAAACTCTGACTTGTGAGTCCTAGTAAAATAATAAAGAAAGCTATATATCCCAATAAATAATGGCTCAGAGAAGATATTCCTACTTAAAGGGGAGTAGTGAAAAGATAGCAAGCAGAGACTGCACTAAGCAAGGCTAAGCCACGGAGTTAATTAGTTCTTGTAGCTCCATGTTAGGCATCTAGAGCATATTTTGGCATAAGGTGACTGTGTACAGACTTTTGTATCCTCCTCCCTATGAGCCTACCATCTGAAGCACATTTGACTCCCTTCTTAGGCCTGCTCTACTCAACATCTGCAGCTTTCCTTAGTAGGCGTTTTTCATCTCTGGCATCTCCGACATCCTAAAGTCTTTACCCCAACGTGGGCTTCACACTTCAAAGCTCCATACATGGTCTTCCCAGGAATCTAACCGCACTACACAATGGCTGGTTTCCCAGGGTTTCCTCGGGAACCTCTGGCACAAGCTCCAATCGCTCCATAGCTTCTGCATTATGAAGGAACGTGTGTGTGAAACTTGCACCAAGTGGATGATTCCATGTTTGGCTTTCAGCTTCAGAAATAGCCAGATGCCCTTTAAACAAAGCTGTTGTAGCATCTCATCGTCAGGGTAGCTGAAACCAGAAAGTTCTATCCATGGTCCTTCATCAGCAGGGCGTTCTTCTGGCTCACTCACTTGCTTTTAAAGTGAGCTTGCATTTTTATACCTTGGAGTATTTTATGGAAGAAGGCTGGACCTCAAGGCAGCTTTCTTATTTTCCCATTAGTTTTCTTTAGTGGCACTAATGACTGTAACAATTGTAGTCACTCTTTCTGTGCCTACTTTGTCTATGGTAACTTTAAATGTACCCACGATGCATACTTTTCTGCTTGTTCCTGTCTCTCATTGCTAAAGCAGCAAACAGGAGTTATGCTGTATCCAGAATGCTGCTTTGTCTCAAAGGAACTTTCTCTACCCATGGATTTAGTCTCACACAAACTCTCAGGACACAATTTGTGCCAGACATATTTTCCAGAATTCACACAACTAATTTCCAGGATAATTGCTTATTCCCAGCAGACTGCTTATTCTTGTGTAAGACTTCATGAGTATAGTGTTTACTAGTTGCATGTCTACTAGCTTCTGGGTCTTCCACCAGAAGCTCCCATGAGCTCTGTTTCTAGCAATCTAGGGCTTTTATAGCTCTCTTCCCAAACTTTTCCACATTTCCTCCATAAATTAGGTTCAAAGATCTGAGGACCTGAGATCATGGTTAAATCAAAGAAACCACCCCACTTCTGATACCTATTTCTATATTCCCTCAGTGTTGTGATCAAATAGATACCAGAAACAACTTATGAGCATATACATTTCACCTATGGCATGGTTTCAGACTATTGTAGTCCATCATGACAGGAAACTCATGAACTGACAACTCTGTGGCACTTGGGAGAATGTAACTGGGACTCCTCACATTATTGTGTCAGACAGAACCAAAGCAAACAGACCAAAGCTACGAGAAAGTAACATCTCCAAAGGCTCACTTACTTCCATTAGTCTTGTCTCTCCTCTCTTCTCTTCTCTTCTCTTCTCTTCTCTTCTCTTCTCTTCTCTTCTCTTCTCTTCTCTTCTCTTCTCTTCTCTCCTTCTCCTTCTCTCTGTCTCTGTCTCTCTCTGTCTCTCTCTCTCTCTCCCTCTCTCTCTCAAATAAATTTATATATTTCCATTTCAAATGCTGTTCTCCATCTCTTAAAGGCTCTATAGCTTTCAAGTTAATGCTGCAAACTGAGGACAATTTGGATAGCTTGTGGAGGACATTTTAGATCCACATTGCACTACTCTTTATGGTGCTGGGCATTCAACCTTGCCAACTGCCTTCTGCTGAGAACTCATACTTCCCTGCTTCTGTCTTCTTGATACATGGTTAGGGCCACCCATGTAAGGTTTTTTGTTTTTTTTTTTTTAATCTCACTGTACACTCCCAGCTTTTGGTCTGATGTCCTCCTGGATGCCTTGTTTTGGCCTGGTTGCTAGGTGGGCATCATTCTGATGAGAAGCAGTCCATGGAGAACTCATAAACAGGATGTGTTTGTAATAGAAAAGCATCAATGGGATTGTAAGACTGCTTCCCTGGAATAATGTAGCCTTCCTATAAAATAGGCTTCTGATGTTTGCACTTCCATCAATATTCCTTTCTGACACATCTTCCTTCTCTTGTATTTAGTCTGCTAACATTGAGGTTCTCATTTGGGAGTATGCTTATTTTTAATTGTATTTATTTTTTTAATATATTTATTTATTATATATAAGCACACTGTCGCTGTCTTCAGACACACCAGAAGAGGGCATCAGATCTCATTACAGATGGTTGTGAGCCACCATGTGGTTTCTGGAATTTCAACTCAGGACCTCTGTAAGAGCAATCAGTGCTCTTAACCACTGAGCCATCTCTCCAGCCCATTTGGGAGTATTCTTAAACATTTGTTTAATAACATTTTTCTACATCATGATGGGAAGATGATACAAAGTGACAAATACAAGACATGTAATTAACATGTCCTCAAGGGTCATTAGATACCATAATTTTCTCAGCCACAATATACTTATTGAAGGGACTAGGCTCAGAACTTTTTGAGAACAATGCATACTCCATGAACCTCCATATAGATTCATTTATATTTTTCTGTATCAGAAGATCAAATGTGGATAATGCAAACTCCAGCACAACCTTAGGGTCTTTTCTCTTTCAGGTGACATTTGTCTATATCCAGGAAGGTTGCACAACTTTATTTAATCTGTCTTCTTACTATGTCCCCTCCTTGTCTTATAAGCTGATAGTAAGAGTCCCCTTAAGGTAGAGCAGAAAGGGAAGAGAGACGTGGTAACATGGTGGTACTATTAGTTGATCACAGGCACTGTAGTTATCACAACTGCAGTTATTATATAAGGGCATTGTGCAGTATCTTGAGACTGTACTTAAGCACAATGGTTACCATTGCCATTAGAGCCAAAGAGACAAAAGGCACAGTCCGGAGCAGAACAGTGTCAAATTTACCACCTTTGAGAAGTAGTGGTCACCAGTTAAGAGATTCAGTGTTGGGGGAAATAGACGAATGAAAGCCAAATCCCACTGAGGCCAGACAAGGAAGCCCAACTAGGAGAGCATATCCCGCATACAGGCAATGACTTTTGGGATAGAGAGAGTTGAAGGGCCAGGGTGTGGGGGGGGCGATACCCAGGAGGAGAAGAGGGGAGGGGGGAATGATTGTGGGAGGAAGTGACCAGGAGAGGGGCAGTGAGCAGGATGCAAAGTGAATAGGAAAAAAAATATATTAATTAAAAAAATAAAAGCCATGACCATCTTTTAAAAAAATTTCCTCCTGCTGAAGATCCACTTGGGACACGTTGCTTAGCACTAACCTCTAAGGTGAGAGAAGGGGGCAGACGTAAGAGACACACAGGAGTTTCCAGCACACCGAGAACCATGGTTTAGCTTTATCTTATATTGGTGCTCTAGAATTTCTTATTCTTCTTTTGCATCTTCTAGTGCCTTTGCCAAATCTCTCAGGAAACATGTATACCTTTTGTATGACTAAATGGTGTATTTACTTCCTAGTAGTTAACTAAAAAAATTAGTTATTATCTTATATTTTTATTTTTTGTGTGTGTCCTTTTGTTCAAGATTGGTAAAATTCCTTTAATAAAAAAAATATGAGCTCCTAATGGGAATTCATCTTTACACAGTGAAAGAGAACTTTGACTTGGAAGAATACAGTCTCTCACAGTCTACTCTGGAGCAGGTGGGTAACTTTCAGTGATTATGTATAATCCTAAAACGTAAGTTTAGAACAGGAAAGATGGATCAGTGGATAAATCTCTTTCTGAACAAGTGTGAGGAATATAGTTTGGATCTCTAGAATTCATACAAAGCCAAGCAAACATGGCTGACTCCTAGAGCCCTAACAGCATGTAAGCTGCTGTCTAGTTCCATTAGCTAACTGGAGAAGCTCTAGCTTCAGGTGAGCGCCTGTGCTTCTATAAATAAAGTCCAAGGAGAAATTGAAAAGGACACCTGAGATCAACCCCAGGCTTCCACAGACATGCGGTGTACTGTCACATGCACGAGTGTGATTACATACATGCATACACAGGGTAAAAGAGAAGATCATGTAGGCACAGGAGGTATCATTTGCAGCTACAGGAGGTGGTGTGCTGAGCCTCTGATTCTGTGTTTTCTTTATGGATTCTCTCTTCCAGGTCTTCCTGGAGCTCTCCAAGGAGCAGGAGCTGGATGAGTTTGATGAGGAAGCCAATTCCTCCATGAAGTGGAAGCTCCTCCCACAGGAAGAGATTTAAAGTTTGAAATACTCCCTGTAGTGTCAAGCTCACAGCCCTCTTAAAGACAGAATCAAAAAGCATCAATGTGCCTTACATATCTCCAGTGTAGCACTAAGTATTTTTGAAACTCATGCAGTTATTTCCCCCCGTGATGGCCAATGTGTGAAGAGGTTAGAGCATGCAGCCATACTACGTTCAGTCAAGTCTCATTGCACACAGTGTGGAGTTTTCAACTGCATTTGCAATACTATTGATGCTTCTGAGCATGCTAAAGCGCTGGGTTGATTTTCTTTGCCTGAATTTCAAAACATTAACTATTTTCTTTCTTCCATGTCTAGAAAATGCATAATTTAAACAATATTGATTTTAGGGAGAAGAGAATTTGTTGATTTCTCAGCACCACAGTATTTTTGTTGTTGTTGAGGTTTTTTTTTTGTTGTTGTTGTTGTTTGCTTGTTTTGTAACTCACCCTGACCTGTTCATCATTCATTGGTTCTTTTTTCCCCACATCTTGCAGAGTGTGGGTTATGGAGAAATGTTTTGTCCATTGTGACTACAAAAGTGACTTTAAGCTGGTGGACGTAAATACTTGTAACCATTAGATGACTGTGTGCATATTAACGTACCAATCTGAAACATTTGTGAAATTTTGATTTGTAAAAAAATGATGCAAAGGGGAGGTACTCTTAGGTACAAGAACTGGCTGGGGGGGTACAAGGACTGGCCTTGGGGAGTTGAGGATTGGCTGGGGGAGGGGAGGGTACAAGGACTGGCTTTGTACGTCTTTATTAACCAAGTCTGTGAATGCTACAACCTATACACCGTAACATCAGTACAGATACCCTGGATTTTTTTTTGTTGTTACTACTATTATCGTTACTAAATAAACAAACATTTACAGAAAGTTATATGGAAAATTTCCTTGATGCTAAGGTTGTAACTTCATAGTATAAGTATATCAACTGTCTTCAACTTAGGAGAATTCTCAAATACACCTTGAGCAAAGGCTCCAAGCCTTTCATTTTAAAAAGAGACATTATTGCTGGCTCTGCTGATGTCCCTGGCTTTATAAATAACAAATTAATCAATACAAGGCAGTGCACTGAAAGCACTTAATTTGTTAAAGGTACCCCTTGTCAAGTGTGATGCCCAGAGTTTGATCCTTGGGTGGGACCCAAATTGTGGAAGGAGAGATCTATTCCTAAAGTTTTCTGACTTCCACATACATGTGATGTCAGGCATGTGTCTACACACCTGCACTCAGAACAAATAAACAAACAAACATGAATTAAATTTTAATAGGCTTCACTGTGCTGTTTTCCAGTACACTGTTTTTGTTGATCCTACTCTATCGTTTCTACCTCCCCCCTCTTTTTCACCTGTATTACTCCGGCTGCTCATCTTCTCACCCACTAGCCCTCTTCTATTTTTTTAAAGATGTATTTATTTTATTTTTATGAATACACTGGAGCTGTCAGACACACCAGAAGAGGACATCAGATTCCAGATGGTTGCGAGCTGCCATATGGTTGCTGGGAATTGAACTCAGGACCTTTGGAAAAGCAGTCAGTGCTCTAACCACTGAGCAATCTCCCCAGCCCTCAGCTCTCTTCTATTTTTATGTAGCATGCATTCCAAAGCCTTCCTTTATGTTCCCCTCCTTAATAGTCCTCATTAGTCTTTCTCAGCTTGACACAGACTAGAGTTATGTGGAACAAGGGAACCAGTTGAGGAACTATTGGCGTGTCTGTGAGGCATTTTCTTTATCTTTTATGTTTATCTTATGGGTATTTCGATTGCTTGTTATATCTGCACATCACACATATACAATGCCTGTGGAGACCAGAAGAGGGCATTAAATAAATACCCAGAGACTGGAATCATATACAAAGGCGAGCCTTCATGTGCTAGGAGTTGAATTTGATTCCTCTGGAAAGGCAGTCAGTGCTCTTAAGACTGTGTTATCACTCTAGCCCCTGGCATTTTCTTGATAGGAGGATACCCAGCCTACTCTCAGTGCTGCTATTTTTAGTCAAGTGAGTCTGGGATGTCTAAGGAAGGTAGCAATGCAGTGATGCTATTTCAAATTTATAACTGATAGTTCTAGAAAAGAAAACAAGAAAAACAGACTAGAGCCACGTAGAATTCCAGAACTAGGTTCATCTCAAAGGCACAGAATAGTAATGGCAACATAACCAACATTTAGAAGACTAAGAATTCCACAGAACTATGTGGTTATTTTTGTGAATCAGTTGCTTGCTTTAGGAAATGGTAGTAACAGTACTGAAATGCATTCTTATTATTCCCATGTGGTGCTGTACAATTCAGGTTTACAAAAGGGCCCTCAACTCCCAGAGCACTTGGTGGTTGTTGGAGGAGGAGGTGCTATTTTCTCCAGTGGAATAGCCACTGTAAGGTTGTGCAAGCTCCAGAAAAATAACTTTCCACTACATTTGAGCAAGAATCTTTAATTAAACTCAATGGTATCCACACATAAAAAGAAGATAAGAAAGCAGGAGAAGTAGTTTTTGAAAAGAAGGGTTTTAGTGAGAAAGGTTGGGAATTGAAATGAGAGGAAAATAGGAACTACACCACATTGAAATTCATCACAGACATATATGAAACTGTCAATAAAATGTAACAAAATAAACAATTAAATATATTTATTTACCCATAATTATATATAGTTATATAACTATATATAACATACAATATCTATAGTGTCATAATTATAAATGAAGTTAAATATAATTAAATATTAATTGGCCCACAAAAGATGTCTCTTCTTCTGTGTGATGTGATCCTTCTGTAGTATCTCTTATGTTGTAGGACACACTTAGCGTCATAAGAATATCATCCATGGGGGACAGATAATCTCCTGCTTCAGAAGTTCTGAAGACCAGTGGAAAAGAAGGATGTTGCTGAGATTCTGAGCAGGAAAATAATGCCCCCTTTTTGTCTTTGAAAATTAAGGGATGTTGGAAGAAGGAATGTTGATATCCCACAGTGGAGTGGGTGGAGAAGAGCAATCAAGAAGGAAACTGAACTTCTACAAAATGCTTTGTGATATCAAGATAATTGAAATCTTAGAATCATTTATTATAACAATTACTTAGGATTACATTGGCCAGAACAGTAACTCAGGCAAGGAAAGACCATGTTAAAAACCTGAAATAACTGTTTCTCATCCAGGGCTCTGATAAACTTTTAAAACAGTGTTTCCCAGGAGTTGTATATCCAATATTCTGCATATCGGATGTTTACAGTATGATTAATAGCAGTATCAAAATTCCAGTTATGGAAGTAGCAATGAAAATGACTTTATGGTTGAGGGTCACCACAATGTGAGGGACTGTATGATAGAATCACGGCAGCAGGAAGGTTGAAAGCCACTGCTGACACCTTTGAACTTGGCCAAGTTCTCTGTCAAGCCAATGGCTTCACAGTCATCATCTTCATACAAAACCAAACCAAACCAAACAAACAAAATCTAGGTTTTCTTATTATAGGAGTTTGGGAGTTTGGCTCTCAGAACACTGGGTATTTTTAATACTTTTTTTCTTAGTGAATTTGTATAAAAATGGTCAGTGTGAAATACTGTAGTGTAGATGTCGCAATAACAGTTTCTTGTGTAGTTCATTGCTCTTTGAGTGTTTACAAGACAATCCCAGTGGTATTGCACAATAACCTGTAAATCATTCTCTGAAGGAAAAGGAGGGCAAAAAAAAAAAAAAAAAAAAAAAACCTCAAACAAACCAACGCCAACCCCTCAACAAAACAGGGTCACTCAGTAAAACCTTCCACAAGGCAAATGTGGTAGCCAAGTGGAAATGAAGACTCTTTTCAGATGGTGGCAGTAGTTGTGGAAGAAAAATGTTGTTTCTTTGAGCATACTGTCAGGGAAGCTTAAGATCAGAACAAAACTACAGGAATAAATTCTTGCTGAACAACAGCAACAAGCCCTCCCCAGAGCTTGTTAGTGCATTTTAACCAGCAATACAGAAGCCATCTCAGAATTCTGATTAGGCAACAACCCCCGAGATTCAACTGCACTTGGTTGGTTTATGAGTTAAAAATTGACAGGTTGCATTGTGTCCTCTTGGAGACTACAGGGAATATTCTATGTCACAAGTAATTTTTGCCGACTTGTATCTTCTTTCTCTTCCTTCCTTCCTTCCGTCCTTTCTTCCTTCTTTCCTTCCTTCCTTCCCTCCTCTCTCTCTCTCTGTCTCTCTCTCTCTCTCTCTTTCTCTCTCTCTCTCTAACTCCTTTCTTTCTTTCTTTCTTGAAGATTTATTTATTTGTAATGTATAAGTACATTGTAGCTGTCTTCAGACACACCAGAAGAGGGCATCATATCTCATTACAGAGGGTTGTGAGCCACCATGTGGTTGCTGGGAATTGAACTCAGGACCTCTGTAAGAGAAGTCAGTGCTCTTAACCACTGAGCCATCTCTCCAGCCAGACTTGTAATTTCAAAGTTCACTGACACATGGAAACTAATTTTTTTCTAGCTATGTAAACAAAATAGAATTTTCTAAACATTAGTGGGACAGTGGCTTACACTTTCTCCTTATTAATACCTCTCTATTAAATTGTGACATGTTTCAACTTAGAGGAAAGGTGCTTTTATGGTTGCCTTAGTTTTGATTTTGCATAGCTGAATGCTGTCCAGAACTATACATCCCAAGATTCATAATGTTAGCATTTCTTCTAAGCTCTATCCCACAATTACATGGCAATAGCCAGGTGGGCCTGACTCACTATAAATGGGGTTGCTTGCCCCTCCTCAGCCTCTTCTCTTGTTTCCCTACCCTCTTTCCCCTTCATCCCTTTTCTCCCCATCCCCCCTTAATGTGCTCATGACTAGCCACTACCCTCCCCGTGTGTCTGTTTCTCTCTCTCTCTCTCTCTCTCTCTCTCTCTCTCTCTCTCTCTCTCTCTCTCTCTCTCTCTCTCTCTCTCTGTTTCTGTCTCTCTCTTTCTGCCTTTCTCTGTCACCACTCCCTCAATTTCCCTCCCCATACCCCTAAATAAACTCTATTCTATTCTATACTGTGGCTGGTACCTCTGGGGGAAGGGATGCCTCAGCATGGGCCTGCAGAGGCATCCCCTTCCCCCTACTTCATAAATTGCCTCTACCAAACATATTCCTGGCTTCCTTTTTTCTTTTTATAAAAGACAACACATATTGTTGAGCCCATTTTAAAGATGGAGCCTATTGGCTGACGCTAGTGAGACCAGAAGCTAGGGAAGTGGACAGGATAGAAAATATAATACAGAAAAAAAATCAAGGTATTGTTTTCTATGCTGTTTGAAACCTAATTAGACTATCTGTCTCAACATTGTAGAATAAGCCCAGAGTTCGGAGCTCTGAACATTTTATGCTTTACTTTTTAAGGGATGATTTTTTTTTTTTTTTTTGAAATTTGCCAATTTCTTTTGAGGGAGGGCCCAGAAAAGTTACAAATTTGGATTCCCTCAGTAACACACATTTTGCTGACAGTATAATTAGTCAAATGAGTAGGGTTGGCCATTCACTGCTTTGGGAACTGGCTGGAAGTCAATAAAAAGAGATTTGTTCAAGAGTAGTCATGTGAATACAGTGCTCAGCAGGCCAAGAAAATTATAACCACAATCTTCCTCCAAAAGCAGTCAGGCTGAATGGGATTGCTCAAAACAGGCAAACAGGATACCAGTGCAGATGGGACAGAGACCAGGGAAAAATACAACCCACTTTCTTCGAGTGAGGAAACAGGGGTAAAGCAAGTCTCAGATACTTTCTTCAGACATTCCAAATGTAAGTTCATTTTTGTATCTGTTTTGCTGGTGTTATGTTATTATAAGACATATTTCATTTACTTAATGACAAATTTAAGGAGAAATTATTTATTTATACAGTGTGTTTAGTGTTTCTGGGTTTATTTTCATGTGATGTACAGGGGAAGGAGTGGGCAGTTTAAAGGCATTGTCATAATTTCTTGGTTTAGGTAAAGATATGGGAATGTGCCCATAATGTGTGAGTCAAGGTGAAAAACATAAGCAGGTCTTCTGGAAACATTTCCCTGCATGAATCTGAATGTGAATTTGCTGCCAAGCTGCTGTTCTATGCACATGTGTATGAACTGTATAGTAACTGTTCCAGTATGTGTTTTCTCTAATCCTAAGAAGTTGTTAGAGAAATGCTTTCATATCTCAGCCTGTCATTCTCAGACTTATAGGTAGTTTGTTTGTTTTGTTTTTTAACGTAAGATTCTTTCCTGCACATTTTTATCTGTGGGGTATGATGTATTGATTCATCTTGAGGCATGTGCCACTTTAGTACAATGGCATTATTTCAGTTGTCACATCTTTTGCTGTCTGCCGGAGTTTCAGTAAACAGGGTGTTGTTCATTGGCATGGCGTCAATAATATTCAGTCGCGCTGAAGCAAAGCCTTCAGTTTTATTTGGATGTGAGCAAGCACGTATCTCGGAACCAGAGAAGGAGGGAAAAGCAGCGTGAGGACATTTTACCGAGCTTCTTTATGGCTGAGTTACAGTGAAACTCTGAGACTGAGAGTGAGTCTCAGTTTTTCTGGCTACAAAGGGCTGTGGATGCTCCCTTGGCTGGTTCAAGCTGTGCATCTTTCTAAGAATGTTCACGTTGTCCTGAGCAATTCTTGAGACTCCCAGACACCCTGACTTATTATTATTATTATTTTGCTAGCACTGCATTCCTCCTTCCACTTGTCAGTCCATAGGCTTTCTGATAGCTTTTCTCCATCCTCTTGTACCAAGACTTGCCTCTAAGCCTTACTTTCTAGCTATGTGTTGTTTTCCTTTTTGGAGATATGCTGTGAGTGGCAACAGTGGGAGTGTCCCCTGGACTTTTCACCTGAATTTTTAGCCCGGGGAAATAGGCAGCTCTCTGTTGGAACCTCTCTCATGAATGGGATGATAACATCATGCAGGAAAACATCTATTCTGTGTTTCTGTGGTAATATCCCATCACAGCCTGGGGGACCAGTTTTAGGCAACATGTTGGTTAAAAAAAAAGTCACTTCTACCAAGTTATTAGAACCTAAGAGCCAGTTGACACAGACCGGCATAGGGGACCACAATGGAAGCAACATCTCTAGCAAGCTTCACAGAAAAGTGACTTTTCACTAAAGTAACTTGGTTGTGTAATTCAGTCTAAGCAAGCCCTTCCCTTCCACAATTTCAAGTCTTAATGAACTTAATGAAGAGTTACCCTGCTTTGTTTTTTTTTTTGTTTGTTTTTGTTTTTTTTTTTTTTTTTTTTTTTTTTTTAATGTGTGGCTTCCAGAAAGGCTGGAAAAACTGGAGTTGTGTGTGCTTTCTTGGTTGGGGTATGGAAGGATATATTTTACTAGGCTCTGAAACTTCTCTTTCCTGGGGAATATTCTGCTAGAGTAAAACATCTCAATGAATGCCTACATTGTGACAGTTAATTTCTTTTGTCTGCTTGGCTGAACTGTGGAACACAGCTGTTTGATCAAATGCTAGTTTACATGTTGCTGTGAAAGTATTTCTAAATGCATTTAACATTTAAATCAGAGAACTTTAGGGGCTTTTTAAACATCTTTTTTTTATTTTTAGGTGAGGTGGGGTTTTTGGAAGGGAGGCTCATGTGAATCATGATACATGCGTGGAGGTCAGAGACAACATTTGGAATTTGGCTCTTTCCTTCCAACATGCGAGTCCCGAGAATCACACTAAGGTAGTACAGCTTGGTAGCAAGCTCCCTCAACGTTGAGCCGTCTCCTAGATTCACCAGTACAGTCCACACCAGTAAGATAATCCTTCATTAACATGAGCGGGCTTCACTTAACTACAAGAGGACCTTGCAAATACAGTCCTCTGCCCACCAAAGATATGGGATTCTCATTAGCTTTAAAATGCAGATGCTCCAACTGGGCTTCCAGTTTTGCTGTTTTATATCTGTCTCACTTGCCTGGCATACCTGTCATGAAATCAGTCGGCCACACAGTCCAGGAACCTGAAAGCACATAGATTATTGTCCTCTATCTCCATGCATCTGTCCCTCTCTCGCATTTAAAACAAGTCTCTAGGTTTCCAGATGTTGATAGAGTTGTGCTTTATTTTTCGACTGTTTCTCTGAAGAGCCTGGATAAACGCCTCAGCCTAATCCTGAAAGCCTCCATCTTCCCCGCAGACTCGGTGGACACCTTTGCTGCAAGTGATACATGCCGAGACTGAGTTGCAGTTTCTGTTGGAGAGGGTCCACTATGCTCCTGGGCTCTCCTTGACTGCTCACAAACAGGGCAAAGATATCCAGGGCTAGCCTCCATCTCTGCGTCCATCTCTGTGCCTCTAAATGTCCTAACCCTCACCAGAAATATCTACCCATCCACAAACTCCATGTATCCATGCACACCACACACACACACACATACACACACACACACACACACACACACACACACACACATACACACACACACACACACACAGACACACACACACACACACACACACACACACACACACACACGACATATACGTTCTATTCTTGGTTACTACTCTCCAAAGGGCAGGATGACTAGACCTGCCAAATACTGCGGCTATACGCCTAGGATCCAAGACATGCCCTTCAATCCAAATCCCCATGGTGTCTTCCAACACACTTTAGCTCATCTTTAGCTGGCTCTCAGCATTAGACAGAGCCTTATCCTTCCAAGTCAGTCTTCAGAAGAATCTCTCAAGCTATTTGTTGGGGGAAGAATGTTTTATGTCCTCTCTGAAGACCACTACTTAAAAAGAAAATCTAACGAATAGAGTTATGCTACAAAACAAACAAACAAATCAACAAACCAAAACAAAATGTTAAATATTGCTATGGACACTTCCCAGATTCTCCACTTTATTTCCTTGCCATGATAAAAAGGATTAAGAGGTTAAGGTGGACTAAGTCATCCACGACTTTCAACTCTTGTAGACCTAGCCTTCCATATTTGCAAAGGGTGCCAATACTGTTCATGATCCCACCGTCTTTGTTGTGTGAGAAAAGAAACTGTTCAGATCTAAAATCCTGGTATGTTTACTACTTAAGCAACTCACTGTTTGCACAGATTGTTTTTCTCCCAGGGAAAGCAAAATATGGTATTTTTCTCACATTGAATTCATATACCCATTACATTGTACAAGAGATGTTGATTTATAAATTATATATAAAGGACATCATCCATGCCTAAATTCTTCTCTCCCCCTTCTCCTGTATGTTTAAATAGCTATGTGTTGTACACATTAGAATTTTAATGTATCTATGATGAGTGTTGTTTAAGGGAATACACTGTTGGAGTCTGGGAGTGAGAAGAGGAGATGGGAAGGAAATAGAAGAGAAACCCAGTTGATAAACTATAAACTCTAGAATCCAAGCGCTTCCTCTGGAATAAAGGGCAATCGAGATCTGACATGTGCACATTTCCTCTTACAATCTTAGCACCTGTTGACCCTTTCCTTTTTCTCCTACTAAGCAGACCACGATGGTAACGAGAGAGATAAACGTGTGCCAGCAAACATGGGCCTTACTGTGCAAGAATCTTCTCAGAAAAAAGAGACTGAAAAGAGACACGTTTTTGGTATGACTCGGGGTCTGCACAGCTTCCTGTGTGTGAGGGTGTAGTACATTTCCTGTATGCAAGGACTGACTGGAGACATCCCTGGAAAAGGAAATCATGCCTCCACACAGAAGGAGGAGGCCATTCGTTAGGGGCAGCATAACAGAGGGCAACACGAAACTATAATAATTACCTTACAATCTTACAAAGCCATTTCAAGACTGCTTTGTCCTCTAAAATTAAGATACTAGCAGATCAAAGAAACGAGGAGTATTAATGGGGACGTATACTGTGATGGCAGAGCTAATTAATGGCTTTACTTTTGAAGTGATCTCTCTCTGTCTTTCTTTCTCTCTAAGAGTGATTTATTTATTTTACATAGAAGTGCTCTTTCTGCATGTACACCTACATGGCAGTAGTGGACAAAAAATCCCATTACAGATGGTTGGGAGCCACCATGTGGTCCCTGGGGATTGAACTCACTACCTCCGGAAGAGCAGTCAAGGCTCTTAGCCATTGAGCCATCTCTTCAGCCCCGGTGTAGTAATCTGAGGTCCTGGGTTTTTCATTGAGTTTTCTATCCTGCAGTTCAAAATATGACCAAAATAGTAATTCTCATTGAACTATCAACACCAAGATAATAATTATTATTAATATGTCTTAGAGCTATCTCCATCCACTGATTCTTGAAACAAACCCGGACTGAGGTCTGGAGGGAGCCTGCTCCCTGACACAGCCTACTACTACTGCACATTTACAGTTCAGTCCATCTCCTCACTACAGCAGTAAATTTTACTTCCAAAATTTCCCAGAGGAGGCCAGGTATAGTGGCCATATTTGTCCTCTTTGGAGGCTGAGGCATGAGGAACACAAATCAAAAATCAGCTTAGGGTAGATCGCAAGATACTATTTGAAAAATTAATAAGTCTTGAGAATTAGAGGGAATGCTTACTTTTTGTAGAAGGAATGTTAATGCCCCTCCCAGATATATCCTAGGATACAGAGAAACTTGAAAATTCATCAACAAATGTTATAGATATATAGAAAAACTGTGATTGTGTTTGACTAATTAGAAATTACAGTTGTCTTTGTTTCTTTTACCTGGCCTTTTAGGAATTTCTGTACACCGCATTTATACTATTTAGCTTATCTCTATTTTTTGAATTGCATAAATTTTATGATTTTTCGTCACTGCCTGATGTGGACCTGGGACGTGTTGATTCATTTAACGACTCCACCTTTACGATTGCGTATACACCTGTCACCCCAACAACTCAGAGGATAATGAACAGAGTCTCTTTGATCTCTTACATGACAGGTAATCTCTCTTAGTTCATTTGGTTACACGCATACACTGGTTAATGTGTAGTTTACTTGATAATCTCTGGTTTGTGTGTGTGTGTGTGTGTGTGTGTGTGTGTGTTCCATGTACAATAGCAATCATGAGTAGAAACCAAATAGGATTTGGGCTCTCTTCCTCTATCATTCCCATCCTATTGCCTGAGACAGTCTCGTATGGAACTGGAAGACCATTGTGTAGGCTTGGTTAGGATGGATGGCCAGACATTTCTCTGAGTCCCTCCATCTATGTCTTCAAATTGCTGAACCATATCTAGCCATATCTAATTTTATTATATGGTTCCTGGGAAATTGGAACTGGAATTTCCATGCTGGTAGGACAAATACTCTTAACCACTGAGCCGTCTCTTCAGCACCTTGCTTAATTATTTTTCAAAAGGAAAGTTACTTTTATTTAATGTGTGGCATTTTGTCTGCATGTATGTTTGTGCGTTGCACATTTGCAACACCATTGGAGGTCAGGAGAAAGCATCAGACTCTCTGACTTGGAGTTATAGATGATTGTGAGCTACCATGAGGGTGCTGGGCACTGAACCTGGGTCCTCTGCAAGAGCAGCTCATACTCTAACTACTGAGACATCTCTCCGGCCCCATTTGATAAATCTTAATTATCAAAGTCACCTAATCATATAGCACAGCAGCATAATTTCCCTTGATTGCATCTGGGCCTAAGAATAATTAGCATTGCCTTTTTAAAATTTCAGATTCAATCACTGACCCTTTAACACCTAGAAACATTTCCTTATTAAATGAAAATAAAATCTGAGACAGATTATCACTGTGTAGTCCAGGCTGGCCTGAATCTCACAATCCTGTGTCAGCTTCCCAAGTACTGGGATAACCTTGGACCAGCATGTGCAGCTTCAGCATTCAATCTAAAAGCTCTTTTTAAATGAAGTTCTTTGCTTTTGATGTTAGATGACGTACTTACACAGAGAGAGCATTATGATAGTCCAAAGAACTTGGTCACAGTTTTTCTTTTCATAATGGGAGAGCAGTAAGAGTGGCAGGTGTGGGGAGTGTTTGAGATGGAATGGTTTGGCTGTATTATTGTGTAGTACTTCAAGGATTTCCTAAGGTGACTATGAGCCCCCCACCTTGTTTATAGGATCTTGTCAATAGCATGCAATGTATCTTGAGTCTTTCACTTGTAAGAGAATGCTGATGCATAGGGTTTTAAGTAAAATGACAACTCATTACCTGTTTGTCTTGTTCTGAGTTTGTTCAGTAGACTCTCAAGAATTAATTTCAACAAGGTTAGAGGCACAGGTAGGAATCAAGTATATCATTCCCATTAGATCCAGCTCTGGTTCCAAGCCACCCCAAGAATGCATCCAAACCCTGTCAACCCAAAAGAGCAAGCAGAGCAATTTTTGCAACCGAACTTCAGAATGCTTACTAGAAGAAAGACAACAGATTTTTTTTTCTTTTCATTTCTCTTAAATAAGAATCCAATTCCTACAGTGATCTTTAATATGAAGCAAGGAGGAAAAAATATCAAAGAAACTCAGCTATGGTGACAGCCCCATAATGTCAGTTGAGTCTGAGTATGACGACGGTACCCCAGAGGGTCCTTGTCACTAATTGGCATATTCACATGGTCTATCAAAGGCACTACTGTAAGATAATCAACCTGTCAACTGGACCCAGTCACTGGAAATCTATAAAATCTCTCCTCCTTTTCTTAGTCATGTTCTATCCATAGGTTTCCTCTTGCTCAGGAAACATGCTTTTATATTTGGACTTTGACCTCAGAAGCAGATTCAATATCAATACACTCTCACCACAGTGTATGTTTTGGCAAACAACCTGCGACTGGGAGTCTGTGGCCATAGTTCCCAGACTATGAGATTTTCCTTCCCATCTCTGCCTTTGTGCCCACCACAGGCCACAAGGATACAAGACATTCCAAACCTATTTTCCCTGGCACTACACTAACCATCTTACTGATTTTAACCCTGAACCTGAATGTGTGCCTTGGGCATTGTACCCCTCCATACTGAATCCATTTCTGATCTAAGTTCATACCCTGATCTGACCTGCTACCCATGGCCTACCTCTCTCTGTTCTACAATCTTGGACCTTACCCTCAATTTCACAGATATTCTCTGTGGAGTAAACATAATGGGTTTTTTAGGGAAAATGAATTTGAGTAATATCCTTTCTCAAGGAAAAAGCATTGTCTAATTAAGCTACATTCATGGTTTTTCTTTTTCTTTTTCTTTAAATTTGAACCCTTCTCTTCTTGTACAATAGTAAATAGTCTAATGGGAATGGGAGGTTATTTTGTGTCATGAGAATTTGTTATTAGAGTGTATGAAAGAAAATAACTAATTGCACATATTCCTCTTATTTTATCCGCAACATTGGAAGTATATTTTGAACAATTTTAATATGAGCGATTTACCCAAGGTCATTATACAATTTGGAATTATTTCCATTAAAATGTTTATCTAGGAGAGAATGGAATAAGGTTTCTATGATGGTTTGAAAGAGACCCAGAACCTCAAGCTTATACATTTGAACAGTGTGTCCCTCTTTTTGCTGTCCAAGAGTGATTAGGAGCTGTGATCTTGCTTAAGGAATTATGTCACTGGGGCAGGTTTTCAGAGTATAAAGCCTTACCCTACTTGCAAGGAAGGCACTGTCTCTGCTTCATACTTACATTTGACGATATGGGCTCCCTCCTCTTACCATCATGTTTGTGGCTTGCTGCCATGACTCTGCCCCACCACAGTAGACATTTCTCAGTCTGACACCATAAGCTAACATCGGCTCTCTCCTCCTTAGGTTGACTTTGCTCATGGTGTTTTAATCACAACAACAGAAATGTAGCTAAAATGGCCTGTCCTAGGTATTGTTTATAGAAACTTATAGCGGCAATGTTTTTCTTTTGAATGCCAGAAAGAAAAATACTGGCTTTTCCAAACAAAGAAAACATGACAGAACACATTTCAAAACATTATGATGATGCAGTGGGGGTCATATTCACCACCCCTTACTCCTACCATTTGAAGTTCATGAAAACAAGAAGGATCCCAATCATAAAGGAATATCAGGACCACACAGGTAACTATGCAGCTCCTACATTGGATGGCTTTCCATTTCTCTAATGTTATAAGAAATGTAGGGCATATGTCCTGTCTAGTTTTGTTTTCAATTGGTCAACGTGGGACAAGAGGACTTCAAGAATTTCTTCCCTTACATTGGCCTGTAGGTATAACTGTATCACATCTTATTAATTGCTAATCAGTGTAGGAGGGTCCAGCACACTGTGGGTAGTACTATTCTTAGGGAGGTGAGGGTAGGCTGTAAAATAAATGTGGCTAAAAAGCAATCAGGAGCAAGTCAGTAAGCAGCATTCGTTCATGGTCTCTGCTTCATGCTCCTGCTTTGGCTTTCCTTAATGATGTACTATAACCTTTAAGCTAAAATAAAGCTTTTAATTCCCAAGTTACTTTGGTCATGGGGTTTATCACAGTAACAAAAAAAAAGCAAACTTGAACATGATACTAATTAATGCAAAACGTTAAGCTTCAATAACAAAGGCAGGGGCTGGGGAGATAAACTCAGTAAAGCACTTGCCATACAAACAGCGGGGTGGTAGTTTGATGCCTAGAATACATGGTGGTGCATGCTTGCAACTGTGGTGCCACAGAAACAGAGAGATGTGGTTCCCTGTCACCAGGATAGCCTAGTTAGTGAGTCCCAGGTCCTAGTGAGAGGCTCTATTTCACAAAACAAGGTGGATGTCTCCCAAGAAACAACATTCAGGGTTGACAGAGTTGACATCTGACCTTCATTATGTGTGCAGACATGAGCATACATATTAACCCATGCTGCCCACCCCCGCCATAACAAAGGTAAAGTTGACTTCTAATGGGAAATAACATTAGACAAACAAGAAATTACACACACATACATACACATGCCAGCACACACACACACCCTAAACTAAATCCATGTGAAAGAGAAAATCACAGCAGTCAACAGTGAAGGTGATTGCTAAAACACAGGATGTCTTGTGTCCTGTTCAGTTTTCTCGATGACATCCGAGTTTAACATTTTTTTTTCCACTGGGAAGCTTGAGCCCCAATAGCTGATTGATCACATGCTCTTGTGCTTGCACTAGTTGGGGCTCTGTTATTAGGCTGGAACTTTCAAGAAGACATATCCTTAGCCAGATGTGATAGCTTAGACCTGAGACAAGAGGATGGTTGTAAGTTCGAGGCCAGTGTGGGCTATCTACTGAGTTCTAGGCCATTTCAGGTTACTGAGTAAGATGCTTTCTTCAAAACTAAAACGGAAGCATAGGAAGAACAGGAGAAGCTTTGCCCTTCATCAGTAGTAAGAATGGAGGGATATTGATTAGGAACACAAACATCTTTTTAAAAAGTCAATAGGTGGCCATGAAGATTAGGAAAGTGTTCTAGGATGGTGAGAGATTTACTAGGTAGAATAAGACCACAGAAGAAATGGGAAATCTGGGCCTTCTAGACGTCAACTTCTTCGGGTGCATGGATCCCCCACACATAAGTTTCTTCTGCTTGCCACTGTGCCATTTGTAAGTTTACATGTGCCTCTGCCAATCAAAGACATTTTAAAGTTAATAGAGCACAGAACACATTTCCTAATTTAAAGCTGGTTTATCGTTAGGGAACTGCAGTTAAAATATAAATAGAGGAATAAATTGGACATTTTAATTTTTCAAGGTAATTTTTCTTCAAAGATCTACCTAATTAATATCGTATTATCAATTCCATTTGCTCTTGATTTTGTGATATGTTGTCTCATTAGGAAAATACTTGATGAGAGAGGGGTCTTTGTCTTATTTAAGACTCTGCTACTACCTTTGGATCATCTTTAAAGTTATTTTAAAACAGTAGTTCAAAGATTGGGAATATAGCTCACTGGTATAATGCTTGCCCAGAAATACAAGACTATATGTTTATTTCCCCTATGTCAAACTTTAATAACCATGATAATAATAACAATAACAATAAAAATACAAGAAAAAAAGAAAACCTCAACCTTATGACTAGAGAAACAGAAGAAAATATGACAAAGCATTGACTCTTAGAAAATGCAGAAACAAGAACACCTTTTCGGCACTTGGCTTTGTCATCTTCACCTCAATAATAATTGATAACTGTAAATCTGAGATTTTTATGGATCTCAAGGTGATGAGTGTGTTTTCCATGCCTGAGGCTATTGCAAAACTCACTGTTTTCCATAAGATCCACATCCCATGCTCATATTTTTCTCTTTTTTTCCTCAAAGCTCATTGTTATTCATATGAATATACCATTTTTTGTGGCGTTACAAGCTTCTGGACAGAAGGGTTTGTGGCTCTTCAAGCTGCCATCAACACGGCCAT
The DNA here is from genome assembly GCF_963924665.1 of Micromys minutus. Taxonomy (NCBI): domain Eukaryota; kingdom Metazoa; phylum Chordata; class Mammalia; order Rodentia; family Muridae; genus Micromys; species Micromys minutus. Next base: position 55,800,765 of record NC_137979.1, on the reverse strand, counting down.
CATAGAAGTGAGTGGAAATGCCTGATGAAAATTATTCCGTTCTGTGGACACATCAGTAGACAGACATGTTCTTTCACTCTCACTACCATGCACTGTTTCACGACGATTAGTATTCATGCACCCGGATTTCTCCAGTAAAGTTCCCCAAAGTTTCTGCATTACCTGGTACAGTGAGTGCAACAGCAACGTTGCCAGAACAAGACGTTTTTCCTCTAGGGTGTCAGTCCTCTGAGGATGCTGACGTGTAATCACATAAGTGTTGGAACAGGAAGCACGTGTCATCATGGTATGATAAACAGTACCCGTGTCTGTAAAGGGGCACAGAATTCTCAGCTCAGATGGAAGAATCCCTATTTGCAAGATCCTTATCACGGAACGATCGGGTGGAAAGCGCATCTATTTTATGTAGTAGAGAAAGGTGTTCCAAGAGAAGTGTGCAGACACCAAGAAACATGAGGTCGATAAAACACGGAGTAACATGGGCAGGGCAGGATGAGAGATTTGGCATGAGAATCTAAGTAACCAAGTTGCAGAACATGTGAGAAGAAACTCAGGCTAATGTCCAATCCAGACCAGTCAGTTATATATTCAGGGGAAGAGGATGTCCCACCTAGGTACCATTGCTGTTCCTGTTTTTCATCACTGATGTCTTTGTTTAGGTCACAACAAATCACTCAGTGATGGAAGAGATGATGTCCCTTACCGGAAAATTCATCAAGATAGATCCTTTCGTTGGGCAGGAGGGAACGACTACGGACTACTTCCTGTTTTTCTGTAGTATTTGTTTCTCACCCCTTACCTACTATATCTCAGCTGGTGTTACAAGTGAAAGGAAAAAGATAAAGGCCTTGATGACAGTGATGGGCCTTCGGGATTCAGCATTCTGGTGAGCGGGGTGTGGGGGGGTGGGGGGGCTCAGAAAAAGTGAGCTTCTAGGAACAAAACACCATCGGTGAGCAGGAATGTAGCTCCCTGGCCGAGTGCTTACCTGGCATGCATAAAGACTTGAGTTTGGTCCCTAACACTCTACAAACTTGGCGCTGTGGCACATGGTCACAGTCTCAGCCCTTGGAGGGTAGAAGCAAAGTAAGAAGTAGTTCAAGGTCAACCTCAGGCACATGACACTGTCTCAGACAAAGCCTCTGTCATTATTACAGCATCCTTGCGGCATTTGTTCTTCTGAATTACATGGGATCTCCCTGGTGTAATGCTTGACAGAAAAGGCCTGGACTTGGTCACACCTAACTCTGAGATGATTGACATGCACAGGCTTGCCATTGAGTGGTATTTCAGATATTGCACAACCGATACCTATCACTTTCAGATTCACGATTCACAAGAAATCCAATAGTTGATAAAATGCTTACTTTAGAGAAGTGGCTCCCATCCCCTCTAACGCTGTGAGCCTTCATGGTGTGGTGACCTTCCAACCATAAAATTATTTTCCTCGCTACTTCATAATTTTCACTGCTAATGCTGTTATGAATCGTAATGTAAATATTTTTGCAGATTCGGGGGTTTCACCAAATTGGTCATGACGACCCACAGGTTGAGAACCACTGAAGAGAGTTTTATTGTTGTTTGGAAAAATATAACCAATGGAGTTGATTGCTTAAATGGGATATTATGCTAAGAACATGGAAAAATCCACTCCAGAGCTGACTATATATTAAATGCTATGCTTCCAGAGCACTAGCTTTATCCAAGAGAAACAAAAGAGGCAGAAAATAAAATCAGCACTTGCTTATGCTCCATTTGCCCCTCGATAGTTGTGTTATGACAGGAAGGTGGCACGAATCAGTGAGCCTCAGTTTCTGCCTCAGTAAAAGTGGGGGATAATATCCAGTCATACCTTCTGTGCATGGCTGTTGACATGATTAACTATGTTATTCTTATTCAAATCTATTTTCTTATTTTACATGTATGGGTGCTTTGCCTGCATGCTTGTCTGGACATCACACATATGTCTGGTGCCCACAAAGGCTAGATGATATGATATGATATGATATGATATGATATGATATGATATGAGTTGCCCCATGGATGCTGGGAATCAAACCTGGGTTCTCAACAAGAATAGTCAGCGCTCTTACCCACTGAGTCACATTTCCGGGTTCTGAGCAGATGCTTGTAAAACCCTAACCAAAACTTTGAAAATTATTCGGTGACCAGTAGATACTAAATATTAACGTATATTTGGAAAGTTATGGTTATAATTTGGGTACGAAATAGCATAAACTTCCAAGTTGAAAGTCCAGGTTTCTATTCTTCAGTTAGCATAAAGTGGCATGGTCTTGTTTGTTCATGGGATATGTTAGAATCATGCCATGGTGAAAATATCATTTAATCCATGGGTTGTTTTATTTTTAAACAATAGTCTTTATTTCTTGAGCAGATGGCTCGCTCACTCAAATCCTATAAACATGAATTTTGTGTATTTATTGTTATTAATAAACTAGTGTAACTACTAGTGACTAAGAAGCAAATTTAAACTAGGGCTCACTGAGTGGTATTGCACAGTGAAATGACTGTCAAGAAATGCACTCTCCTTACATCTACTGTCTCAGTAGCAGGGATTGCAATTTTACTGTTCATTGTCCATTCACTCAACCTTACTCTCTCCCTGAAATCCTGGAAGTCACTGGGTATTTCTGGTATAATCTCTATAAAGCTCGCTTGTTTTCAAGTTGGGATCTCTGTAATATTTTGTGAGACTTCTCAGGAGAGTGGTAGGTAGTTGAGATGAAGCTATAACTTAAGATCTATATTCTTGACAAGACTAATTTACAGTTCACGGGTAGGAATGGCATGTGGAATCAGGAGCAGGAAATATTTGTCTTTTTCCCAAGCTCCTCCAGGTTAATACCCATCCACCTGTGAGATCAGAGGAAATAAATGAGTCAGCTCTTTTGTTGGCAGGATTCTGTTTTGTAAGCTGGATCAGTAAATGATGCTTTAGAGAAAGTAGAAAATGCTGTAAGAATTATCTATCAACAAAAATATGACTTGCTATTATGACTTGTAGTTATGAATACGATCATATATTGACACATGTGTTTTTACTGATCATTCAATTATGTATTAGTATGTGTGTCTGTTCTTGAATGTGCACATATGTGTGCATGCGTGGTGGCCAGAAGTCAACTCTAGAGTCACATCTCAGCTATTGTTTATCTTATATGTTCAGACAGAGACTTTCATTGGCCTGAAACTCAAGCATTAGATTTGACTAACTAACTGGAGATATCTTGTCATCTACTGGCCCAGGAAATCTATCTCCCTTTCCCTAGTTCTGGGATTGCAAGCATTCATCTCTGTGCACAGTTTTTTTGTTTGTTGCTTTGTTTTGTTTTTTTTTTTTTTGTTTGTTTGTTTGTTTCTGGTTTTTTTTTTTTTGTAGGTTCTGGGAATCGAACTTGTCTTCATACTGACATGCCAAGCACTTTCTCTACCAAGCTAGACAGACACTTTCTCTGTCCCTTTATCAACATTTTAAAGACTCAGAGGGTTAAGACTATAAGGACTTTAGGACTATACCTTGTCAGGCATTATTAATGTAGGAAAGGAAAACGGGCAAGTATATGTTTTGTAATAACAATATGAACTCGAAAATCATCCTATCATAAGTAAAATATGGTTGATATTAAAGAATATAGAGCGTTTGTTGTCTCTGTATGTAGAAAGGGAAACTTTGTTAGAAGCACAACACAGGAAAAAGGCAAGTATAGAATTAGGCACTCTTTTTCTAATTTAATTTTATTTGTTTTTAGATACTCTCTGTATTCACATTTAAAATGTTATTCCCTTCTCCCACCTTGCTCCCACCCCCCCCCCCGCGCCCCCTCCACTTGTCTCCACTAAGGTGTATCCTCTCCTAATCACCCTCTCCACCCCAGAGCCTTGGCAGTCCCAGCACTCATGCTACCTCACAAAGTCACAAAAGAAGTTAGACCAGAAAACCTTTGCACAGGATAAAGAGTCTCTAACTCACTTCTCAGCACTAGTAACTCAGCAAGACACACATGTGTCCATGCTCAATGGAAGAGACTGTCAGTGTGCCTGAGATTTGTTTTGGATCTTTGTACTGATTCTGAGTATGAGATTAGTCACAATCCTAAATCACCACATTCGGTTTGTATATTCTAGAAGATCCTGTGAATTCTGGGGGAGGGTGAGTGTCTGACTGAAAGAGGGGTCACTCGAGTACCCAGAATAGGACCTCATTTTTTTGACTAACCATGAAGGCTAATAAAATCCTGTTTTTATAACAGGCTGTCCTGGGGTTTGCTCTACGGTGTCATTGTCTTCGTTGTGACTCTTCTCTTGACGTTTGTTGTAAAAATGGTCCAGTTTGTCTTTTTTACTGGATTCATGGTGATCTTCAGTCTCTTTTTCTTCTATGGCTTATCTCTGGTAAGTTGGTGAACACGAACTCCATTTGGTTTTCAGTCTGAGAAACAAAGTTGGTACCAATCAGATGATTTCTGTACATACCCACTTTGTATTTGCACAAGACAGTCTAACTTTCTGTAAACTTAGTAGAGGAAATCTGTAGTTTTATCCAGGAAATCATTTGTATGGCTATAGCAATAACTCTTAGGTAAATGTAAACTAATTGGGTCTTTTCTTGTTGTAGATCTCTCTGTCTTTCTTAATGAGTGTCTTACTAAAGAAGTCTTTCCTTACCGACTTTGTGGTGTTCTTTCTCACTGTTTCCTGCGGAAGTCTTGGATTCACAGCCTTATACAGATACCTCCCTGTATCCTTGGAATGGATTCTAAGTTTGCTCAGCCCCTTTGCCTTTATGCTTGGCATGGCCCAGGTGAGTGGGAAGCTAGTTAGCTTACTAATTATATTTCCGAAATGTTTTTCTCCCCAGAACTCAATTGTCTTAGAGTCATTTCTACAGGCAGACTTTTAAGCACTATAGTTTAATGAAACATACTTGTGAGGTTTCAAAGATGGAGAAGTCACTTTCTCCTAGAAAATAAGTTTTGTATTACAAAAAGATGAATGATTTGTAATTAAGTATATATATATATATATATATATATATATATATATATATATATATATGTAATATTCAGTATATATACACTGTACATATATTCAGTATATATTGAATATATATATATTCACTGTATATTCAAAATACTGTATATAGTATTTTGTCACACCCCGAAGTTTGTTATAAATTGACTTTAAACTGATGTGTCCCAGTTAATCATCTTAATTAATTTTAAAAAGGATAATGTGATTTAACTCTTGAAGCAGTAACATAAAGCAAAAATAAGTTGAAAATGAATATTTTGGATGCTCAAACATTGCCTAGAAAATTTCTTTTTGATCCTCAAGTTTTTTTTTTATTCTTCTACTCTATTTACTTCTTAAACTGGTCAGACATACTCTTTATCTCAGCTATGGAATAAGTACAATTATTTAATCTTCATTATGATGTGATGACAAAAATTGTGGTCATATATATAAAAGGTTATGGATGTCAAGTTTTTGTAGATACACATGCTCACCAGCGTGCGGGAAACTACAGAGGCCAGAAGCAGGTATCAGATACCCTGAAGCTGGAGTTACAGGTGTTTTTGAGCCCCCTCTTCGAGAGCAGCAAGTTTTCTTTCCAACACCATCAGTCAGGTTTCCTATGTCTTTGTTAAACACAAAATGCACTCTCCTTAGGTTTTGGCAACCATGCAGCCTCTCCCAGAGCTTTTCTTACCCCCATTCCCAGTTCAGCAAGGTCTTCCGGACCACCACACCTTCACTAAATTCTTTTTTTGCATCTAATGTGTGTCTCACTTAGAGCACACCTTTACTATACTCAATGTGATCACCTAAGTGCACTGTAGCGCTCTCTATTTCTGCTTTCCAGTCAAAATTTGTAATTTAGGCAGCCAGGCAGTTAGACTTTGTCTTAAGGGATGTAGCAGAATTTAATAGTTACAATCCATGAAATAGCTAAGCTGCTTCTTAAAACTGATCATTTCCCTTTAACTTACTGGGTTCTTTTTAATTTCCAGCTCTTACGCTTGGACTATGACCTGGATTCAAATGCAGACTCCACGGGCAACCCAAATGTTGTCATTGCCACAATCTTCATGTTGTTCTTGGATGGTGTCCTCTACCTGATGTTGACATTCTATTTTGAAAAGGTCTTACCAAGTAAGTAGTTCCATGATAAGACTTAATGGCATGCTGGTAATCGCATTTTTTATCAATTATATATATATGTATATGTATATATATATACATATTTTTACATACTGAGATTTAAAAATATGTCCTTTAAACACATCACCCACTGTTTCTTTCTTTTTTTTGAACAACTTTATTTTAAAAAACAAAGATATAAGAACAAATTTTAAGCATTTTTGCATAAATGTATAGGAATACATTTTTGTCAGTGCTTAGCTTTTTTTTTTTCAAAGGTTTGATAGTGTGCATTAAGGTCTTACTAGTTACAATGAGCAAAAAGTACATGTAAAACAGGATGTAACCTGGAATTAGTCAAGGTTTTCTTGGTGTGTAAGGATTTAGCATACTGTTTTTGTTTTTGTTTTTGTTTTTTTCTTGAACTTTATGAAGTCTGTGAGTTGTTTCTGGGGTGTTCAGAGCTTTCTGGGGTTAGTATCCAATTATCAGTGACTACATATTATGTCTGTTTATTTGTGACTGGGTTATCTCACTCAGGATGATATTCTCAAGATGCATCCATTTTCTTAAGTATTTCATGAAGTCATTGTTTCTGATAGCTGAGTAGTACTCCATTGTGTAAATGTACCACAATTTTTGTATCCTTGCATCTACTCAAGGACATCTGGGTTCTTTCCAGCTTTTGGCTATTATAAACAGAGCTGCTATGAACGTTGTGGTGCATGCGTCTTTGTTGTATATTGGAGTGTCTCTGGGGTATATGCCCAGAAGTGAAATAGCTGGATCTTCAGGTAGTACTATGTCCAATTTTCTGAGGAATTGCCAGACTGATTTCCAGAGTGGTTGTACTAGTTTACAACCCCACCAACAGTGGAGAAGTGTTCCTCTTTCTCCACAACCTCACCAGGATCTGCTGTCATCTGAGTTTTGGATCTTGGCCAATCTGACTGGTGTGAGGTGGAATCTCAGGGTTGTTTTGATTTGCATTTCCCTGATGGCTAAGGATGTCGAGCACTTCCTTAGATATTTCTCAGCCATTCAATATTCCTCAATTGAGAACATTTTGTTTAGCTCTGTACCCCATTTTTTAATAGGGTTGTTTGATTCTCTGGTGTCTAGCTTTTTGAGTTCTTTGTATACCTTAGATATTAGGCCTCTATCTGATGTAGAGTTGGTAAAGATCTTTTCCCAAACTGTTGGTTGCCGTTTTGTGTTCTTGACAGTGTCCTTAGTCTTACAGAAACTTTGGAATCTCATTAAGTCCCATTTGTCAATCTGACCTTAGAGCTCGAGCCATTGGTGTTCTGTTTAGGAAATTTTCTCCTGTGCTTATGTGTTCTAAGGTTTTTCCCTACTTTCTCATCTAATAGTTTCAGTGTACCTGGTTTAATGTGGAGATCTTTGATCCACTTACACTTGAGCTTTGTACAAGGAGATAAGAAAGGGTCTATTTTCATTCTTCTGCATGCTGAGTGCCAGTTGGACCAACACCATTTGTTGAATAGGCTGTCCTTTTTCCTTTGTCAAAAATCAGGTGACCATACATGTGAGGGCTCATTTCTGGATCTTTTGTTCTATTCCATTGATCCATGTGCCTATTTCTGTACCAGTACCATGTACTTTTTAGCACAATTGCCTTGTAATATAGCTTGAAGACAGGGATAGTGATTCTCGCAGATGTTTTCTTGTTGTTGAGGATGGGTTTCGCTATTCTAGGTCTTTTGTTATTCCAGATGAAATTGCACTTTGCTCTTTCCAACTCAATGAAGAATTGGGTAGGAATTTTGATGGGGATTTCATTGAATCTGTAGATTGCTTTAGGTAGGATGGCCATTTTAATAATGTTCATCCTTCCAATCCATGAACATGGGAGATCTTTCCATTTTCTGAGATCTTCCTCAATTTCCTTCTTTAGAGGTTTGAATTCTTGTCATAAAGGTCCTTCGCATGCTTAGTTAGAGTCACACCAAGGTATTTCATAGTTTTTGTGACTATTGTGAAGGGTATCTTTTCCCTAATTTCTTTCTCCACATCTTTGTCCTTTGAATATAGGAAGGCTACTGATTTGTTTGAGTTAATTTTATATCCAGCCACTTTGCTGAACTTGTTTATCAGCTGTAGGAGTTCTCTGGTGGAATTTGTGGTTTCGCTTAAGTACACTATCATGTCATCTGCAAATAGTGATGTTTTTATTTCTTCCTTTCCAATTTGTATCTCTTTGATTTTCTTTTGCTGTCTAATTGCTCCAGCCAGGACTTCCAGTACTATGTTGAATAGGTAGGGAAAGAGTGGGCAGCCTTGTCCTGTCCCTGATTTTAGCGGGATTGCTTCAAGTTTCCCACCGTTAAGTTTGATGTTGGCTGTTGGTTTGCTGTATATTGCTTTTATTATGTTTAGGTATGGACCTTGGATTCCTTTTCTTTCCAAGACTTTTAACATGAAGGGGTGTTGAATTTTTTCAAATCCTTTCTCAGCATCTAGTGAGATGATCATGTGGTTTTGTTCTTTGAGTTTGTTTATATGGTGAATTACATTGATGGATTTCCGTATATTAAACCATCCCTGCATCCCAGGGATGAAGCCTACTTGATTCGCCCACTGTTTCAAGAGTGTTCCCATTTTCAGTATAGGCAACAAGCATAGTCTCTTGGGGAGGACTAGCTCTTTCATCTACCTTGCAACTTACCAGCTCAAAATTAAAATCTGAATTTTGTACATGTGGAATATGCAGCCTTTCAGACAAGTGTGTGCGTGTTGTTAATTTCACGTTGTCTCTTTCCCATTTTCTTTCTACACTGAGGGTCTTTAGTCCCTTGATGTTTGTAGTTGCTAACAGATCTGTAGTTCTAAAATTATTCTTTCCACACATCTGGGCTGTGATGAGCTTTAATGTGCTGAATAAGCATAAATATTCATCATTTATATGATGTATTCATATTACATGTTTTGGGACATAGCTACATTGCCATTTACTCAGCAGAGCTAGTCAATGTGTGTATGTTGTCTCCATTTTTGGTTTTGGAGTAACCTACTTTTTGAGATTTTTCAAGAATGCAAGGCACTGTTGTTAACTATAGTGCCATTTTCTGAGATAGCCTAAAGTCACCACTCCCCTTCTTACTAAAATTCTATGGGATTTTGGTGAAAATCTCCTAAGTTTCTGTCTGCTATTTCGGCCCCCAACCTACTCTGCATTTATGAATTCAATTCTTCATTCCCACATATATTACATATATGTTTTCCCACTGTGCTTAATTTCCTTCATTTAACAATCGTTTAGCTCACCCAAGTCATTAGAGGAGATATAAAATAAGACCAAACCCTGCTCAAGCCATTCTTACCTCTGGTGTGAACAGCACCATGGCGCCTGTAGTTTCAAAGTCAGTCAAGGTGGTCATGTTATGCAGTCATTTTAGAATATATATTCACATGGGAAGAACATTTTTAATTGCATTTCCTTTTAATGTATTAATCCATATAAGCTTCTCAAAGTGTATGATTTTGGTTTTGTTGGCTAATACAGCTCAAACACCCTGAGAGGGCTTAGTCTAGCCTAGGACTCAGTTAATACATGGAAAAGGATCCTTTTTTTTTGTTCCTGTCTACCATACCCTCTCTGCTCAAGAACAGACAGTTCTCATGTTCCTCTGCTCCGTCCCTGTGCTCCGTCCCTCTGCTAGCTCACCTGCTATCTTTTTATTTTTATTTTTTTAAATCCAAAGCAAGTTGATGTAACAAGAGTAGCTTATGGGTAAATGAAATTTTCTCTGCTTCTTCTGCCCTTCATATCTTCCAATTGATGTGCTGCACCTTTTCCCACTCTTTCTGACGGCCCACCAAATAATTTAATTGTGTCTGTCTTCCTTTAAAAGGTGCAGTTAATGAGCAGTAATTGTTTTGTTGACTTCATAAACTCACAATATATTCACATGTGTAATTTAGTAAATTACCACCCTTTGGGTGGCTGTATAGTAACTTAAAATGTAACTAGAATTGCATTTTCGACAGCTCAAGATTAGAAAAGACTTTCATTTTGCATTATAATTTCTCTTCATTTTCCTCAAATTTTTGTTGCTTATGTAGTTGATTTGGTACAAATAACTTCATTTTTTCTTTAATATTCCCAATGTCTAAACACTCTAAGACAGTGTTTTCTTGTTTTGAAATGTATTCTTGTGTAGAAGTGGAGAGGCCACTTAGAATGGTGGCTGATCCAATGTGCAATTGCATTGTTTGACCAGGTGAATATGGACGTCGCCACCCACCCTTGTTTTTCCTGAAGTCCTCATTCTGGTCAGGACAAAATCCAGCAGACCGGACTGCCCTTGACAATGAAAGGGACTATGAGTTTTCTGATGACTCTTTTGAACCCGTGCCTACAGAATTCCATGGGAAGGAAGCCATCAGGTGAGGTCAGATGTAGTGTGGATGAAGTTTGGTTGAGGGGTCATGCTATCCTCAGCCTAAAGGTTGCTGAGACATGCAGTTAGCCCATGTATACCCTCTATTGAGTCCTTCACAGAGATCTGACCTGATCTTATTGACATGGCCTGTAATCCCCTGTCCTTCATTCTTTTAAGAACTACAGCACGCTCCCCTTAGTGGCAAACTTCAGACTTAAAACAGTAGAAGCCTCAACTCAGAGAAAGTCCTTTCTGCCTGTCCCTTGTTGCTTCTCTTCTCTCTTCCTCTTTCTTCTCATTTTTCTCTTCATTTCAACGCTTTGCTCCTCTACCTTATTAGTCACTCCACCAATTTTCCTTCACTCAACTCCACTCAACTTCCTCTCTCCACGCATCCATCTTTTCTGTGAAGAAGGCCGAGGAAAAGGGGAAGAGAAAAGTGAAATCCTGGAGAAGAGCAGGAGATCTGATCAATGTGCCTGCAGGTCATGCACACCTGCATTCTGGGTTACAATATGATACCTGTTGCATGCGGTACTCGCATTTTGCTCAAATAAAGGAGAAATTCATAAGGTCTTTAATTAATTAATTAGTTAATTGATTAATTAAACCTTTTGCATATATATTGTTATTGGATATTTTATGTATTTACCTTTTATATGTTATCCCCTTTCCTAGTTGCCCTCTCTCCCATGTCCCCCCTCCCTGCTTCTATGATGATGCTCCTTCTTCCATCCACCCACCGCTACCTCAACACCCTGGCATTCCCCTACACTGAGGAAACGAGCTTTGCAAAACCAAAGGCCTCTCCTCCTATTGATGCCAGACAATCCCATCCTCTGCTACATATGCGGCTGGAGCCATGGGTCCCTCCATGTGTACCCTTTGGTCTTAATTTATTTTTAATTTAATTTAATTTAATATTTTTTATTTATTCACTTTACATCCTGCTCAGTGCCCATGCAACTCGCTACCCATTGGAGTATGGGTAATGTTTTCATGGTCTCACCTCCAAGGAAAATGGCTCTCTCTTAGCAACCTACAGTTACCAATGGCTCCTCATGTAGGGGTGTCTCTTACGAATCCATCCTTCGTTCAGAGTAGAATTGCTTGATCTTGCGCAGATAGTCACAGCTATGTGAGTTTGCCATTGATGGTTAGTGACAGCCCTGTCTGTCTTCTGTCTTTCACGTTCTTTCCGTCTCCTGCTCCTCTTTGTTCCCTGAGCCTGTGCAAGGGAAAGTTTTGGAACTTTCCAACCTCTAATCATAACTTTGAATTTCAAATGTGTAGCTTGCCCCTATAGATCTCCTTCCTGCTTGGGTTTTGGGTAATTTTTAACCTCAGGCAGATTGAGATCCGATGGTATAAAAGACACTGTTTTCTTTTTTTTTTTTTTTTTTTTTTTTTTTTTTGTTTTGTTTTTTGTTTTTTTTTGTTTTTTTTGTTTTTGGACTTATTGCCAAGTCTGGCTCTTACAATCTTGCTACATCCTCTTCCTCAAGGTTCCAAAGCCTTGCTTGAGGGGAGACATCTGATAAAGACATCTCCTTTAGGGTTGAGTGATCCAAACTCTCTCACTGCACATAGTGTCTAGTTATCTCGGTGTTAATGACCATCTACTGAAAAAAAAAAAAAAAAAGCTCTGGGAAATCTATTTTAACCATCATACATAAACCTTGAGTTGTTTTAGAAAAGTCAGTTGGGGGCAAAAACAAAAACAAAAAAAAAACCCAAATGCATATTTACCTGATAGAATACAACTAGATAGTTCCCATGGCTACATTTCCAGAGCTAATATGATTTTAAATGGCAATATATAGAATTTAGTTTTTAGTGTTTAGTAGTACTTAAAATTATTAACATTTACACTCCTCTTAGTGGCTATAATCTTCATTATATAATGAATCACATCCAATACTTTTCATGGACCACCTCTTCAGCATGCAATAGGAAAGGCTTTGTTAGTCTTCAAACTAACGGCAATGTATATACCCTGTTAGTATCCCTCCTTCCAGAACTAGAAAACAGAGATTTAAGAGATAGCTCCATGTGCCGGCTGTTTAATGGTTCGAGTCCAGTGATGGTTGGCACCTCTGATATTGTTCATGGCATTTCTTCTTCTGTCTATACCGCCTGGCTGACCTGAAGAATTCTGGACTTCATGCAGATGTTTTCCCTCACATCTGTAGAATGTTGTTTCCTACTCAGCCGTCCTATGGTAACTGTCTGGGTTGCATCATTGTCTAGTTTCCACATCATTACGTATGATTCAGCTCTGGAAAAATGGTCACAGTGGCTTGAACAGTGTGCCACACCAAAGGAAGCAGCCTCCTTTCAGGTGAGCTTAGGCACCGGTCAGTTTTTAAAACACTGGTCAAAGTACCGTTGCTGTCTAACCATAACCAAGACAAGTTCATATTCTCTCTTTCCCATATCCTTCCAACCCAAATTTACCTAGAGATTTCAGCCAGACTCGGAGTTAGTTTAATAATAATAATGATGATAATAATAATAATAATAATAATAATAATAACAATAATAACAATAAATTGCTCCTTAAACCATTTATCTACTGCTCTCTTTCTCAGGATTAGAAATCTTACAAAAGACTACATACAAAAGTCTAAGCGCACAGAAGCTTTGAAAGGTAAGTAACTAAGAGGAAAATATTGGGTTTTAGTTAACTTTTCTCTCAGCAAGCAGTTCTCGACTCTGTAAATGGGTGGTGAATCTCCTGTCCCCCAAACCCTCACAACTGAACTAATATTGCCATGCTGTATAACTTTTAAAGGTGGAAATGGAGCATTAATCTGGATTTACTAAGTGAATGGATGTGTACTTTCATAAACTTTAGACACAATATAAATGCATAGGCACCATATGAGCCCCGAATTAAACCTACATTTGTGATTTTATACTTCATGCTGTTTTCCTCCCAGATCTGACATTGGATGTATATAAAGGCCAGATTACTGCAATCCTTGGTCACAGTGGAGCTGGGAAATCAACGCTGTTAAACGTCCTTAGTGGGCTGTGTGTTCCCACCAAAGGTACGAGACAGAGATGTTCCTCTAAGTTGGCAAATGGATGATCTGTGCTTTTGTTAGACATCTGAGTTTTAGACAGATTGTTAAACTCACAGCTATTGTCATAACATCTATATTATTCTTTTATAAAATGTATATATTAACTGAAATGTACAGAATTTTAGTATTTTGGGATATTCAAACTTTTATAGAATTAACAGTTTCAATAGACATTGATTGCACTTTTTTGTAGAGATAAAGTAACCTTGAAAGTAACTTTTAAAATATGATTGGAAAGGTCTTTCAATCTCATTGTTTTGACTGTAGTTTATGGCCTAGAATTTCTTTACCTACATGTCTGAGACTTCAGCTGAGCAATTCTCCCTACCCTCTCCCCTTTCCTTCTCCTGTCTTTCTCTGTTTTCCTGCCTCCCCCTCTCTCTTCTCTCTATTCTCCCTTCCTCTCTTTCTCTCTCTCTAATCCCTCTTCCTGAAAATTTTCTAGGGCTGAAGTTCTAAGGACTTTGAGTTGCAAGACAGAATCAATGTCAATAGGCAACAACCTCTCTGCCTTCTCTGAGTGTTATTGGATCATATTCCATTGTTCAAAGCAAGTCGCATGCATAGCCGAGGATGCAGAGAGGTTGATCTCATTTCTTGATGATAAAATGTAGAATGTACCATGTTCTCAAATGCAGGTGAGATGGAAATACTGAAATGAAATTTGGAAAATATGATCACAGGAGTAAGATGAAATCACATATCTAATTTCATTTGATAAGGTTTTTTTTTAAAGTTATATTAAGGATGCTATGTTATCCTGATTATGTCTTTTGAAACCATTATTTATAGGTTCGGCCACTATTCATAATAACAATCTCTCAGAAATGACTGACTTGGAAGGTATCAGCAAGCTTACTGGAATTTGTCCACAATGCAATGTACAATTTGACTTCCTCACTGTAAGAGAAAATCTTAGGCTATTTGCTAAAATAAAAGGGATTCAAGCACATGAAGTGGATAATGAGGTACATTATGTCTTAAACTAACAAAATTTAAATTGCTAGTAAAAATCCTTAATCCTTTTTACTTCGATTTTGGTTGCATTAAATTACCTGTGTATTGATATATTAAGGTTGGCTGCAAAAATATGGGGATAGCAAACACTTATGTGTAACCTGTGATATTCTCCTAGATCATTCAATATGTCCCTTACATCTCAAAAAGTCTTAGATAGGCAATGGAATTTCCTCATGTTCAAATGAGATTGAATTACGAAGGCGTAAATAATTTCCCCCAAACCGTATGTCAAGTAAGAATAAAGCCACATGAAACCCAAACCGATAATTCTGCTTCTCACAAGCCACTGCACTTTACAGTGTTGTGTATAAAGACATTTAAGTTATGGCTCGAATGCTCTTTTTGTGTATGTGCAGGTACAGAGAGTATTGTTGGAATTGGAGATGAAAAATACTCAGGATATCCTCGTACAAAACCTAAGTGGCGGACAGAAGCGAAAGCTCACGCTTGCAATCGCCATTTTGGGAGACCCACAGGTAATGCGGATGAGATCCTTTGATAAATTCCATCTGGGATCAAACAGCCTTCTCATCCAGAAAGACCACAGTGATGGAGATCACACAGTGGGGGGGGACCCTATGGCAGATCATTAAACTAAGTAGGCGCCTTGCCTCTGTGTTCCCTGCTTCCTTAGTTAGTGAAGGTTATTTCATTTGATTCCTCCTCTAGATTTTCCTACTGGATGAGCCCACTGCGGGGCTGGATCCGTTTTCGAGGCACCGGGTGTGGAATCTCCTGAGGGAGCGGAAAGCAGACCGTGTGGTCCTCTTCAGCACGCAGTTCATGGATGAGGCTGACATCCTGGCTGGTAACTGCTGGTTCCCTTAAGCATCGTGATGAGGACTTAGGTCTGAAAATCTCAAACTGTTTCCTTGGATACTCCTTTTGTGCTGTTAGATGCTATGACCCAGGACTGGGAGTTCTTTCTGACAAAAGTTTAAGGTGTCTTTATCCCTTCATGTTCATAGCATCGTGGTGACATAATGTCCTTCTTAGGAAGCTCGCTAACTGCAACATAAATGTCATTAAGTTGCATTGAATAACTGAATAAACCAACCTGAAAGATCTGTGCACAGTCAGCTAAAGTACACGTTAATGCTTATCTGTATCAAAAATGTTCATGTAATTCATTCTGGTGAGGTGTCTGACACATGAACAATCTACACAATCAAAGATTATTGTTGGTATTTTTTTGAGTCAGAATTACATCTTACTTTTAAAGTTTTATGAACTCTTATGCAATTCATTATCTCATATTTCTGTAAAGGAAAAGATATCTACCATCGCTGTTTTGTCTTTTTCAGATAGGAAAGTGTTCATCTCCCAGGGGAAGCTGAAGTGCGCAGGCTCTTCCTTGTTTCTGAAGAAAAAATGGGGGATTGGTTACCACTTAAGGTAGGCTTTCTAGGGGAAGGTGGTAGATGAAAACTGGGCTGGAGAAAAATGGTGTCCTGGGTCAAATCATTGCAGGAGAGTGAGACACAGGGATGGGGAGGTGTTAAGGGGAATGAACAGGGCTGAATACAACTGGAACCGTATACACATTTGGAAATTTCAAAGAATTAATAAAAATGTGTTTTAAAAAAATTAACCCAGAATAGTAATACCGTCTCTTATCTAAAGTCCTAGTTTGTAAGTAGCCTATGTGCATTGGCTGACTTACCTATATCATTTAAGTTTGCCTGACTTGTTTTTTTACATCGAATTTATAAATGCTCTTCTCTAGTTCTTTTTGGATGTCAGAGACTATTTTCTTTCTTTTGTTTGCAGTTTTATTGGATATTCTATGTATTTACATTTCAAATATTATTCCCTTTCCTGATTTCTCCTTCTCCTTACCCCTCCTCCTGCTTTTATGAGGATGCTCCCCCTCCCACCCACCCACTCCCACTTCACTGCCTTGGCATATCCTTACACTGGGGAAATGAGCTCTCATAGGACCAAGGGCTTCTCCTCCTATTGATGTCAGACAGTGCCCTCCTCTGCTACATATGTGGCTGGAGCCATGGGTCCCTCCATGTGTACTCATTGGTTGGTGACTTAGTCCCTGGGAGCTCTAGGGAGGGTCTAGCTGGTTGATATTGTTGTTCTTCCCACAAGAGACTATTTTCAAACAACCTATTTTAATTTTCAATAACAGCTTGCAGCTGAGTGGAGCGTGTGTGCACGAAAGAATAACATCCCTTGTCAAACAGCACATCCCGGATTCCAAGCTGTCGGCAGAAAGCAAAGGGAAGCTGAATTACATATTACCCCTGGAAAGAACAAACAAATTTCCAGGTAATTCATTAGCCATGAGCTATAGCATGAAATCCACAATAACAAAGCGGTGTTGTGCACAGCATGTAGTACTAATCTTTGAGAGGGAGCATCACTCGGAATTCCCATAACAATAAGAAACGCTTGATGCAATGGCTTTCACACCTTAGGGACGGGAAACAAGAGCAGAGAGATCACTGTTTTAAGCATCAATTCTGCCTCCAACCCCATTCTGTCAGGAGTGAAGATGTGTTAAATCCTTTGGTCCCTGCTTCAAATACCAGAACCTTTCCAAGTTTCCCGAACAGCTTCACAATGGTGGTGCTAAATGCAGGTTCACAGAAGCAGTGTCCGCCCAATGCAGGATAAATTGACTCTGAGTGGTGTTTTCATTCTGAAAACTGGGTTGTATGTATCTTATCAGACAACAGAGA